>NC_090265.1:448190373-448518230 GCF_040414725.1 Anabrus simplex
TAGGCCTATGTCAGGTAACGTAAAGAAGTGGTCAATTTGTTATAGAAATGGACTGCTGACCAGGTAGAACACTATTAATTTTTAATAATAATAATAATAATAATAATAATAATAATAATAAAAATAATAATAATAATGTTATTGAGTTAACATCCCACTAACTACTTTTATGGTTTTCGGAGGCGCCGAGGTGCCGGAATTTAGTCCCGCAGGAGTTCTTTTACGTGCCAGTAAATATACCAACACGAGGCTGACGTATTTGAGCACCTTCAAATACCACCGGGCTGAGTCAGGATCGAAATTGCCAAGTTGTGGTCAGAAGGCCAGCGCCTCAACAGTCTGAACCACTCAGTCCGGCAGTTTGGCGAAATTTCCCTACAGGTATCCGTTTCAGGTGTAATAATGACCAACTGCATATATAACCGGATATAATTCCACCAAACTTGATATTTAGAATCCACCTGTCCTTCGGTAGGTTTTAGCAACAATGTTATTTCTGAATACCTAAATTTACTGTGGGTTTATCCGAAACCGGAACCATGATTTTGCACTCCCGCAAAATATTCACATCCAAAATTAATGGAAGTCTACCATCCTTAATGGAAATTAATTTCTAATACTTTTTCTCATGTGCATCATTTCGATAGGATTAATAAGGGAGATATCATGAACGGTCGGCTTTTCAGGCTAAGTTCAAAGGACCTAGTCCAAAAGGTGTTGTACGTGGAGCAGATTCCTTATCTATACAAATAAAATCGTAACGACCGTGTGTCTATCTGTACATTGACTATTTTGGCGAAATTTTCTTAATGGATGATAATGACCATCTGGGTACTTTTTGGCTTTAGTTTCCTCAAAATCGTCATTTTTACCGCCCTCCCCCAAAATCAAGAAAGCGGCACAATTTGTCAGACGAGCTACAAAATTGAAATTTGGCAAAATAATACGTTTTAGCCTGTAACCGACGGACAACTTCCAAGATATTTAAATTTTTAACTTTTGATCCCCGAAGAATATCGAAAATCGAGGCAATTCTTTTTGAGGTATTTCGTGGCTAAATGGTAAGTCCTATCACAAAACCGGTGGCACAATCTGAGTTCATTTTGGAGTGACCTACAACTTTGGTCGTATGACTTGTAGTCGTACCTCTCTCCCTTATACATTACATTTAGCTGTATTTCTCGATTATAAATAAATGTTGCACTTTTTACACGCATAATTCATACTTTGAATACTATAGGAAAAATAGAATCATCAAATTCTACACGATCATTGGCCCACATAGTAGCCATATGTGAGAAAAACGCTGTTTGTAGCTGTCCCATAATTATCCGAAAAGTAATGCACTGTGAGATAATCTTACCCGGTTTTCACACTTTTCAACATTTCTAACTCAGTCTGACACATGAAAAGATGGGATACGAGGAAATATCATAGGACCAGACATTTACACTGTTAAATCCGGCGTCTTATGGTATAATCCATTTGTCGATATGACGTACTGTTTAGCAGCAAATAATCTCTAAGTGAAGGTTTGCAATATTTTAAATATGTATATAGGCTACAGTACTTTGTATGTCTATATACCCCAGTATATTGATGTCGATTTGTAGGGATCAAGAAAGTTTTTTTCTTTCTGCAAGCTGCCTTACGTCGCACCGACAAAGTTAGGTCTTATGGCGTCGATGGGACAGGAAAGGACTGCCGAGAGTGGTGTTCCAACCCACTATCTCCCGAATACTGAATAATGACCGCACTTAAGCTACTGCAGCTTTCGAGCTCGGTGGATCAAGGAAGGGTGTGCCTGCTATTGTAATCAGTACTCCCCACATCGACTTTGACTGGCAGTAGGCATGGAGTGTTTTTCCAGCTCCTGTGTAGGTGGCATTAGTAAGGAGAGCCCACCATTGTAAAGAATAATTCTCTTCTCGACTTCACTTTCAGAAGGCAAGGGAGCGTGCAATTTTGTTCAAAACTCCTCTACCCGATTGTGCTTGGCTTTGTGCAAGGGTACCCGCCATTATGAACAAAAGTACCCATCTAAAATGTGACTGGCATTAGGCATAGTGGCCTGCTATTTTAATGAAAACTCACCAACTCGGTGTGACTGGCAGTATGCTGGCTGGCATGAGGAAAAGGGGCCTTTCATTATAACGATAATAGCACAACTCAATTTTGACTGACAGTAGGGAAGTTACCTGTCATTCTAATAAAAACTCCTCGGCGTTAATCTATTTGGAAGTAGGAAAGGGGACCTGCGATTTTAACGAAAACTTTCCAAATCGATTGATGATGCTTGTTGTTTAAAGGGACCTAACATCGAGGTCATCGGCCCAAATCGATTATGACCCCGCATTAGACAATGGGGTTTGCCATTATAATGTAAACTTCCCAACTCGATTTTGAATGGCAGTAGGCAAGTGAGTTTGCCGTTATCATCAGAATTCCGCAATTCACACTATACATTGGAAACAACATATGGGGACCTCCCCATTCTGTTTCTTGGAACGCTAAGAGACATGCAATTAAAAAAAAATCTTATTCCCTGCATGCACAGTAATTTACTTCTATATCCGTACACAATATAGAATACCGTAGCGAAGCACGAGTACATATGCTAGTTATTATTATTATTATTATTATTATTATTATTATTATTATTATTATTGTTATTATTATGGCCATTCAGGCAAAGAGGCGGATTATTTTTTCGATTTGTTTAACGTCACACTAAACACTCGACTATTTTCGGTGATGGAAGAATGGGAAGATAGCGGCCGTGGCCTAATTAATTAAGCCCTATCATTTGCCTGGTGTAAAATGGGAAACCACGGAAAACCATCTTCAAAACTGCCGACGGTGGGATTCGAACCCACTATCTCTCGAATGCAAGCTCATAGCTGCGCGACCCTAACTGTATGGCCAACTAACTGGGTATTATTATTATTATTATTATTCTGAAATACATTATAATTGGAGTGTATCCTGGTGACTACGTTTGCTTACAGTAGAATCTTTGGTATCTTCTAACTGAAAAAATGTAGTCTTGAACGATATCCTACAGCTAACATAATTGAAAACTTGTAAATGTCCCAATACGTTAAGACAGCAGAGAAGCATTCTGCAAAATCAGCTGAAGATATGAGTTATGAGATACAGTAGTCGTTTCCACCTGTCACAGAACATGTTTACAATGTGTGGTAAATTAAGCATTATGGATACTCGTAACTAATTCAACATGTTCCTCATACTACTCCGAATCAGTCACTGTCTCTCATGGAACTAGTCTGTCTCATAGCGCGCAATTGCAAACGAGGGAGTAGATTCGACAGAGGACTGATTGAGAAATTTCTTAAGTTATTGAAATAACCTCTGGTCAGATCAGTAGACGTCTTTCGTTGTCCCTCTTTGTATGGAGTTCTGAAACTGAATTAGCTCAGCATAGATGAGAATAATTCAAGAGCTGACCTATATGATAAGGGACGATCCTGATATCGGAAAACGAATTTGTGGTGGTTGTAACCATCAGCCTACTATTCTTGGTCCATCGCAGCGAAGGGTAACCATTGTCCAAGAGAGTCAGAGGATTTGCCTTATAAATAAAAGCTGTTTTTTTTAATTAATAACTTCAATTATGACTATGAGGGTATTAACTTCTTTTTATTTCAGCATATGATCTTGCAATCACATTTCACTTCAGATGGTCTTAACTTCCATACTAATGGCTGCTAGGTACGTTGTTTTTACCATTTAAAACACTAATCAACACTACTTCTGTAATCCTAATCCATAATCCTAATGCTTGCTAGAAATCGCAGTGACCAACGCTCCAACGTGTACAAGAACACTTGTGCAGTCAAATTATATCCAGGACATCTTTTAACCCAGTTACTCCTGTGCATTATGCGCATCGATAACGAAATCAGCATAATCTTGCTTATGTGTGCCAGAGTTTCTATTGTGCCTGCTATCTGTGGGCGTTGTCTGACTGAGGGATTCTCCAGTCCCCTTATCAGAAACTCAATGGAACATAACGAAATTTAGTTTACTTTCTGCTGTGCTTTGTTTTTGCCTGATCATACTTCACGATTAGTCATGAAATTTGAATAGCAAATCACTTACATGTGACAAGTATTAAACGACTTGTCCGCCTCTGTGGTGTAGTGGTTAGTGTGATTGGCTGCCACTCCCGGAGGCCCGGGTTCGATTCCCGGCTCTGCCACGAAAATTTGAAATATGGTACGAGGGCTTGAACGGGGTCCACTCAGCCTCGGGAGGACAACTAAGTAGAGGTTGGCTCGATTCTCACCTCAGCCATCCTCGAAGTGCTTTTCCGTAGTTTCCCACTCTCCTCCGGGAAAATGCCGGGATGGTACTTAACTTAAGGCCACGGCCGCTTCCTCGCCTCTTCCTTGCCTGTCCCTTCCAATCTTCCCATCCACCACCAAGGCCTCTGTTCAGCATAACAGGTGAGGCTGCCTGAGCGAGGTACTGGTCCTCCTTCCGGTAGATGTGGGATCCCTCGCTGAGTCCGAAGGGAAAACAACCCTGGAGGGTAAACAGATTAAGAAGAAGAAGAAGAAGAAGAAGAAGAAGTACTTGCTGATTGCACTCGGAGTCTATGAAACAATAGTAATCGGGAAAACAGAAAAACCTCTATTAACTGCAATACAAAATGTACTTATCTTCTTCTTATTATTAATGACTGTCTCATTGACTGAATAGTCAGAGTGGTGACCTTGGGTTCACACGTTTCTGGCTTCATTATCCACACCCCTAACACCATAAAAAGGCGCAATGCTGGGCTGAGCGGCTCAGACGGTTCAGGTACTAGCCTTCTGACCCCAACTTGACAGGTTTGAACCTGGCTCAATCAGGAGGTATTTGAAGGTGCTCAAATACGTCAGCCTCGTGTCGGTAGATTTACTGGCACGTAAATGAACTCCTGCAGGACTAAATTCAGGTCCCACAGCGTCTCCTAATACCTTAAATGTAGTTATTGGGACGTGAACTGAAAGGCGCATTAGTGAATGCATCCATCCCTCCTGATAAGGTGAGAGGCAGATATGGTATACAGTGGCACAACTGTGTCGACCCACGTAAATTGGAAAAGGCCAGGACTATTATTATTGTTATTCATCATCATCATCATCTGTTTACCCTCCAGGGTCGGTTTTTCCCTCGGACTTAGCGAGGGATCCCACCTCTACCGCCTCAAGGGCAGTGTCCTGGAGCTTCAGACTCTTGGTCGGGGGATACAACTGGGGAGTATGACCAGTACCTCGCCCAGGCGGCCTCACCTGCTATGCTGAACAGGGGCCTTGTGGAGGGATGGCAAGATTGGAAGGGATAGACAAGGACGAGGGCAGGAAGCGGCCGTGGCCTTAAGTTAGGTACCATCCCGGCATTCGCCTGGAGGAGAAGTGGGAAACCACGGAAAACCACTTCCAGGATGGCTGAGGTGGGAATCGAACCCACCTCTACTCAGTTGACCTCCCGAGGCTGAGTGGACCCCGTTCCAGCCCTCGTACCACTTTTCAAATTTCGTGGCAGAGCCGGGAATCGAACCCGGGCCTCCGGGGGTGGCAGCTAATTACGCTAACCACTACACCACAGAGGCGGACATTATTGTTATTATTAAATAATAATAATTATTATTATGTTATTGTTTTTACGTCCCACTAACTACTTTTGATGGTTTTCGTAGACGCCAAGATTTAGTCCCTCTGGAGTTCTTTTACATGCTAGTAAATATACCGAAACGAGGCTGGCGTATTTGAGCACTTTGAAATACCAGTTCGAACCTGCCAAGTTGGGGTCAGAAGACCAGCACCTCAACCGTCTGAGCCACTTAGCCCGGTATTATTATTATTATTATTATTATTATTATTATTATTATTATTATTATTATTGGTATTTGTTTCAGTTTATTCTTTATTCTTTGTTTATTCTTTCTTTCTTTTAATAATCTGTTTACCCTCCATGGTTGGTTTTTCCCTCGGACTCTACGAGGGATCCCACCTCTACCTCCGCAAGGGCAGTGTGCTGGAATGTGAGACATTGGGTCGAGGGATACAACTGGGGAGAATGACCAGTACCTCGCCCTGGCGTCCTCACTTGCTGTGATGAACGGGGCCTTGTGGGGGATGGGAATATTGGATGGGATAGACAAGGAAGAGGGAAGGAAGCGGCCGTGGCCTTAAGTTAGGTACCACCCCGGAGAAGTGGGAAACCACGGAAAACTACTTCGAGGATGGCTGAGGTGGGAATCGAACCCTCCTCTACTCAGTTGACCTCCCGAGGTTGAGTGGACCCCGTTCCAGCCCTCGTATCACTTTTCAAATTTCGTGGCAGAGCCGGGAATCGATCCCGGGCCTTCGGGGGTGGCAGCCAATCACGCTAACCACTACACCACAGAGGCGGACATAATTGTTTATTTCTGATATATAACAATTTCAAATGATTTCTACATGATAAATTATTTGTATTTTGTTATTAAGAACGTCTGAGGGGCGTAATTAGCTCAGTAACTTAGCTGCTGACTTCCAACCCGAAAGGTCGAGGTTCGAATCACTGTTGATCCCGGATAAAATTTTTTATCTAAAAGATCACGTGTCTTCAGGAAGGGCATCCGGCCTTAAAACTACGGCCAAAACCAAAATGAGTTCGGGTGGCTCCAATGACCTTAGATATAAGTAAAATCAGCTGAAGCATGTTTTTGTTAGTAAGAGGGTTTAATCTGTGGTTCGTGTGATTAGCTTCCACCCCCGGAGGCCCGCGTTCGATTCTGCACGATTCTGCCACGAGTGGTACGAGGGCTGGAACGTGGTCCACTCAGCCTCGAGAGGTCAACTGAGTAGAGGTGGGTTCGATTCCCACCTCAGCCATCCTCTAAGTGGTTTTCCGTGGTTTCTCACTTCTCCTCCAGGCAAATGCTGAGATGTTACCTAACTTAAGGCCACGGCCGCTTCCTTTCCTCTTCCTTGCCTATCCTTTCCAATCTTCCTATCCCCCAGCAAGGCCCCTGTTCAGCATAGCAGGTGAGGCAGCCTGGGGAAGGTACTAGTTATTCTCCCCAGTTGTATTCCCCGACCCAGTGTCTCACGCTCCAGGACACTGCCATTGAGGCGGTAGAGGTGGGATCCCTCGCTGAGTCCGAGGGAAAAACCGACCCTGGAGGGTAAACACATTAAGAAAGAAAGAAAGAAGAGGGTTTAAATAGTGGCTCATTTATTATTCTTGCTAAGAAAGACGTAGGCTACTTATACAAAAATTTCAAACCTTAAATTCACGAGTATTTTATAGTAAGTTCAGATCTTGTGCCCTTAAAATATTCCTGGTTTGCGTCAAATGTTCTGATTTGTAGTAGTAGAGAAAGATTATGAGTGCTCTTCCACTCTCGTATTTATATCAGTGACACAAGCCTCTCAGCACTCTGTGTTTCTGAACTCACGCTTTGTTTGTGCTTTGTTGGAATGGTCCTTCTCTGTTAGCTTTGTACTGCACCAATGTATAGGTGTTCATTCAAGATTGAGGAGTACGCTTTTGACGGTGTAGTCGAAGAGTAGTGTTCGGTACAACATCAACATGTGCTTGTTCACACAAATCACAGGACCAACATGAGTGGAGAGAAGAGGGGACACAGCTCAGCTATCTCTGTCTCGAGTAGGGACATTTCTCAACATCCCACCTTACTTCGAGCTCAGCGTGTGACGGACAAGTCGTACACGGCCTGCTAGATGCACATACAAGGCCCCCTAGATGCAACTTCCAACTATCATATTTTAAACAACAGTGTTATAAAACTGTGACTCAATGGCGAATGGCTTTTGAAAATTGTCTTTTTTATGAAAGTAATTTTCTGGCCATTTATTTGTCTCAATTGCACCCCTAAACTGTCCGACTCGTTGGCTGAGTGGTCAGCGTACTGGCCTTTGGTTCAGAGGGTTCCGGCTTCGATTATCGGCCGGGTCGGGGATTTTAACCTTCATTAGTTAATTCTACTGGCTCGGGGACTGGGTGTTCGTGCTGTTCCCAACATCCCTGCAACTCACACACGACACATTACACTATCCTCTACCACAATAACACGCAGTTCCCTACACATGGCAGATGCCGCCCATCCTCATCGGAGGGTCTGCCTTAGAAGGGCTGTACTCGGCTATAAATAGTCACACGATTTTTTAAACCCCTAAACTTGTTAACGTCATCTACTAGCAAGGAGGTAAATTTGGTACCTTCGAAGAAGAAGGTAATATTTCGAATTTTTTGCATCATGTAAATGTGATTCTGGAAGACACATCCTGCACAGACGTGATATTATTTTGAAAGTAAGGCCTTACAACACTTAAACAGACATGATATTATTTTGAAAGTAAGGCCTTACAACAATTAAACAGACGTGATATTATTTTGAAAGTAAGGCCTTACAACACTTAAACAGACGTGATATTATTTTGAAAGTAAGGCCTTACAACACTTAAACAGGCGTGATATTATTTTGAACGTAAGGCCTTACAACACTTAAACAGACATGATATTATTTTGAAAGTAAGGCCTTACAACACTTAAACAGGCGTGTTATTATTTTGGAAGTAAGGCCTTACAACACTTAAACAGGCGTGATATTATTTTAAAAGTAAGGCCTTACAACACTTAAACAGACATGATATTATTTTGAAAGTAAGGCCTTACAACACTTAAACAGGCGTGTTATTATTTTGAAAGTAAGGCCTTACAACACTTAAACAGGCGTGTTATTATTTTGGAAGTAAGGCCTTACAACACCTAAACAGTAGAATTGGAATGATGGGATTACGGTACTAATGTATATTTCACAGTATTTCGTATTGTATTTCTCTTTCTCCTCTTCTTCTTCTGCTTCTTCTTCCGCCGCTTTTCCCACGCCTTGGTGGGGTCGCGGGTACGAACTGTGTCGCACATGTGGATTTAGCTGTTTTACAGCCGGATGCTCTTCATGACACCAACTCAACCTGCAGGGATGTATTCACTATAGCGTGTTGCCGTGGTGCTTTGTATGTGGTGTGTACATGAAGAAGCTTGCGTTAGGACGAATACCAAAAATCAGTCCCTAAGTTAGAGGAATTAATCAGTCGCCATTAAAATCCCCGACCCGGTCGCGAATTTTAAACGATTCACTCATATGAAATTCGGTTCAAAAATAGAAAACAAATATCATCTGATTGTGATTAATAAATGATCACTGCTGAAATATTTCTTTCAGCAACAAGTTTTGCTGCAAAAAGAAATTTTCCAGCTCTATAGCAAAATTAAAAATTGTAACTTCTAGAAAAAAGTAGAAGTATGGCCTCATTCTGAACTAATGCTGTGTTCCTCATCCCGGACAAACACTCGTTGAGACAACAACGAAACTAAGAGGAGAAACAGAAAGCACAAACGAAACGACCAGAAACCCTTATACTGGAGGGAGGTGATTGTAGCCTACCTTGTTAAATATCTTACTTATGACATCGAGTTATGAGTCTGCATTACAGTCCCGTGACATCTGCTTAGCTGCCTAACTCATTAGTGGATCGATTTTCTAAAAATTGCGAAATAATACTATTTAAGAATGAGAACATGACATCTGCGTAGATAAGAAGCAACTCTCCTTTTTAAGGGCTGAGTGGTTCAGACGGTAGAGGACTGGCTTTTTGAGCCAGAGTTACTGGGTTCGGTCCCAACTCGGTCCAATGGTATTTGAACGTGTTCAAATACGCCAGCCTCATATCGGTAGATGTAATGGCATTTCAATGAAATCTTTAAGGGTAATTTCCTGCGCTATGGCATCTACTAAAGGCATACAAGGAATTAGTGGGAGGTAAAATTACTATTATTATTATTAGTAGTAGTAGTAGCAGTAATAGTAGTATTAAGAGCTTTGTCGGTATTTACAATAGTCCGACTTCTTGACTGAATGGTCAGCATAGTCGTTTTCGAATCAGAGGACCACAATTTCGGTTCCCAACTTGGCCAGTTACAATTCCTTTAGCTCGGGGACTGTGTACTTGTGTTCGTCTTAATACTAATCTTCATTTACACACATCACATCACACTGCAAACCACCGCACGAACGCTCAATGGTGAACTCATCCCTCCACATAGGTTTGACGTCAGGAAAGGCTACCGGCCGCAAAACTCGGCGTAATCTACATCTGGTGCCGATCCGAAATAGTTAGGAAAAGACCAGGTATGAGATATGCTTACAGTAATGTAATTAAGAGAACGAAACATTACTAGCTTTTTAACCGAAAATGAACCTTTTTATAAACTTGTTAACGTGCCGCTGTTGTCGATTTTATTGATGTCATTAGTTATTACTCTGCTAGTTGTTATTGTTATTAGCTTCTTCCAGTTATTTCTGGTGTCATTGGAGCTACCCGGGCTCATTTTGGATTTCGGTTTTAACGCTGGATACTCTTTGTGAGTTTTACAGGTGAAATTTCCATCTAATGACTAAATGGGGATTAACCCTCCATCTGAATGGAAAGCTAGTAGTCAAGTGCAAGCACATCCAATAGCATCTCATGTTTACTACCGAGATATCGCTTGAACTTCCAATGGCTTATAAATCAATAAAAAATCGAAATTGTATCATTGAAGGTTTGACGCCATGCAAGCAAACACGCTTGTAGTTTTACGTGGATGTTAATATCGTGATAATGGTCAAAGGACATCCAATTTTATGTAGAATCCGAACCTCTAGGATGTGAATTTTTCAATTTCAACAGTTGTAAGAGTGAGACTGTTGTTCAGTGCACACGCCAGCTTTCTTCACCATCCATGAAATAAAACTTAAAAGAAAACAGGAGATTCTTAGTTTCCTCTTTTTGTGTTTTTCTTCACCTATTAACACTTCCATTACGTCACTTTGCGAGTCTCGGCTCTGGCAGGTTCTTTGGTGTAGCAGTTAACACCCTGGGATTTTAAACGCCGAGAATGAAGTCAAGGAAAAGGGAAACATTCTTTATTATGGGCATAGCCTTGCACAACCGTCCAAGCGCACCTTTATTCGTATAAAAACGAATTCCAGTACTCAGATATTTTCGATGGTCATGTCATGGTGATCTAGAAGTTAGTCCTGCTCTACTGGTGATTCCAGGTTCAATTCTCTGCCCTGGCCAAAATTCAGACTATTTAGTGGAACGATGGTGTGTTGTGAGAGCAAGTGAGAAGCAGCTTGGTATGAATAGTAAGAGCCCTGATCGCGAAACTAGGTTTATTATCTGATAACAGCTGAGAGTAGTGTACAGTATTGTATGCACCGAGGGGAAGCTCTCACAAGTACTGTACGCTAAATGTGTCGTGGAGGATTACAAGTGTTTGTGCAGGTGTTATCTCTTCGGGCTCCGTGGCTGAATGGTCGGCATACTGGACGTTTGTTCAAAGGGCGCCGGATTCGATTCCAGGCCCAGTCCGCGATTTTAACAATGTATGGTTAATTCATATGGCTCGGCGATTTGGTGTTTTTGTAAACACATTTCTGGTTGTCTACATACAACACATTACACTAAAATCCACTACAGAAACACGCAATAGGATTGTCGTTGGGAAGGTCATCCAGCCATACAACTGCGCTAAATCCACACAAAGTTTCAAACCCAATAAATTTGTAAAACAGCAGGAAGAGAATTTAGCTGTGTGTTACCACAACGGTGTCAGTTATTGGGAAAATTCCCTTGACTAAATCGTTATTCCTTGTTAAATAATAATAATATATGCTGAGTGCTCAGCCCAGAGACTGGTTTAATCCTCAACAGCTCCGCCAACAGCAGTCATAGGTGGCCCAGCCAACACTGGATAGGCGCATTAGGGAAATGAGGAGTGAAATAGCTTCCCGTTGCTTTTCTCACCGAGCCAGAAGTTGCTATTACAAACCAGTCTTCTAAGTCTACTGAAATGCACACTCCAACCGACCCTATGAGCGATACTTTCATACCATATGCAACAGGGACTGGCTGCGTAAGAAATGGCATTACTAGCATCACTCATACCTCGGTCACCCACATGCTGTCAAAGTCAAGGTTGAGACAGACAGATCAATGAAAGTAAAAAGTGTTCTAGCCCACACCAGAAACCATAATGCACTGTAAACACTATGCCTTGCCAGTAAAGGCATGTAATAATAATAATAATAATAATAATAATTATAATAATAATAATAATAATAATAATAATATATCTACCCCTAGGTGAAGTGAAATTGTAAGCCACATAAAACATTCTCAGGGTAACTGACGTTTAAGTTCGAACCCACTACTCTTCCAAATGCAGAGCTTGGTTTCATAGCCGTAGCGCGTTAACCGAGTTGAAACCGAGTTCTGGATACCGATCTCTGTTCTAACCGACAGAAGGAGCTATTTCCAGTGTCTTCAGTAAGATTACAACATAATATCAGTTACTCACAGGTGACTTAATATAATACCTTGGTTCTAATCATAGGAGTCGAAGTTTATAAGATAAAGCAGGGTTTACTTTAAGCTCACTGAATCACTTGCAATAATAATAATAATAATAATAATAATAATAATAATAATAATAATAATAATAATAATAATAAAAATAATAATTTCCATAATGTACCATTCTATTCCTTGACCTTTCACTTTGAACAAACTGTGATGAAACTTTCTCCATTACATTGGGAGACTGAAATGATTTTGCGCTATCACGTGCATTGTACGATTTCTCTACTGAAGCATAATTTTTTTTAACTTCAAAAGTCTGAAAACACCTTGTGCTTATTTGACAGAAATAATATAATGTAAACATGCTGAGTACATAGAATTTTAGTCCTTTATTCAGCGGAAAATAGTTCTCCTACGTGCTCGGTTACCGCATGTAGTGGCATCCACTTATTTATCATATGAACACAACGCTACCAAGGATTTTAAAAAGGTAGAAACGTCTGCCATCAGATATTTTATTTTTAAAAATAGTCGTTTGATAAATATTAATTATAGTAATTGAATAACATGAGTAACCGTAACTTGTAACCACAATTATAGGCAGTAAATAAAGAACTACAGGCCGTAAGTTGTTACCGAGTTATGATAGTACAAGCCTCGGTGGGGGACTTGGCACGAGTGTCAGGCACAAAGCTACAACGAAATATTCTTCAAATCCAGTTTTGTTCTACTCATTTATTTATATATTCGTACTTGTAGCTTGGAGACCGGATGGCGCAAGTCTCTAATCTTATTTAATACAGCTATTTTCATATGTCAACTGACATCGAATTTATTGCTAGTATTATCTTTATCATCATCATCACCATCAATGCCAGCACCGTAGTGTAGGGTCAACGTGTCTGTTTTTTGCCTAGAGGCTCCCATTTCGATCCTCACCTAGTTTAAGAATGTAATCCTGGATTAATTGTTTTGCAAGTGTTTGAACGTCGTACCGACTCAGACGTTCTGGCGGCGAGGGGATAGGAAAGGGCTGGGACTGGTAAGGATATGGTCGTGATCTTAATTAAGGTTTTAAAAAAAACATTCGCCTGGTGAAGAAAGGGAAAGCACGGAAATCCATCTTCTGAGCTGCCGATGATGGGGTTCGAAGCCATAATTTTCACAATGCAGGCTTACACCCAGATAGCTCGAACCGCGTACGAAACTCACTCTGTAAGGTAAAGAGTTAGGAAGGAGTACTCAACTGAGGTGAGCCGATCTGAGAAACTCAGACGTTGGAACACTGGTCGTCTGACTAGAAGTTGGCAAGTTAGAACCTGACTCCTTCCAATATCATTTGAAGGTACTCAGACACACCAGTCTCTTGTCGGTAGACTTACTGGCACGTAAAGAATTTCTTGCGGGAGAAAATTCCGGCATCTCGACGTCAACGAAAACCGTTAAAGATGTCAGAAAGACGTAAAACCAATAACATCATTATTAACTTGTCAACAGGGGTTCCGTCGATATGAGAAGCAGCGCACCCGGTCGAGAAAGCCAAATAGGCTACTATGACTGAGGAAGTCGTCCCACTTATCACGTGACTAACATCTGTTTGTCACTTAACTGGGCATTAGTCACCTCGGCAGGCTGTAAATACCAGGGTTTGATTTTTATGAAAAGTTTCGACATTTTATCCTGATATTACGATCGGCACCTTTTCTGATTAATCAGCGTAGTGGCTTTCGGTTCAGAGGAGGCTCCCGGGTTCAAATACTTGCCGTATTTGGTTAGCTCGGGTACTATGTGTGATTGTGTTAACACACACACAGACATAACACAGCATTCTGCCAACCACTTTAGAGAACACGTAATAAAAGAATACATCCATCCACATAGGGCTGGTGTCAAAATTGACATTGTTTGTTCGTAAAATTTGGCAAATCCATATCTGCAGCTCTGAAAATGGTTTCCCGCGGTTTCCCATTTCCACACCAGTCAAATTCTGCCGCCGTACCACAATTAAGGCCATGGCTTCTTCCTTTCTAGTCCTAGCCCTTTCCTATGCCATTGTCGCCAGCAGTTCTGAGTCGGTGTGGTGTTGAAACACTTGCAGAGCACTTAATCCTCGATTAAATTCTTAAACAAAATGTGGAAATGCGAGCCTCTGGTCAAGTCGCGCGCGTCGCCCTGCCAGAATGGGGGTAAAGCGGCAGAAGAAGAAGAATAATAAGGGTAAGCCGAAGGTGATCGTCATAATGACCAAAAAATGTCAAAATGCGCACCTGCAAAGTAGATCTGATGTGTTCACTGCAGGTGCCACTATGAACGATAGATTTTCTCTTAATCGGATACAGAACTCTATCGGGAAAGAAAGAAAATGAAAGGTATCATTCAAAGCAGGTCTTTAGCAATCGGATTTCTTTTTATGTTTTCAGGCAAAAACGTAAAGAAGTTGATAAATTTTTTTAATATACGAGATAAATACGTGATTGATTAATGTCAATTACATGCATACATACATCTTCAGTATAGACTGCTTTACCTTTCAGCGTTCAGTCTAAAAACGTTTGTAAAATAATTCTCCCTCTCCACCATCCTCTATTAGCAACTAGCACTGTGGCTTCGTTAACTTATACCTCTTATCTGTAAATAATTAAATCACCGTCATCCTGATCTGCTCCTACTTCTCTTTATCTTCATGGCCGGGTCTATTCTTCTGTTAGAAAACCAACCTCCTCCATTCGCCTCACATGACCGCACCACCAGAACTTCACACAGCTTCATACATCGAGTACAACCCTGACTTAGCCTTCATCTGTTCCTGTCAATGCTCCCAGCTGTTTGTACAAGCAATCATTCTCGCTACATTCATATCTGTTACTTTCATCTCTTGAATAAGATGTCCAAAATGCTATTTTCATTACCAAATTCCCATCTTAGTCAGTCCCAGAGTAAAACTTGCAAAATAAGTTATTATATTTCACTGAGTCCTTTTTAATAGTTCATTAAGACCTGACGTACAATCCGCTGCCTTTCGTAAACTTGTAACCGCCTTGTGACTGCGTGGACTTTTGCAGAACGCGGCCGTGTATCACCTTTAGGAGCTGTAATGGTCTAAAGTTACATGCGCCCATTTCTCTTCCGTCCAACTAAGTGTATAATTTATTTTGCGACCTGAAATCCATATCACCCAGTTATACGTTTTGCCATTGCAGTAGGACATTAGATTCTAATCTTACGTGTTATTTCTTTTCGTAGTAAATATATCTTGACAGGGGAGTAAAATGGACCTCTATCATTGTTCTCTTCTTTTTTCACCAGCACAACTGTCGCAACTTTTCATTAATGAGTGGTCTTTACCAGACAATTGGCAGGATAAGGGAATGTCAGGAATGAGGGTGGATTGGGTAGCCTAAGGCTTAAGAATATCACAAAACGGGTTTTTCTACTTTTCTTTACAAAAAATGTGTGCTGGCGCGTGGATTACAGACTATAATAAGGGCGTGCGTGATTTCATCTGCGTTTTATTTCATATAAAGCATCCTTTCACTGTCGTAGAGCTCCATTGGACTAAAAGGACTACTAAATAAAAACTGACGTAAAAAGCAGCATTCGGGTGCGCGTGCTGCAGTCATGTTATGTTGTTCGGCAGTTTTGTGTATATTTCGTAAAAAATGAAAGCAGAACAAGGAGATTTACGAATAAAAAAAGTGTTAGCTAAAAGAATGGCAAGAAAACGGACGGGGTAAGGGTGGAGGAAAGGGGTGGAAGTAGCGGAACATAAAATCTGGACCGAATTGTGTAGACAACCGCTTCTAAACCCGTTAAAACGGTGAATAGGGTCGGTCAGGTTCTTGCCTTTTTTGAGCTGAAACCCTCATTTTTGCAATTCCAGTTTCTGTTTTCTCTTTTTTTCTAAAGAAAGGAGAAAAATGTTTGGTTCGATAAAAAAGACTCCATATGCTGAAGTCTTAGCCTTCTGTTTGGAGCTTTAGTGAATGGACCAGAACGTTTCTATAGAAGTCTGCGAGCACATGTGGTGCCTGCTGGGGTAGGGTGAGGGAAGTTTGGACTAAACGATTCCTTCGCAGGAAATTCTTAGCGAAAACCTGTTATTAGGATTTCAAGACACGTGTTCCAATAAAGGGATTTAGAAATATTGTTTTAGCGAGTTCTGTACTGAGTTGAATCCACCGTTTTCAAACATTTTACAATTTTTTCGTCGTACACCTGGGTAAAGACATATTTTGAAATATATATTTTCAGCTCATAACGGCACTATTCCTAGGATGGAGTTGAATTTTAGCCAAGAATATATTAAACTACCGGTATCTCTTCTTTTCGACTTAATTTGTGAACCAATAAAAAGAATAACATAGAGAAATTGCAACTGAGAATACTTCCAAAAATGAGTTCTCATTTTAAATTTTCATTTAAAGTTCATCTCTTGACCTGTCATTTGCTTCCGGGATGTTAAAAGTCAGTTGTAAAAAATATATATATATAGTAAAATTCAGTTAGGACAAACTGGGGAAAATATTAGCTTATAAGAAGAGGAGATAGTGAATGGAATAATTTACCAAGGGAGGCGTTCTATAAATTCCTACATTCTTCGAATTTTAATTCTTTTTTGATTTTGCTAGTGGCTTTACGTCGCACCGACACAGATAGGTCTTACGGCGACGATGGGAAAGGAAAGCCCTAGGAGTTGGAAGGAAGCGTCCATGGCCTTAATTAAGGTACAGCCCCAGCATTTGCCTGGTGTGAAAATGGGAAACGACGGAAAACCATATTCAGGGCTGCCGACAGTGGGATTCGAACCCACTATCTCCCGGATGCAAGCTCACGGCCGCGCGCCCCTAACCACACGGCCAACTCGCCCGGTCGAAATAATTTAAGACTAGGTTAAAAAAAAAGTAAACTCGTGTCCTCATCCCGAGGTGGTGCATCTCTTTTCAGGCACACCCCCAGTGGAAGTGAGCTGCATGTACCATTTCGACCACATACCAGCCCTCCTGCCATTCATAAATTTCTGGCAGTACCGGAAATCGAACCCAAGCTCTTGAGGACGGCCGCAAATAACACTAACCGATACGCCACGAAGGCAGAGTAAGGTAAAGTAAACGATTGATAGGGAATTTGTCACGTGGGCGATACCCCTAGATGCAGATCAGTGGTGAATGAATTCATTGACAGACATGTTAGACTGATTAATTCTGTACGGAATTCTACATTAGAGAATTGTAAGACAGAGTGACGTCCATTGGAAAATGAGTAGAGTGAGGTTCACATTTCTTCCAGTCTGTATAAGGATGAGGCTGATACGATAGTTTCATTTTTAAATCGCCTCTCGGTAACCTCTCCTCTGCTGTCACTGCCCAAACTTAACACTACTGTAACTTTCACATAAGACTTGGAGAAACCTGGAACTGTAACAGAACTATGTTAATAAGAGTTTGCCTTTGCAAAAGGTTGCATCCTGTTCCTTCTGTTCAAGAAAGTAAGGGTCAAGTTGTGAAGTTTACTCCATAGTTTGTGAGGAAGCCGTAGAAGTCGAAGATCTTAAATTAGATCCGCAGTGTTTGATGATATCGTAAATTGTCACTTACTCTTGATTCTATTCTCTTCCCCAAAATGATCACTGCAGATAAAAGCTTGAATATTACCTCATGTCAAGTCTCAAAATACATATCCGAATACAGACCGGAGCAATTAGACCCTAGAATTGCTTCTACAGATTCGGTAATAAAGCGGGTTATCCCACAAGAACATTCTACTGACGATTAAAAACGAATTATCAAGATTAATTAGAAATGGAAATATACGAAATTGATTAAAAGGGAAATATAATCGTCCAATACGTTGTGATTGAAATATAATATAATATGGTGAGAAAATAAAATAACTGACACTTCAAGGCTTTGAGGGTTCCTCTATGGAGCTTGAGGAGCGGTCCAGGAACACAGGCCGGCAAGGCTAGTGGTGTGCCCGCCGGGGTGTAGGCAGGTGTGACAGCCGACCCCCTCCGGCTTCTCCCCCATCCTCTCTTTCATGTATCAAACAAACAACGAGAGGGGAGCTCTAGAGATGTCAAAAACTGGAGGTCACTCATGGGTGTCCGTTGCGGGAATGGACTGCCGGAAATATTTCACTATCTCCCTTTTGGGTGCACAAGGAAGTAATAGATAAATAGCCAAATAGTTCTATGCGTTTAACGTATTTGATTGTTCTACGGTGGCATAACTGCATCTTACCCCGAAGTCCCGGGTTCGATTATAGAACAGAAGACAGATTTTAATTCTAGATTGAAGAATAAAATGGTATTAACTCAGCCTCATTATATCTTATATAAAGAAACCAAGCAATATAACACAGGATTCACATCGCTGACCACACGAACTTTAATATCTGCAAGCCATCTGGCTTGGCTTGGCAGTAGTCGCATTGGTACTCCAAAGTCCTTGATTGACTTCAGGTGCCATGCTTTTTTTAGACATCTCTTCAATATTGTAGATTTTAAGAGACGCAAACTTAGCGGAAGATCACTCAGATAAGTCGTAGAGCTAAGAGTGGGAAGGCAGCGGCCGTGGCCTTAATGGAGCTAAAGCATAAGTATTTGCCAGGTGTGAACATGGGAAACCATGGAAAACCATCTTCAGGGCTGCCCATATTGGGGTTCGAACCCACTATCTCCCGAATGGAAGCTCACAGCTGCGCGACACTAATCGCACGACCACTTGCTCGGTACTTGAGAAAATAATAATAATAATAATAATAATAATAATAATAATAATAATAATAATAATCGTATGGCCTCAGCTACCGTGTGCAGACATTTCAATTTGACGCCATCTGGCTGTCTGCTCGTCAATTTCGACGTTCCGTTTTACTCTAGGACACCACTAGATGGCAGACCGAGTAAACCGAAACTCTCTTGGGCGTCTATGGCTGAGATTTTTAATGAATTTTGTCGGGTAAACACCAAATGTGCCACCAGAGATCTTTTACATGCCGACATCGTACGACATGGAGTGTCGAATGGACTTTCTTCCGCCCTTCAAAAATCCGACTACCTCTGTCGGGTTTGAACCCGCTATCTTGGGATCCGGAGGCCGACACTCTACCGCTGATCCACAGAGGCAGCTATAATAATAATAATAATAATAATAATAATAATAATAATAATAATAATAATAATAATTTGTCATTTTCCTAACATAACAGAACTATTCCAGTTTATTAGTAAAGTTATTGGACAGGGATAATCCGTGGAATATAGGACATTTAGTGTTATAATGAAATATTGGATTGTAGCTATCTACTGTACCTCATCATGTAGCATATGTAGCCTATAGTTAATAATTTCTTCAATTGAAATGGTTAATTTTCCATTGAATTAGTGCTATTCCACTGCAAAAATATGCGGTGTTCCAACAAATATTTATTGGAAACATTAAAAATGTTGATAGTTAGTATTCAATAGTATTTAGACACGTCTCTTGACTTCCAAGAAATGTTATTATTACTGATATCAGTGATGTGCATACACCAAGTAATCCGCACCTGAACTACTAACTATAATTTCGTGTGGCTATTTTTAGCCGAGTGCAGCCCTTGTAAGGCAGACCCTCCGATGAGGGTGGGCGGCATCTGCCATGTGTGGTGTGTAAGTTGCAGGGATGTTGGGGACAGCACAAACACCCAGCCCCCGGGCAATTGGAATTAACCAATGAAGGTTAAAATCCTCGACCCGGCCGGGAATCGAACCCTGGACCCTCTGAACCGAAGGCCAGTACGCTGACCATTCAGCCAACGAGTCGGACAACTACTAACTGAATGCAAATGTTTTATGTGGGATGTCAGTCATTCTTTAACATCCTATGATTTAGTTTACACAACTGATTGTTATCACCGATACAGATCTCACATTTGATTAGCACAGGAACTAAGAACGCAAAATTCAGCTAAAAAACTGGCTGTTTTTCAGCTCATATAATACAACTGATAGTTTTATTTGATGAAATTAAGTAAGGTAACTGAAAGGCACTGACATTCATTTTAGCATTATAATTGAGTATTCTCTGAAGCTATCTTCAAAGAAATCGCAACAATGTAAAGAAACGGTCAGGTAATTATGAACTACACATGAACATACGTATCAGACAATAATCTTGTATACAATGCCCTTAATTTGCACATGTTTTTACCCGACATATACCATTTGGTATCCTGGTCCCTGAACTACAAACGCAGATTCTCCGAGGTATATAGGCCTATAGAAAGATAATTAACCTTTGGTATAAGAAGTCTTGTATATCTTAGCCATCATAATAATAGTAATACTTTTAACTATAATAATCGTATGTGCACACCGGCATTCAACAGGAAAATGCTTCTTAGCTAATTGGCCCGCATAAAGAATGATTGCATTTGCTTCATCTAATCTGTCACTCCATTCTCCATGAAGCCATCGGCTTTTATTCTTCGATAATGATAGAACTAATTTCCTTTCAATTGTCATCTCTACGTTGGAACATTCTCAATTTTTTATTTCCTTTTTCTCGTGTAGGATTTTGATTACCTGGATGCGGTAGGGATCGCGAAAGATACAGACACTGAAATGTGCGTACATTAAAGGTAAACTGTAATTACCATTCTTGGCAAAAGTAAAGTAAAATGAAAATTGCATGTAGTCCAGCCTTAGACTGCGTATCAATCTTAAAATACAAACTTGAAGGCCTGTTAACAAACAAAACTTGCGAATTGGTTTAAAATTTGAATTGCGCAAAGATTTGCTGTGATTTGTTGAAAACTGACTTCCATTACAATTTCCCCGTGATCTAGAGTGATAAACGGATCAAAATAGGCTTAAATTATTTGAGTTATTTGTGGTTATTAACGCAGATGCAGGCTTTTTACTTGGACGGTCGAGGTTCCAATCCTAGTGAAGCCCGCTTTAGAATTTTCATGTGAAATTTTACGTGATGTCAGGAAGGAGGTCTGATATTAAATCCCTGATTGGAACACTAAAAGATCCGGAGTGGCACCGGCGATCCCAGAAGTATTTGGAATAAGCTGAAAAACGTATAAAATCAGCTTTTTTTTTTTTTTTTTTTTTTACAACTTCGTAAATATTTTCGAACTGGAAAGGGTTGCATTAAGCCTCGTGAGACCAGCTGAGGAGTTGTCTCATACGGAAGCAGCGCACCCGGATTACGACTCCTTGGCTGAATGGTCAGCGTAGTGCTCTTCAGTCCACGGGGCTCCGGGTTCGATTCATGACAGGGTCGAAGATTTTAACTTTAAAATGGTGAATTCCCTTGGCCTGGGATCTGGGTGTTTGTAATTTCTTCAATAAACCTGCAACACACGCACCACAAATAACGCAATAACACGCAGTATCCCATGTCGCCCACCCTCGCCGGAAGGTCTGCTTTAAAAGGGCTGGTTCAAGATAGAAATAGCCACACGAAATTATTATTAATAACGGGCCCGGTCAAGAAAGCCAAGCAAAACAGTTCATTTTTATTGTACAAGAAAATAAATTTTGTCAAACAAAAATCCAGAGCTGACAACAAGAAATTGAATGAAATCTGTGACGTCACGAGAATAAGAATGTGACACGAGATGTGTTTTGCAAAATAAAACGCATAATACAACACTTCTCTCCACAGTACAATGTGATAAATTCTGAAGACTCTAAGGAACTGATGAATGAGACAGATGTAAGAAAGAGACAATATTGTGAGAGAAAAAATGGAAGCTGAAAACCAAGATGGAACAAGTACGGAAACACCCACACACAACACAAAGAAAACGAATACTAAAATATTAAAAGATATTCTAATAGCCCTCCAGAAGCTGAAACCATTCCAGGCTGCAGGATAAGATAACAATTTAGCTGAAATGATCACTAGTCTCGATAATATGGCTGTAGAAATTTTGTACACAGTCTGTCAAGAAATCTGAAAAACTAAAAAATGGACAACTGAATGGAAAAATCAAAATAAGTTTCTTTTCACAAAAAAAGGACCTCAGGACAAATGTGAAAATTACAGAATACTTGCCTTAATACCGCATGCTAGTTAAGTAATGACCGGGCAAGTTGGCCGTGCAATTATGGGGTAGACTTAAAGGTAGTTTTCCGTGGTTTCCCATTTTCACACCAGGTAAGTGCTAGGACTGTACCTTAATTAAGGCCACGGCCACTTCCTTCCCACTCCTAAGCCTTTGCTATCCCATCGTCGCCATAAGACCTATCTGATTCGGTGCGACCTATAACAAATTGTAAAAAAAAAAGTGAATTAATGCTCTATACCATTCTAGAGATGATCGAAGCAAATCTTCTACCAAAAATACCACCAGAGTAGGGTGGATTCAAGCCAGGAAGAGGAACTCGTGATCAGATCTTAAATATTCGGCAAATCGTTGGAAAAATACAGAGAATTCAATGTTCAGACATTCATCTACTTCAGCAGTG
This sequence comes from Anabrus simplex, assembly GCF_040414725.1. Lineage (NCBI taxonomy): Eukaryota > Metazoa > Arthropoda > Insecta > Orthoptera > Tettigoniidae > Anabrus > Anabrus simplex. The sequence goes on from NC_090265.1 coordinate 448,213,267, forward strand.
GCATAAATTTGGATGATACTGATAGAAACAGGTACGCCACTCGAACTGGTCAACTTAATGAGATCTTTGTATATGAACAGCACTGGTAAAGTCGAAGTTCCCAATAAACTGAGTGATCCCCTCAAGATAAGGAAAGGCGTCCGTGGAGAGTGGATAATGTGAAAAGTAATGGAAAACTGGAATAGTTGCATCAAAACAGGTGGAAATATGATTAACTTCCTGACGTATGCCGATTAAACTATATTTTGGTTCCTCAGAAGATGAAAATCTCATTGTAATTCGCAGAGTTGAAAAGGTGAGTAGTGAAATGGCCTTACAAATGAATAGAGAGAGAGAACCGAAGTAATGATCATCGACAGGTGAAACCGGTCCGAAAATAAGAAACATATAAACAACTTGCAGATGTTAGACAAATTTGTCTATCTAGGCTCATTTATTACAAACACGAGTGGCTGCAATTCCGAAATAAATAGATGAGTAGCTATTATCAAAACTGCTATGGCGCAGCCTACAAGAATGTAGAATATGGAAGAGAATATTACCATGGCCACCAAAATGCGCCTTTATATACGCATCTGTCCGGCTCCATGGTTAAATGTTTAGCGTGCTGGTCATTGGTTCAGAGGGCCTCGGGTTCGATTCCCGGCCGTGTCGAGGATTTTAACATTCACTGGTTAATTCCGATGGCTCGGGGGCTGGGTGTGTGTGCTGTCGTCATCATTTGAATTCATCATAGGTAGGGCCCCATTCTCATCGACGAGCAGATCGCCTGTACAGCGTCAGCTCGAAAGACCTGCACCAGGCGTCTTCGGAGGTCACACGCCATTATTATTATTATTATTATTATTATTATTATTATTATTATTAGCAGAAGTAGTAGTCCATCATTGACCCAGATTACAGAGACTGAATCTTGGCATTCTCGTGCATAACGATATTTGCCTCTAAAATGTCACTTACATATTGAGGTGTTCCACGGAGTTCGGTAGGCACTTACATAATTTACCGTAGCTGAAGGCATCAAATCATCATCCAGACCGTAACATGTACAAGATATCTCAAACATCACCTGAGATTATGAATATATTTGAGCCTGGGGCGATCACCTTTCTGCATTACAACCATAGAGTCATTCAGAGCCTCTTGATCTTTCTGAAAGCCTTGTTTTCGAACATAAAAAGCATCACTTAGTTCCTTTTCCCAGCATTAATATTGTATTCCACCCTCCCAACACCGCTTTCTTTTATTTTTATAAGCGTAAAGATTCTTCACTAGAATCCAAAGTCACTGCCTATTCCCCTCCTTCCTTCCTCTTGCCCAGAGGGACAGTATTAAATGTGGTAGTTTTTATCTCTCAGACTAAATTAGGACAATTTCTGAACATTTAAATGTAAATTCATTGCATTTTCCATCGACCATTCCAAACTGTTTCCTTCCCTCTCACTCATGCCGTTTACCTTTTTTCTGCCTTTCTGGTAGCCCTCCCACAAATGAACACACGTTCTCCTTGTAGCAATTATCAAATTTTAAAACATTTCCCTGCCTTGCTACTAATCTTTCGGTCAAAGTGGAGGGCGATGTTGAATGAGAGGGTAGGATATGGGGGTGGTGCGTACATGGCAAGTCTTAGACATAGACATATAGGCACGTAACTGCCTTGCAAATAAGGCATTTCTTGTTCTATACCATAGCTCCCTTCCCGTTTACCCTTCCGGCAAGGTCTCCTCAGACTCTTCCCCCACCCTACCCTTTAGTTTTAATGTTCTGCTGTAATTTTCTGACCAGGCAAAACATTTTCAAGTCAACACACTAATTTGCGTTTGATTAAAAGGTTTAAAGAGAGGCAGAAAGTTAATTTGAAGGAAAGGAAGGGGAGGAGGTAATGGAGGAAAGAAACGAAGCAAAAGATATTTTAATATACATAGAAAGGTCTATTATATTTTTTTAACCCTGTCCTTTTTTATGACTAAAGAAATACATGCCATCACTGAACATCTGGTACTGGCTGGAATATTGAGCCATATTTTCTACCTGAATGCTGAAAGCTTCCGATAATTCATCTGCCATTACGTTACTAAATTCTTTACTCGCTGCTACCGTAAAACGCGTGTTAACACTGAGTCCACATTAAACGATTCTCTGCTATTTAAGTAGATGACATCTCCAATCTCTTAGAGGTGGTTTATAAATGTTGTGGAGGTTTGTATGATATTGAGTTCTAGTTTTAAAAGTTGATCACGTCCAAGTTAGTAGAAAGAAAACTTGACCTCTATCGTACTAATATAACAATTTACTACATGGTTCAATAAGTAGGCCCTAATGCATATCTTTTTTCTTCTCATTGAAGGTTTGCTTATTTGCAACAAGGAATATTCCATATTATTTCGCAATTCATTAGCTGCATACATCTTTTATTCGCCATTCGAATTTCTTATCTTCCTCCACCGAGATGTAAGAGTCTGTATAGCGCTGCTGTTCCATTCAGCTGGTTTCCTTCTCAGACACGTTCGGACTTCACCTATGACCTCCTTATTGGTGTAATATCGCTTTCCTCGAAATGTGTCTGTGAGGTGACCAAGCAAAATAAAAGATGATGCAAGATCCTAGCTGAAGGGTGGATGAGAAAGAACAGTCCACCCAAGTATTGCGTTTGTTTCACAGGTGCCCAGGCTTGCGTGTGCCCTTGCGTTGTCATGTTGAAGGAGTATGGGGTTTAAACGAACAGAAATAGTCTCTTCCACTTTCTCAGATACACAATGTAAACTTCTGAGGTTATTGTGTGACCATGAGGCAATGTGTCAATCAGAATCACTTCTTCAGAATCCCGGAAAACTGAGGCCGACTTCAACTAAATTTTCCGAGGAAAATTCATGTGACACCACTCCATAGACTGTCGTTTGGCCTCAGATCAAAATGATGAATACATGTTCATCCCCTCTGACGATTTTGTATAAGAAATCATCATCATCAACATCATTAGCCTCGTTATGTTCAATCAACTCTGCACAAATGACATTCCTTTGTTCCTTATTGTTGTTAGTTAGGCGCATAGATACCCGGTTTGAGCAAAGCTGCGGATGTCAAGTTGAGTAGCAACATTTTTGGTTGTTATTCACTTATCACCCCAAATAAGCCCGTCAACGCGTAGAACAGTTGCCGGTGTCACATCTGTATGAGGCCATCCCTGACGTTGAATTTCTGACATTCTCGCTTTACCATAGCTCGTTGTAACGCTCGTACTTGGCTTACCCAAGGACTAACTATACTCCTATCAACTGTTTGACCTCCATAGACAGAGTTTCCTGCTCCAAAAAGCCAGAGTTCTATGTTTTGTACGTACTTCATGTGCAGTAGTCCAATTTACAACTAAAGTATTATGTTACCATGACAACGACAACGGAGACTCTTCGTGGCATTGTAAAGGAAGGTTTGTAGTTGTATATAAAATTTGTTCTTTCTCCAACATCTTATTTCACATCCAATAAAAACTGATTTGCACTATTTACTGACCCTCCCTAGTACTTACACTGTTTCCAGCCATGTGCCCGATCAGATGATGAAGCTAAGCCGCAGCTTATGCCGAGGTACTAAAACGTGACTCATGGAAAGGCCTGTCCCAAATCTCCCGAGAAATGACAGTTGAATGACTAAGAAATGTCCTTATAGAGTGTTGGCGGGAGAAATTGGAGATTCCGAAGAAACACAATACAATGTCCAATACAAAATTCGCACGAAGTTTCCGATACAAGTTTGTAGTTTATCGCGATTAGTAATATCGTGATCATGCCCAGATTCATCTCTGGTGAAATACAGTGTGTAAATTTTACTGTGCCTCCTGGTATGGGTTAGATCAAGTTTGTGTATGTTCAGTTTACTCTCTCAGTTCTTATCCTTGGCTTTTACAGAATGACATCGTCTGAGGTTTGAACGATGCTAGTAATGTCATTTCTCATGGTGTGAAAGTGTCGCTAATACGATCAGTGTTGCATAAATTTTAGTAAGCTTGGCAGACTGATATGTAATAACATATTCTGACTCAGTGAGAAGATTAGGACGAAACTACTTCTTTCCTCATTTTCCTAGCACACGTCTTTAGTGACGCCTAGGCCATCTATGACAGCTGATAGTGGATATGTTGCGGACCCAACCAGCTTTCGGGCAGTGTACTCAATATACACACATACATACAATATTATAACATAGCCATGGGACCTCCAGCTTCGCGTTGCATCCAAACCACCGAGACGTGGGTTGCTAGGATTTGAATCGCGGCTACATTGATGATAAACCAATGACGATGCTACTCCGCTATTTGAGCCCCTAAAAACATCACTCGACTAAGCCAGAATCGAACCTGCCAACTTGGGCTCAGACCGCAAGCGCTTTACCCGTTGAACAACGCTGCCTTGCACTGTGACGTTAAGTAGAAAGAAAAGAGGAAACCTTAGTGCCCGTCTTATTCTCTATCCATGACATGAAAGACCACAAATCAACGCTTTACTGAACATATGTGCATACACAGGTGGAAAATGAAATCCCAACACCAAAATGACATGAGAATGCAATTTAGGCTAAGCGATTGTGTATGTAACATATTTATTCGATTAACAGGTTGAAGTATGCGCGAGAAGATATGTGACATGGAGGTCCAGTACACTAACCGCTGTAGTTGCGACAATTCTGAATGCAAACATGCATTTTATCGTATGTAATTTTGTAGAATGGAATTCCATGCCTATTGCACTTGGTCTGTCAAATCAGCAAAGGTTAAGCCGGTATTTATTGACGCTGGATTTATGGTCCCATTACGGCCCACATGTGCTAATTGGGAGAAAGGTTTGGTGATCTCGCAGGCCAAGTCAGCTGGTCGTCATCTTGTACAGCACGTTGGGCGATAACAAAGGTATGAGGACGTGCGTTGTCCGGTTGGGAACACCCCCTTGAATACTGTGAAAGAATGGCAACACAACCCGTTCAACCACCATTCTGATGTACAAATCCGCTGTCTAGTTTCTTAAGATAACGACGAGAGTGCTCCTGTTGTCATGGGAAATCGCTCCCTAGACGATAACTCCTGGTCTAGGTCCAGTGTGTTGACGCCTTGGTTATAAGCGCTCACCTGGCTTCCTTCTTACCAAACTACAGCCATCACTGGCACCAAGACAGAAACGATTCTCATCCGAGAAGAGAACAGATCTTCACTCCGCCCTCCAATGAGCTCTAGCTTGACACACTGAAGTCGCAGATGGCAGTGATTCGGAGTTAGTGGTATGGACGCTACAGGACGTGTGGCTCGGAGCTGTTCCTCAAATAATCGATTTGTTCAATTCGCTGTGTCACTCTGGTGCCAACTGAAGGTCTAATGGCTGCTGCAGATGCAGGACGACCCATCACAGCCATGCAGCGAATACGGCGGTCTTCCCTCTCCATAGTGGCCCGTGTGCGGTCGGACCTTGGTCTTCCTGAGACTGTGTCTCCGCTTCTCCATTGTTAACCACACCGATGCCCTGTGGATACATCCCTGCGAGCTCTTTCTGCAAGATCGTTAAAAGAACATCCACCTCCTTGTAGCCCTATTACATGGCCTTGTTGAAATTCAGTAACCTATTGATACTGTCTTCTTCGTCTACTCAAAGACTTGTTCGACTCACAACTACATCGCTATTGATACTGCCTTCTTCGTCCCCTTAAAGGCATGTTTGACTTACACCTACCTCACAACGTCAACACCGGACGATGACTAACGCTGATGCAATGTACACTGCGTGTTTAAAGCAATCGTACATTGCAAGGTTATAGTGGTGCTACTAGCACCACTCTTCGTCGATTAGCGCAAAATCTGAATAGGCGTCATATTTTAGATGTGCAAACACGCCTCCTGATCGTTTATCTAGCACAACTCCTTCTTGGTATTGGGAGTTCATTATCCCCTAGTTCAAATACATACATACATACATACATACATACATACATACATACACGGATAAATATTCACTGCAGACCATTATGCGTTTATTTGTGAGCTTGCATATCGCCCATGGGCGTCAAATAGAAAGATCTGAACCAGGCGAACTGAACATGTCCTCGGACATTTTTGGCACTAAAAGCCATGCGCTAAATGAAAAATAAAAAATAAGTGAAAAAAGTGGCTCCGTAGCCCTGCATTTGGTACGAACACTGTATCCCCTTTCACACTTACACCTCTCACTTTAAAATAAAAAAGCAAGCAATTCTAAATCATCGTTATCTTGGTATGCCTCTGATCCTCTTTCCGTCAGCTATTCTCCTAGGTAAACTATCCTCCTCCATTCGCTACACATTCCACCAGCACCAAGATCAGTTCTGACGCATAGCTTCACCCATCGATTTTATTCCTAACTAATAGTTTATCTCATCATTGCAAGTACCCTTCTGTCATTGATTACAGCTGTTGATTACCAAAAATCATTCCTCGCTATTTTCATGGTTTTTATTTCAATGTTATTGTTTTTATGACCCACTAATTACTCTTTTGACGGTTTTCGGAGATGCCTAGATGCTGGAATTTCGCCCCGCAGGAGTTCCTTTAGGTGTGAGTAAATCTACCGACACGAGGCTGACGTATTTTAGCACCTTCAAATACCACCGGACAGAGCCAGCCAGGATCGAACCTGCCAAGTTGGGGTGAGAAAGCCAGCGCCTCAACCGTCTGAACCACTCAGTCCGGCATGTCTGTTAATTTGAAAGTTATTTAAATAATGGGTATTTCATAGCTGAGTGGCATAATTGCTGGTCTATCATTAAAGCGACCGCCATTCGAGTTCCTGAAATTAAAAATCACGTCGCTGTGCTTCGTATTTCATGTGAAACTGGAAGTCCTGTAGCTATTAACAAGATACCCGCGGTGAAATAAAGCTCTATGCTTGCTTTGGAAGTTTAGTCTCTGCGGGTCCGAGTCTTGCGATGTCTGCAGGTTAATCTACGATATCAGAAGTTGAGCAGTTGAGCGCTCTCCTCATATGAGCAATCCCTGACAGCGCTCCAGGAGCAGTAAGTATTTTCTGCCAATTCCCCAGCTCATTGTTGACACAAGTAGCTGGCGGTGTATAATGATCCCCGAGGGCTAATGACTCAAGTGCCCTATTCCGCAGCCTCCCTCGCCACTCCCCGCTGCGCCTGCTCCATCCCCGCGGTAACCAGACTATTAATTCCTTAATAACTTATGCTGTATTGACTTCAAAAAGTATCCTGTAACAGACAATAGCACTGTGATAATTCTATTTGCTCTTGTGCTCTCGTTGGTTGAACGATACATACTGAGTTCATGAGGGCACAGAAGGAGAAGGCAACGAGTCTGGTGAACCGTCTAGTCAATTTTCACGAAATAAACTTCAAAATTAATCACATTTATTTAATGTTCATCAATTGTCATTATGGAGTTTTTGGAATGAGAACGAGAGAAGAACGATTTTTTACTAACAAACTTAAAATTTCGGAGACAGTTAAGAAGGAACTGATAGAGCTATTGATACTAAAGATTAATACCATATGCCGCAATATTCTAAAATGCAGTAAGTATCTTCTGCCAATTCCCCAGCTCATTGTTGACACAACTAGCTGGCGGTATATAACGGGATCTTTCATTTTTAAGGTAGGTAAGGTAAGTTTTATTCTGCCCGAAGGCAGGTCCGAACCTCCGCAGAGGTGTTCCTGAGCTGGATTTTACGTGCGGTAGGGTGGCCAGTTCCTTTCCGCTCCTCCATTCCCTTACCCGCCCGCCAACAGCGCGTGGCAACCCATCCAACTCCTGACCACGCCCAATGTTGCTTAACTTCGGAGATCTCACGGGATCCGGTGTTTCAACACGGCTACGGCCGTTGGCTCATATTTAAGGAACTGTTGATAATTTTGCGGAAACCCGGAATCTGCGAATATAATGGTTCGAGAATCAAGGTTTTACTTTTTATTTTTTGCTAGTTGCTTTACGTTGCACCGGCGCAGATAGGTCTTATAGCGACGATGGGAGAGGAAAGACTTAGAAATGGGAAGGAAGCGGCCGTGGCCTTAAAAGTACAGCCTGGTGTGAAAATGGGAAACCACGGAAAACGATCTTCATGGCTGCCGACAGTGGGGTTCGAACCCACTATCTCCCGGGTGCGAGCTCACAGCTGGTGTGAAAATGGGAAACCACGGAAAACGATCTTCAGGGCTGCCGACAGTGGGGTTCGAACCCACTATCTCCCGGATGCGAGCTCACAGCTGCGCGCTCCTAACCACACGGCCAACTCGCCCGGTATTGAATCAAGTTAGACTCGTTAGCTGCAGGCCACGCTTAGTCACCTTTGCCTATAGAAATTAACACGTCACTCAATTTTGGCTTGGGCTGAGTGACCCTCACGGTCAGGAGCCTCTCGAGAAATGGAAATCTCGATTCCCAATATTTCGACTTTCTGCCGGTGAATCGAACCCATGTCCTGTATGAATTGGGTGCGCCTTTACCATCTCGAACATTAATTATTTTTCAAACAGCTTATAACCACTGCAGAAGATAAGTGCGTCGGAATACCCTATACGATAGAACTGGGAAGCCACAGCGTTAGGATAACCACTATCTTGGGTTGAACCGATATTATCTAGTTATTTTCAGGACAATATGGAGATGGTGTCTCATTTAAGATTGCTCATTTCTACTAGTTAGTGCAATTTAAGGGTGTCTGACTCCCCGAAAGGGTCAATCTTAGGGGTTCAGAAGCGAAACAGCGTAACAATGTAAGCGTAAGCATTAACTCTGTAACCAAGTGACCACTGTCCAGCTCGGAGGCCTTCATATACGAGGTGTAGTGTGGTCTACACGACGAATCCTCTCAGCCGTTATTCTTGGCTTTCTACACCGGATCGCTTCTCACTGTCAGATAACTCCTCAATTGCAATGACGTAGGATGAGTGGACCTCGAACCAGCCCTCAGATCAAGGTGGAAATTCCTGATCTAGCGGGCCTCCCTACACCATCGGGCCGGCTCACTGATCTCTATACCTGGATGGCTGGTAGCTTGGGTAGCAGTAAGCCGAATAGAAGATGACTGGCGTCGTAAGATGGCAGCGAGCGCATGGTGCAATAGACCACGAGGAGCGCGCTTGCTTTGTTTATGCTTAGTTCAGTGACGCCAGGCCTCTTGATTGTAGTTTCACGAGTGTTCTGTGCTGTGTTATTGCAAAGTAAATAGTAGTGTATTTTACGAATTTAGGTTCGTTGCCTTGTAGTATGCTTGTGAATTACAAGATTAAATTTAAATATGTATGTGTTTATCTGAAATATGAATGGAGAAACATTCTACGGGGTATTAACATACCGCAGTATTCAGCTTATGGATGTACAAACAGAACCGATCAGCAGAAGGAGAAATCATTTCATCGGGGAGTTTTAATGTTATTTGCTTTACGTCCCACTAACTACTTTTTTAAGGTCTTCGGAGACGCCGAGGTGCCGGAATTTAGTCCCGCAGGAGTTCTTTTACGTGCCAGTAAATCTACCGACACAGGGCTGTCGTATTTGAGCACCTTCAAATACCACCGGACTGAGCCAGGGTCGAACCTGCCAAGTTGGGTTTAGAAGGCCAGCGCCTTAACCGTCTGAGCCACTCAGCCCGGCTCGGGGAGTTTTATACTGTACATAAGAATCTTCCTAGGGTAGTGTTTTGAGTTTTAGGTTTATTGTATCTTATTTCGCATATTCCGGGAGCAAAATGGCAATTAATTTTTGTAGGTTTCCTTTCTCGAGACCCGAACATCTAAGATCATCGATTAGGAGTATCAGGCGGGAGAATTGGGAGCCTTCTAAAACAGCTGTTCTCTGCTCGGATCACTTAGAGGAAGACTGTTTTGATAGAAATGGACAAACTGTACACCTTAGAAGTGATGTACAGCCAACTGTTTTCAATTTTGCTGAACATTAACTGCAAGTAAAGATTTACTTATTTTTTTTTTATTTCTCATAATTAAACTGACGGTTTCGATGAAATAATTGACGTGACCTTATAACAATCTTAGAAAATGAAGTCTGGAGGAATTCTAGACCTTATTTACATCAGTAATAATTATGGGTTTCAGACACTGGAGTGGTGGGAGAAGGGAAAGTGTGGTGGGTGTTTGGGGCTATTCCATTATACTATTCGTAGTATTTGGGACTCTTTTAACTGGTGTTACATATTTCTGATGATGACTATCAATATCGCTTTGCTAGCTGAATTTAATTAAAGAGGTCTGTAATAGTACATTAAGCTGGAGGTAATGTGATAAATTGACTAGTTTTGAATATTTGCTGGTTTTATAAATGTGTACATTTGCTTCAATGATATTTTAATTTGATAATATGCGCGTTATTTCTTGGAAACAGGGAACAGAAATTCATTATCAAGCACCGATTACGATATGTCGAATCTAGGCCTGTATATTGAGCTACGTTTATAGGTACATCATTTTAAGAATGCATAATTTCGTGGCATACATGTATACAATTTACAGCAATGTTTCCAGAAACTGGTTTTCACTCGTATTGTGTTACCGATCGCTAATTGCATGTATTCAGCACCTAAGTTAATATTTGCCGGCCGTTATTATACACTCATTTTTATTGCTATCCCGGAGATTTACTGACCTCGGAATGACGTGTCAGTGATCCCAATGTCCTTATTCTTTGAGTGAACATGTCTCTATATTTTTAATTATTCCAATGCGCCATTAATTGCGACTTAAAATTGACTATATTATCATTGCTTCCCCATAAGGAGAGCTCTAGGTTGGGTACGCCAACATGGCGAACCGCGCGTTCAACTTGGCGTACTTTCTCCTGCAGCGGAGACCTGCCATCAGCGATCCATGTATAGAGATCAGTGGGCCGGCTACACTTAAAATAACGCAAGTGTTAAATAAATCAGAAGGAAATAGTGTCATTTCATATCTTCCTGTATGTATTTTGGCCCTTTATTTTGAAAAATGAGCTGGACCGGATTCAGTTGTTTCTTTAATATTACGTAACACGGTCCATTTTATTGGTAATATGAATTTATCGTCGAACATTTTCGTGACGAATATGATAAACAGTATTTATATGGTGGAGTAACGAATAGAAACCGAATTTGATGATCTTGATATTTCTATTCACTAATTTATTCACTAACAATACTTTTATCTATTACAGTATAAATGATTTAAAATGCTTCAGACTTACAGATTGCATGAAGTTGTAGAACTAGGGCCCACGAAAGTTGGAACTTGACGTTTAGCGCTAGCAGAGAGAAAAATTGACTAACGCTGCTCGAAAATGTTCTGTAGCTATGGAGACGATCACATTGATGTTACAACCACGTGACTTGGCTTGCTCTCAGTCACGTGTGATATCATTTGGAATGGTACTGTGTTATCGGTGTTGTTATTGATTTACATGTTAGTTTTCCAAATGTTATTTCTGTTATTTTAAATTTATTTTTATTAATCGGTTGCTAGTTTACAATTTTCCCAGTTTTACTCTTGAGGTTGCCAACGGCCGTAGCCGTGTTGAAACACCGGATCCCGTGGGATCTCCGAAGTTAAACATCATTGGGCGTGGTCAGGAGTTGGATGGGTTGCCACGCGCTTTTGGTGAGGGGTAAGGGAATGAAGGAGCGGAAAGGAACTGGCCACCCTACCGCACGTAAACTCCGGCTCAGGAACACCTCTGCGGAGGTTCGGACCTGCCTTCGGACAGAATAACCTTTACCTACTCTTTAGGTGTACGGTTAAGAATCAGGGTTAAATAATACAAATGTCAATATGGGTAGTGTTCTATTCTGTGTTATAACTTCCTTATGACTAGCTGATGGACATAAGACATCTTCTGACTGTAATTTCTTATATGCTGTGCTTTTATTGTCGATGTTATCAGCAGTTGAATATTTTATTATTGATTATGTGATCTGATATTCATCGGCAATGAAGTGTTCTCTTTAAATGCTGAAAATAAGTTATTAGCACGAATATAATGACGGGTCAAAGTTTATTGAATTCCATTAAGCCTCCTTGTTTTATTAAACACAGCATATAGGAACAGGTGGAGGTAACTATGGTAACGCAGCGCACCTCGTAGTTACTGCTTTCCTCCCTCAAATTTCAGACTCCAGCTTTCATGGGCCCATGTACTGTATAGTAAGGAATCAGTAAGGACATTACATAGTACTGAAATTACTTGCAAGTTAAAGAAAACCTTTCCAGTCAATACTTTTTATTGATTGATACTTTTGTAAGTCCGAAGATGAAGTGAAGGTGGAGGACAAAACGAAAATAATAAATAATAATAATAGTAAAAAAAGACAAAGACACCTCCGTACAGGCCATGAAGGCCCTTGGAGAAGTGGAAGGTAAAGGCTTCCACCATTGTTAACCGTGGCACGTGATGGGGTAGAGTGGTTAGCTCTACGCCCGGCCGCCTTTGCCCCCAGGAATTAACTTGGTACTCATTTTTTATGTAGGCTGAGTGAACCACAGGGCGATATGCACCTCCGGAAGTGGAAATCTCGTTTCTTAATAATAATAGTAATAAGAAGAAGAAGAAGAAGAAGAATGAAATAATAATAATAATAAATAATAATAATAATAAATAAAATAAAAATTGTTTAAGAAGCCTTTCTCATGGACAGTCGAGATTTCTTCTGAGGACGCAGAGTACAGTTCTCTGCGAAACGTAAAGAATTTCACCTTATTTCCTTGACAAGGCATAAGCCCAAAAGCCTATACAGTATCATGTCTATAAGTACGGGCCGTGAAAGCGTCATTGGCAACGAAAGTAATAAAATACGAACGTCGCAAGTATTTACGTAGAATACGCGCCATTGTCCACATAAAGTATCCTGTCAGTATGGGATTGAAATTTCCTCGTTGAATTCTAAATAGACTTACACATATTCAAGACAAAGTAGATCAGCAGACAAGTAAGCACGTCGGTGAGTTTCAAATCATTTCCCATCATTGAGGCAGTAGATGTGGTGATTGGAGAACTCGATCAACAATGCTCGGTCGTCTTAATTTTGACATGCTCCTGATAAGCCTTCCGAAGCTCGACACCAGAGTTGTGGACATTTCTGACCGTGTCGTCTCAAAACTCACGAGTCTCAAAACTCACGAGTTCTAAAACTCACGAATTCCAGGAAGAGGATTAGTAAGAACAGGTTTCTCTATCTGGGCCAGTCTCAAAACTCACGAGCAGGGTCAGTTCTTCCTTGAATGGATAAATGTCCACCCTATTAGTGATGGGATAATGGAATACATTTAATAATCGAATAACTTCCATCCGATTATTTAAATAATCGAATGAATAATCAGTTTAAATAATCGAATGAGTTTCAAATATCATTCAGTTATTCCGCGCAGAATCGGATGCGTCATGAATAAATTTTTCAGTTTAAGTGTGTCGGGTAGGTGATCTATTGAAATAAGCGAATAGATGAACTCTTACGAAAAATAGAAATACGCTTTCCTTCCAAGTGAATCTCCAAGTATTGAAACTAAATGAGTGAATTAACTGTCTTGATCTTAAATATTTCTAAATGAAATTCCTCATTCAAGTAATTGCCGCCTTCTGGCCGCATAATGGAACTAAGTCGCAGTACTATCAACTGACAGTTTCTTTTAACTTGCAGCGGGCAATACTGCATACCTACAGTACTTTAATATTGTGTCGTCCGGCTGCATGCATAAATGGTTAGCATGCTGGCCCTTGGTCCATGGGGTCAATGGGGTTCCGAGTTCGGTTTCTGGTCGGGTCAGACATTTTAACTTTCATTAGTTAATTCCTATGGCTCGGGGACTGGGTGTTCGTGCCGCCTTCAGCATTAGACTTTATTTTAGGTAGGGCCTCATCCTCACAGATGTGCAGGTCGCCTGTACGGCGTCAACTCTAAAGAACCGAACCAGACCTCCCGGTGAAAGGTAAAAAAAAAAAAAAAAATCAGCTTTAAGACAACAGCAAAATATTTTAATAATAATAATAATAATAATAATAATAATAATAATAATAATAATAATAATAATAATAATGTCCGCCTCTGTGGTGTAGTGGTTAGCGTGATTAGCTGCCACCCCAGGAGGCCCGGATTCGATTCCCGGCTCTGCCACGAAATTTGAAAAGTGGTACGAGGGCTGGAACGGGGTCCACTCAGCCTCGGGAGGTCAACTGAGTAGAGGTGGGTTCGATTCCCACCTCAGCCATCCTCGAAGTGGTTTTCCGTGGTTTCCCACTTCACCTCCAGGCGAATGCCGGGATGGTACCTAACTTAAGGCCACGGCCGCTTCCTTCCCCCTTCCTTGTTTATCCCTTCCAATCTTCCCATCCCCCTACAAGGCCCCTGTCCACCATAGCAGGTGAGGCCGCCTGGGCGAGGTACTGGTCATACTCCCCAGTTGTATCCCCCGACCAAGAGTCTGAAGCTCCAGGACACTGCCCTTGAGGCGGTAGAGGAGGGATCCCTCGCTGAGTCCGAGGGAAAAGCCGAACCTGGAGGGTAAACAGATGATAATAATAATAATAATAATAATAATAATAATAATACACATCGGTTTCTTTAATTCACCACGGGATGGCAGAATAACTTCCACAGTATACCCCGCCTGTCGTAGGGGAAGCGTGAGTCACCGCGCACCTCATCCCTCCTGCGGTCATCGCAAGCACCTGCTGTCCAGAGTCGTGAATTTTGAGACTCATTAGAATGTTTACTTTAACAACCAGTTTGTAGTCGTGAGTTTTGATACTATTTGTAACTAATTTTAGCCCGTGAGTTTTGAAACTCGTGAGTTTTGAGACATAACCTTTCTGACAATGCGCACTATCACCTCGAACGCGTTTCATATGAGTTTGAAGATATTTATTTTTTGCTAGGGGCTTTACGTCGCACCGACACAGATAGGTCTTATGGCGACGATGGGATAGGAAAGGCCTAGGAGTTGGAAGGAAGCGGCCGTGGCCTTAATTAAGGTACAGCCCCAGCATTTGCCTGGTGTGAAAATGGGAAACCACGGAAAACCATCTTCAGGGCTGCCGATAGTGGGATTCGAACCTACTATCTCCCGGATGCAAGCTCACAGCCGCGCGCCTCTACACGCACGGCCAACTCGCCCGGTGAAGATATTTATTATCCATAAGTCGCGACATCTTGTGAAGGAAAGAGATTTTTTCCACTTTTTCGGACCATAATATTCTCAAACGTTCTGTCTTTTTGTGTATGCTTGTAGAACTCATTGTGATTAATCAATCAATACTTCACACACCGTGCTACCACGCTGGAATCCAGAGCTACACTAATTGTTAGCGATGCGTCACGGCGATTTTGGCAACTAAAATGGCGGTGTTATTGCATTACCCGATCTCTATAAAATGAGATATTAAACACTGTCATCGCACGTGCTGTCTTGAAATAATTTCTTGATGATGATGATGATGATGATGATGATGATGATGATTAATGTTTAAAGGGGCCTAAGATCATCGGCCCAGTAATCATTTCTATTTAGAAACATGGGCTAGATGCTTTAGTAGCGCTCACCGCCCCGAGTACGGTTCCGAAACTAGACGCATTCTACGTGAAAAAAGTTAGGGATGTTTGTCAAGTGATTCACGCATCATTCTTTCTTGTTAAACTAGTATTTGCTAGTTCGTGGAACTGCATCCTAAGTGACCATATGCGCGTTAAGAAACTAACAAATAAACACTTCCATTCTGAAAATTCAAACAATGAACAGTAACGTCCCCTCTTCTCCCCAGGTGATATATTTATAGTTTCCAACACATTTCCCAGGAAGTCACAACAGTGGTCCTCCTTTACATTCCCAACTCTGCTCTGACTTGCTCGCATGCTTACATTCGTTCCTATTGTACTGTCTTTTTTTTCTCCTCTGTAAATGTGTCATTGTCTTTACATCGCCCTTGTCACCTGTCTTATTATTCTAAGCATTTCTCTTCCATTGTCAGTACCAATTTATGAATGTTTCGGATTTTATTTTATTTCTCTTTCTTCTTTGAAGAGGCAGTTTCCTTCTGTTCGTTTTTATCTCTGATCCGCCCTTTCTCGTAAAAAGTATCCGCAAATGGTGCACTAGTAGAACATCCTGTCGTCGAATGCTTCGTTGTGTTTAAATTGAAAGGTGTAGTAATTATTTTGACATTCATTCCAAATGGAAATATTTGTGTCAAACTATAAAGTGAGCTTTGTTTAAAGGTATTGTGTTAAAATAAAATAACCTTGTGGCAGTCATAATCCATCAAGCGTCTTGAGCATATCAAGATGACTGCTACTCAACCAGATTGTATTTACAGTAGGTACTGGAATGTCACGCGTTCAGCGTAACGACTTTTTTCAGCCACATTTCTTAGCTTCCTTCGCTGGGGAAATGAGAGTGTATTTAACTATGATTTCGTGGCCGAGAACGGGGTTAGATTCGCAGCCACTTGAGCATTCTCCTCGAGTAAGTTTGGAATGAGAAGAAATTATCCACAGAGCAGGTGACATCAGCGCTAGAATTCTAGAATCGATTCCTCGAACGGTGCAGATTGCCAGTTCTACAGTGGTATAGATTTTATCATTTGGCTTTGGATGTTAAATGAACCTCCTGTCTTGAGAAAGAAAAATCAGAAAGATAAAATCCTGTCATAGTTATTTCTCCATGAACGATTGCAGTCATCCAAGAAATACAGTATAGTCCAGCAAATAGCAAATCACAGATTCTCTTTGATATTACTACTCGATTACTGGAAGTGCACGATCCCCTATACATATTGCAGATTCGTCTGTATATTTGTAACTCTTCCATAAACCTCTCAAGTCTTATTAAACATCAGGCCAATTCCCTGCACATAAGGTTCTTTAAAAAAACAAGCATCATCATCACCATCACCATCACCATCATCGTTAAACATCAAGTCTAAGTTTAACAATTAACCTTTTAACGGCATTCAGCTGTATATCTACCCTTACAAATTCAACTTTCTGATAATTAACTTACAGCTATTTGATTTTTTCTATAAACACTGAGCAATGTATCATTTCTTTTTTTTTTTTTTTTTTTTTTTTTTTTTGTAATGGTTCAACGTCGCGTTAGTCCAAGGTTTCTGACAATGATGGGATAGGAAACGGTTAACACAGGGAAGGAGGCGGCCCTGGCCTCAAAAGGTACAGCCCCAGTGCCAATGGGAAACCACGAAGAACCATTTTCATTGCTGTCGTTGGTGATGTTCGAACCCACCATATTTCGAATGCAAAGTTGAAAATGTAATATTTCAGTAAT
Organism: Anabrus simplex; assembly: GCF_040414725.1. Lineage (NCBI taxonomy): Eukaryota > Metazoa > Arthropoda > Insecta > Orthoptera > Tettigoniidae > Anabrus > Anabrus simplex. The sequence continues at coordinate 448,230,553 of NC_090265.1, forward strand.
TTAGTACTAGAGTTGAAATATCCTCCATACGTTTCTGAGACACGAAGCTCATAATCGAAAGCATTGTTCATATGGAGAACTTAACCTACATAAATCAATTATGATGAAAGAAGTTTCAATTTTTTTTAACGTAATAATTCCACTAAAATCATGTTTAATGCTGATAAGTATACAAATTAGAGGGTTTCAAACTTTCAGGAGGAAACACAATAAATTATAATGTTAAGCAAATCATTTCAAATTTTATACTGAGTCATAATTTTCATTACCTCTGGAGATTATTATTATTATTGTTATTATTAGTAGTAGTAGTAGTAACTTAGTAGTAGTAGTAGTAGTAGTAAAGGCTGCGTGGCCGAAATGCTAACGGCGTGCTTGGTTCAGGAGAAAGGACGTGGGTTCGATTCTGCGTCAGGAAGTCGAAATATTTATGAAACGAGATTCCCACTTCCGGAGGTGCACATGGCCCGGAGGTTCAGTCAGCCTACACCAAAAATGAGGACCGGGTTAATTCCTGGCAGCAGAGGTGGTCGGGCGTAGAGCTAACCACTCTACCCCATCAAGCGCCGAGGTTGCGGATGATGGAAACCTTAATCTTCCACCACACCAAGGACCTTTATGGCCTGTACGGAGTTGACTCTGCTTTCGTTGTGTGTACACAAAGAAATGTGTATTAAGACGAATACAAATAATCAGTCTCCAAGCTGGAGGAATTAAACAGTAGGCAGTAAAAGTCGCAATCGAACACGGGGTCCCTGGAACCAAAGCCACGATGCTGAGCATTCACCCAACTCCATCGGTATTATTATTATTATTAACTTGTTATTATTATTATTATTATTATTATTATTATTTATTATTATTATTAATAATAATAATAATAATAATTCATCGTGTTAGTTTACGAATGATATTCAGTGTCCTAAGGTGGAATGTTTACAAAACAACAGCACTATTTACCTTTGCAATGCTATGTCTTTTTTTGAAGACTTATTGCATCCGCCTTGTATTCAAGTTGTCGGCGGTGTGAGAAATACCACCTTTTACATGGGAAAAACATTTCTATAAGTTGTATAAATAATAAAATGTTGTCGGGCGTAATGGTTTTTATGTATACTTTCCAAAATGAAAAGTAGAATGAAACTTTTCTTCAAGGTACAGAAATATAAAATTCGAGTAAACTTTCAAATCGGAGGGAAGGCTGTGTTGGTTGTTACGCTCCTGCTTGCCTGCTCTGTATATAGTGCATCAGCCTGCACGCCACATTTACATATGAATACAAACATCAGAGGAGAGGGGAAGATCCAAGCAGAAGATGCCGGTACACACCGTGACAGGCCAATGTACACCTTCCCAAAAATTAGTAACTTTCACAACTCGGTGAGTAGTGCCAGTCATTTAAGCAAACAGAGCATCTTCCAGATCTCAGATAGGCTATTTATACATCGATATTTTGTTGTTGTTGTTGAAGATGAGAATCCGTGGTGAAGTGTCGGCCTTCGGATCCCAAGACCGTAGGTTCGAACCCGGTAGAGTTAGTCGGATTTTTGAAGGGCAGGAAAAGTTCATTCAACACAGCATGTCGAGCAATATTGTCATTTGCAAGATCTCTGGTGGCACTTTTTGTACTTACCAGATAAATAATTAAATCTCAACCATAGATTACCAACAGAGATCCATATGTTGGAGTAAAATGAAAAATTGCAGGTAGCCTGAATGGCGTCAAGTTAAAATGCCTAAATACGGCAGCCGAGGTAATACGATTATTATTATTATTATTATTATTATTATTATTATTATTATTATTATTATTATTATTATTATTATTATTATTATTATTATTATTATTGTCCTACTCGTTGGTTGAATGGTCACCGTACTGGCCTTCGGTTCAGAGAGTCCCGGGTTCAATTCCCGGCCGGGTCGGTGATTTTAATAATTTCTGATTAATTCTTCTGGCTCGGGGATTGGATGTATGTGTCCATCCCAACATTCTCTTCACATTCAGACAACATAACACACTACCAACCACCACCACAGAATCACGCAATAGTGATTACATCCCTCCATATAGAGTTGGCGTCAGGAAGGGCATCCGGCCGTAAATCAGGGCCAAATCCACATGTTCGACGCAGTTCGCACCCGCGATCCCACAGGTGTGGGAAAAATAGGTAGAAAAATTATTATTATTATTATTATTATTATTATTATTATTATTATTATTCGCTTAATGCCAGAGTACGTTAATTTTTGTTAGGACCGAGTGAGATGGCTACGCGGTACGTCTTGCGAAGATGCTCTCTGTTTTACGTCGCACCGACACAGAGACGTCTTTATTTTTGTTATTTGCTTTACGTCGCACCGACACAGATATGTCTTACGGCGACGATGGGGTAGGGAAGGCCTAGGAATTGGAAGGAAGCGGCCGTGGCCTTAATTAAGGTACAGCCCCGGCATTTGCCTGGTGTGAAAATGGGAAACCACGGAATACCATCTTCAGGGCTGCGGACAGTGAGGCTGGAACCCACTATCTCCCGATTACTGAATACTGGCCGCACTTAAGCGACTGCAGCTATCGAGACAGAGACGTCTAATGGTGAACATGGGATAGGACAGATCTTGGAATGGGCAGGAAACAACCGTGGCCTTGAGTAAGGTACTGCCTCAGCATTTACTTAGTGTAAAAATGGGAAATCACGAAAAACCATTTTCAGGGCTGCCGGCAGTGGAATTCAAACCCACTATCCCCTGAATGCAAGCTCACTGCTATGTGACCCAAAACGCGTAGCTCATTTGGTGTTGTTGAAAATGTAATCCTGTATTCAGGATAAGTTGGATAGTTGTAGCCCTGAGGATATTCAGTGCATTCCCATTTTCACCGCAGGCAAATGCTACGGCTGTACCTGAAATAAGGTCACAACCGTTGCCTATTAATTCCTAGACCTTTCTCATTTCCGAGTCACCGATAATCCTGTCTGGGTCAGTACGAAGTTCAAGAGAGAGCAAAAGTAGGGAAGGGCATTGTTTATCACGATGTTCGCAATTTATGCTTGAGACGTCGTTCAGTGGAACTAGAAAGGTGCACCATTCGGGGAGCTGCGGACTGAATCTCCCTACGTTAAAGCGACAACACTGAACGCAGATTTCATTCCGCTTGTTATATATTTTGAGAAACCTCTTGGTAGGTCCTTATCTCATGTATTTAAATCGACAATTCTGCCTCCAAATGCTACAGAACTGATAACAGAACACCTTATCTCACGATTCCTACGTTGACGAATAGGCCTACATGGAGCTGATGGTCGATCGCACAGTAATTCAACAAAAGCAAGAGTAATAAAGAAGAAGGAGATCAGTTTCTTTCGAATAAATAAATAAATAAATAAATAAATAAATAAATAAATAAATAAATAAATAAATAAATAAATAACAGTAAAGAAGCAAATTTACATCTGCATGTAGGTCATGAAGGCCTTTGGAGGTGTGGAAGGTAACCTCAGCACTTGGTGGAGTTGAGTGGTTAGCTTTCTGCCTTTTCCCCTTTGCCCCCAGGAATTAACCTGGTACTATTTTTTGATGTGGACTGAGTGAACCGCAGGGCCATGTGCACGTCTGGAAGCGGATATCACGTTTCTTACATTTTCGACTTCCTGACGGGGAATGGAACCTACGTCCTCCCAGGCGAACCGAGCACGCCTTTACCTCCTCAACCAGGCGGTCTCAAATAATAATAATAATAATAATAATAATAATAATAATAATAATAATAATAATACATACATACCGAGCTCGATAGCTGCAGTCGCTTAAGTGTGGCCAGTATCCCGTATTCGGGAGATAGTGGGTTCGATCCCCACTGTCGGCAGCCCTGAAGATGGTTTTCCGTGGTTTCCCATTTTCACACCAGACAAATGCTGGGGATGTACCTTACTTAAGGCCACGGCCACTTCCTTCCCACTCCTAGCCCTTTCCTGTCCAATCGTCGCCATAAGACCTATCTGTGTCGGTGCGACGTTAAGCAACATGTAAAAAAAATGAAAGTAATAATAATATTTGTATGTATGTTCAGTCGTCAGCCCAAACGCTGGTTGGATCCTCTAGAGCTCCATTAGCTCTCATAGATGACTTAGGTATCACTGAAGAGGCGTATTAGAGAGATGTGGAGTGATGTGGTTTCCCGTTCCTTTCCTCACTGAGCCGCTCTTTTACAAGCCTTAGTCACTTTTCCCGTATACCCATCACCCCACTTAGGAAACTTTAGGGCATTAACAGATCGTATACTTACTGGGGGACGATACATTGTCTGAATGCTTTGAACTTTTGAAACTTAGAGAAAGATAGATTTCAATTGCTATTACATATCCGTCTGCCAACCCCTTCGATATGCATGCACCAACCGACCCTGTTAGCAACATTTTCAGACCATTCACAGCAGGGACTGGCTACATAAGGGATGGCATTACTAGCTTTTTTTTTTTCTTTTGCTAGTTGCTAAACGTCGCACCGACACAGATATGTCTTATGGCGACGATGGGACAGGGAAGGGCTAGGAATGGGAAGGAAGCGGCCGTGGCCTTGATTAAGGTACAGTCCATCATTTGCATGGTGTGAACATTGGAAACCACGGAAAACCATTTTCAGGGCTGCCGACAGTGGGGTTCGAACCTACTATCTCCCGAATACTGGATACTGGCCGCACTTATGCGACTGCAGCTATCGAGCTCGGTGGCATTACTGGCATCGCTCGTAGTACCTCAGTCACTTTCATATTTTCAGACTGAAACAGGTCAATGAATATTGCTTTAAGACATTATGCACTGTAAACACTAGGTCTCGCCAGCGAATGCATAATAATAATAATAATAATAATAATAATAATAATAATAATAATAATAATAATAATAATAATAATAATAATAATAATAAAGTTCCGAGAATATACTAGAGGTCTATTAATTTATTTATTTCCGACATTAGATGATAATTTATTTTTACGAGTGATGTGTTAATGTTACGTGCAATTCATACTTGCGTCTCCAACAGTCATTATGTTTACGTAGCTGATTATAATAGCTGGACTGCTTGACAACACCTTTACAACAGGTTTCTTTTTACCTCTCGAGCTCGGGCAAAGTGAATGGCTGAATTTCCTGAGCTGTTTTATTGTTGCTTTCTTCTTTCCTACAGCACACGCCAGGAAATTGTTAGACTACATTTTACATTGGCGTTTCAAGTGATTTCAATATGCAACATTCATCGCAGTAAAAGATTTCTCGGTGGATCAAAGTGTCGGCCTCCAAATTCCAAGATCACGGGTTCAAACCCGCCAGATGTAGTCGGATATTTGAAGGCTGGGAAAATATCCATTCGACACTGTATGTCGTACGGTGTCGGCATGTAAGAGGTCTCTAGGGACACATTTGGTGTTTACCCGTAAAGTCATTAACAGCTATAAACGCTCAGGAGAGGCCCTATTTGCTCTGCAATCTGGTAGAATAAAACGGAACTTTAAAATTGACGTACAGGCAACCTAGATGACCCCAAATTAAATTGCCTGCTTACTATTATTATTATTATTATTATTATTATTATTATTATTATTATTATTATTATTATATTCCCTTCACATGCACTAGTAGAATTTTCAAAGGTTTTAAAAGTGCGATATTACTTACACGCCGGCCCCGTGGTGTAGGGGTAGCGTGCCCGCCTCTTACCCTGTGGCCCCGGGTTCGATTCCCGGCCAGGTCAGGGATTTTTACCTGTACCTGAGGACTGGTTCAAGGTCCACTCAGCCTACGTGATTACAATTGAGGAGCTGTCTGACGGTGAGATAGCGGGCCCAGTCTAGAAAGCCAAGAATAACGGCCGAGAGGATTCGTCGTGCTGACCACACGACACCTCGTAATCTGCAGGCCTTCGGGCTGAGCAGCGGTCGCTTGGAAGGCCAAGGCCCTTTAAGAGCTGTAGTGCCATGGGGTTTGGGGTTTGATATTACTTACAGATAGGGAAACTGGTTCGAATTCGAGACACGACAAAATTATGTCATCCGGGGAGATGGTCATTCCTAGTAGTTTCGACCTGCGCTGTAGGCAGTATCTTTTCATCTAATTTCAGATATAAAGTATACACTGAGCTCGATAGCTGTAGTAGCTTAAGTGCGGCCAATATCCAGTATTCGGGAGATAGTGGGTTCGAGCCCCGCTGCCGACAGCCCTGAAGATCGTTTTCCGTGATTTCCCATTTTCACACCAGGCAAATGCTGGGGCTGTACCTTAAATAAGGCCACAGCCGCTTCCTTCCCACTTCTAGCCCTTTCCTCTCCCATCGTTGCCATAAGACCTAACTGTGGCGGTGTAACGTAAAGCACCTTGCAGAAAAAAATCAGATATAGATGATACCATTCAACGTACCCTAAAATCTACGACATTTTCCTCGAGGAAGTAATGGTTCTCTCTTTCCAGACCAATGAAATTGAGATTTTTAAAATTGAACGTCACGGTCTGGTGATTCAGATCCTACGTAAAACTGTAGGACTCGTGATTTATTAACTGAGATTAATAGTTAAGTAAGACTTACTTGCTCATAAAACAATTAAATTCGTCTTTCTGACTCCTCTTTCAAAATTTGTTACTGAACAATTCTTCGACAGATAGGCATGCTTATACAATTGTCATAAGAATAACCATATTGTTTCAACACCATAGTTGTTCTAATGTAATAGTCATACAATGAAAAAGGAAAACGGTATGTTCACGAAACAGGTGTATGTAAAATTAAATATTCATGTCAGTTCAGCTAATCTGTTTCACGCAATGTGTTTTGTTCTTAATTTCAGAATACTTCTGCATTAATTCCAAAAATCCACCTGTCCATATTATGTAAAATCTTGCAAATATTAGTGGATTGTTTCTATTGTGATCCCACTGACTTTTATTTTCTACATGTCACCATCTAAATTAGGCAGTTGAGTGTCTGATACAGCCATCCAGTGAGAGAGGACGTCTACTTGCTCTTTGTTAGTGAGCCTGACATATTACACAGATAATTAATTACACATCACCGCACTAAACTATTAATGTTTGAACCTCATATAAAGACGTAGTAATGAATACATCTAGCCTGGATTAAATTTCAAACCTTCTTTTTTATTATTATTATCTGTCCTCCTTTATTTTCTAAACTTTGTCATTAAGAGTGCTGTGGAGACTTTCGTCTGGACGCTCCGTGTCATTACATAATGATACTCCCGAACATTGTGATTACTGTAATAACCATCACAGATCTGGGAGCATGAAATCATCATTTTTGTATCTCCGTAGAACGACTGTATGGCCTGAGAAGACGATTTCTTCAGTTCTAGGCAGCTTTAAATGTAATTTCAAAGAGATATCGGAATACGAGTAGGCTATTTATACTTATTTCGGGTACTTTAAAGTTTCGGTAAGCTTTACTTCGTTTCGTAAATATTTCTTCAGTAAAACAGAATCAAGAAACAAGTGTTCGTCAATATTTCTTTGAAATTAGTGTTTGCTTCGTATCTGACTTCCACAGTCGTACTGTTCGGAATGGCTAAATATCCCTAGCGCAAATCTGATAATTTTCTGAAAGGGTGAGATAAAATTGCTGTGGAAAACCAATGTTAAATGGCCTACCTTTTAATGCTCATGAATGGTTGTTGATGGGACGCATTTAAAGGGAGAGGACATAATGATCTTTAGATCCGTTATTATAAACTGCGTGTGTGTTGGAAATATAGTAGTAATTATTGGTTAATATTGATTAATCGGCATTAGCAAGGATATGATTGAATCCATTATTAGTGGAAGAAATAGGACTGTTTTTTGCTAGGTTTTTAATGACGGATTAACACATACAGTACTCCAGCCCCGCGGTGTAGGGGGCAAAGCGTCCGTCTGTCACCCGGCGGCCACGGGTTCAATTCCCGGCCGGGTCAGGGGTTTTAAGTTGTAAATGATTTATATCCCTGGCCTGGGGACTGGGTGTTTGTGTCGTCCTCAACGTTCCTTTCATCGCATTCAACACTTTACACTTCCACCATTTAAAAAATACACGCAGGTTCCTCACATATGCTGCAAGTAGTGGCAAAAAATCCTTCTAGGTCGACGCCTCGAACAAATAGCATTTTAAAAAACACATACAGTACAATTTTTCAGCGACATTGGGATTTGAAAAGGTTAGGACAAGAAAAGTAGAGGCTGTGACTTTAGTTAAGAAGAATTCTGGTATTTTCCTGGTGTGAAAATATAAAACTGCGGAAAACTGACGAAGGTAAAATTCAGTCTCACCGTCTCCTAAATACAACTTACAACCACAAAACACGTTTCACGTAGTTAAATTACTCGTTTTGTGCTTGGGCTGGTGCATTCATATTCAGTTAACTAGAAATGTTGCTAAAGGTACCTAACAGCTAGGCCATCGGACCTAACTAGAAATAGGACTGCGGAAAATGCCGTGTATCTTCCCAGTATTCACCTTGAGCAAGGGTTGTTTGCATGAGAAAACTCATTTTGAAGGCTAACTTCAAAACTTCCGTGAGCTGGAATCAAAGTATTGAAATTCGGCTTCCTAATATTCTCTGTATAACTTTGAATATTATAGAACTATCAACAGCAATTTTTTTTTTTATTTTTTTTTTAATTTCTTTTTTTTGCTATTTGCGTTACGTCTCACCGGCAATGTGGTTTAGAAGGAGAACGTGTGCCTGATAACAACAAGGTAGCCTATTTTCAGTAGGGTGTAATAGTAAGATCTATAAGCTTGTATTAAAGATATAAAACCACTGCCAACTTAATGAAAAGGTGTGCCAGAAATCCTTGTACTGCGGAAAGGTGAGTTAGATTTTCTTTGTCCAACTATAGTTGGTTTTTAGTACAATTCTTTTTACTAATAGAGATTCCTTTATCTCAGGCAGGTCACTGACAGAACTCATGTTCCTCTTATTATGTCCCCGGATGCACACTTAACTAGGAAGCGATGCAATACAACCAGAGGTCGGAACAGTACGGAAACTAATTCTTTTGTTCTCGCAACCAAACACAGCTCAACGCACCGTACCGTACAGAAGCTCTGTGCTAACTTTCCAGCAAGGGTAACGTTATTTTTACTTTTATTGTTGTTATTATACAAGTATAAAATAAAAAGTCGTAATTTATTTCAACATGTGTGTATGTGTGAGTAAAGAAGAAAGTGGGTCCTTGTGATGTTGCTATGTAAATACGAGTGAAGGAAGCGGCTAACTGGGCATGCAGAACGCTCTGAAACTACACTCAAGTATTTACATATGTGGAAACTCAACACAATGTGCTGCCCGCTGACCCTAATAGAGCCCCAAATGGATCAAACGACCGCCGCGTTGGTCCTTGCTCACCTTCTCACTTTGCGCTCATTACGAATATCAAAGGAGAAAGAGTGCAAGCAGTGTCGGAACACACTCTTTCTATTTTCCTTAATGAAATGAAATCTTATTTGCACGCGAAAAATTACATCGCGAGGAGTACACAAGAACAGAATGTTACAGTACTGGGTGGGCCGGGTTTCCATTTCCTAATAAATGCAAAAAATGACCCATTAAATGACAAACATTCTCAAAAAATACCCGCAAATATAAGGGATAATGTGGCCTAATATAAATGCAAATACAAGTACGAATGTTGTCTACATTGCCTTTGATTCGGAATACAAGAGTATAATATTTAAAAATATCCCCATATGATAATAATAATAATAATAATAATAATAATAATAATAATAATAATAATAATAATAATAGAACGTCAAATAGGTTGGTCAAAGAAAAAACTTGCGAAGCAGAATTAGTAAATATTGTAAAAGGGGGAAATGTGGGAAAATATAAAAGAAAACTGGCAATTTTTCAGCAGCAAGCAGAGGAAAGTAGCAGTAGCCAATGGGTCATTATTTAGCTGTCCGACTCGTTGGCTGAATGGTCAGCGTACAGGCCTTCGGTTCAGAGGGTTCCGGTTTCGATTCCCGGCCAGGTCGGGGATTTTAACCTTCATTGGTTAATTCCAATGGCCCGGGGGCTGGGTGTTTGTACTGTCCCCAACATCCCTGCAACTCACACACCACACATAACTCTATCCTCCACCACAATAACACGCAGTTACCTACACACGGCAGATGCCGCCCACCCTCATCAGAGGGTCTGCCTTGTGGGCTGCACCGGCTAGAAATAGCCACACGAAAAAAAAAATTATTTAGCTGTGCACCTCTACAGAATACGAATATTACCAACAAACGAATGCCCTATCTGCACCACTGGCATAATGAATTTGGACCTCTTTCAGGTTTGCTTGGTTTGAACGAAGACACCCCCGCACCCCTTCCCGCCAGAATGAGTGTAATATTGTATGTGTATTGTATTGGAATGCTAGAGAATATATGGTCAAACCTTTACACAGGTTGTTTGGATCATTTTTGAGATTTGAAAATGTTATGTCGTGGCTCTGTATTCTGAACTGTATTCTGTATTCCTTTACCAGGTGCCAGATATACAATGGATTGATTTCCAATTAAAGCCATGTGTAACATTAATAATAATAATATAAACAATAATAATAATCATCATCATAATAATCATGAAGCTGTGGAACTTCTGGTTGGCCGGGCAGAGTAGTTCAGTCGGTAGAGCGCTGGCCTACTCATCCCAGCTTGGCGGGTTCGATCCTGTCTCAGTCCGGTGGTATTTGAAGGTGCTCAAATTCGTCATTCTCGCTTGCTATTTTATTTACGGCGCACCGACACAGATAGGTCTTATGGCGACGATGGGATAGGAAAGCCCTACGAGTGGGAAGGAAGCGGCCGTGGGCTTAATTAAGGTTCAGCCCCAGCTTTTGCTTGGTGTGAAAATGGGAAACCACGGAAAATCATCTTTAGGGCTGCCGACAGTGGCGTTCGAACCCACTATCTCCCGGATGCAAGCTCACAGCTGCGTGACCCTAACCGCATGGCAAACTCGCCCGGTCGTCACTTTCGTGTCGGTAGATTTACTAGCACGTTAAAGAACTCCTGCGTGACAAAATGCGTGCATCTTGGCGTCTCCCAAAATCGTAAAAGTAGTTAGTGGAACATTTAATCAATAACTATTATTATTATTATTATTATTATTATTATTATTATTATTAATTTATGGTTGCAGCTAGGTGCACGATCACGTTTTTTTCTTTCTTTGTCGACTTCTAAAACAGACTCATAATCACTCATAATCAACAAAGACGTAATCGAAATGCATTTTCTTTATAAGAAAACATAAAGTCCAATAATACTGCCCTGCGGCACCTCCCACTTAATCACTACGGGATCAGACAACGCTTCTCCTACTCTAATTCTCTGAGTTCCATTTAAAAAAATGTATCCACTCATTCAACCACTCTTATGTCTAGTCCAATAGTCCTCATTTATGTCGGTAATCTCTCAGGATCTACCCTATCTCAAAAGCCTTGGAATGGTCAGTAGCGACACAGTCTATTTGACCTCCTAAATCCAAAATATCTGCTATGTCCTGCTCGAATACTGCAAGCTGAGCTTCACTGGAATAACCTTTCCTAAGTCCAAACTGCATTCTATCAAACCAGTTAGTAAGTTCGCAAACGTGTCTAATATAATCAGAAAGAATGTTTTTCCAGAGATTACAAACTACACCTGTCAAGCTGACTGACCTGTAATTATCCTCTTTATGTCTGTCACCGTTTCCCTTGTACACTGGGGCTACTATTGCAACTCTCCATTCAGTTGGTATTGCTCCATCGTGCAAACAATAATCAAATAAGTATTTCAGATATGGCACTATATCACAACCCATAGCCTTTAATATATCAACAGAAATCTTATCAATCCCAGCTGCTTTTCTAGCTTTCAAATGTTGTAACTTTTTGTAAATGTCTTTATTATCATATAAAAATTTCAGCAGTATGCCAATATTAATTGCCTCCTATATCTGGACATGATCTTTATATCCAACTACCTTTACATACTGCTGACTGAATACTTCTGCATCTTGTAAGTCCTCACGTATACACTACCCTTGTTCATTAATGATGCCTGGAATGTCCTTCCTGGAACCAGTTTCTGCCTTACAGTATCTATACATATCCTTACATTGCTCCCTGAAATTCATATGACTGCCAGTTATGTTTGCCATCACCTTATCCTTAGCTTATTCTCTCCCTAAATTCGATTTCCCAGTAAGCTCCTTCAAACTCTCCTTACTCCTGCAACCATTCCTAGCTCTATCCTTTTCTCATCTGCACCTCTTTCTTAATCTCTATTTCCCTGCTATAATATAATGGGCCCTTACCATTCCTTACCACTTTTAAGATACATACCTGTTTTCACGTTCCTCAACAATTGCTTTGAACAGTTGTCGTTTATGTTTTCATATATCATAACATATTAAAAATTTCCCCATGCCTTTCTTATCAGCCGTATGGTATTTCCTAATAGTCCTACTTTTACTACATTCCTTTCTTTTAATTACGACAAAAACACTTTCAAGATCAAGATTTATCACTTCAGTTTCTCTATAGAACTCATCTAGTTTTATCAGCACAACGTCTAGAATATTTTCCCTCTAGCTGGTTCCATAACTTTATGATTTAGCTGTCCTTCCATATTAACTTATTTACCATTTGTTTGTCACCCGTGGCGTCGGGGTAGCGTGCCTGCCTCTTACCCGGAGGCCCCGGGTTCGATCCCAGGCCAGGTCAGTGTTTTTACCTGGACCTGAGGGCTGGCTCCGAGGTCCACTCAGCCTACTTGATTAGAATTGAGGAGCTATCTGACGGTGAGATAGCGGCCCCGGTCTCGAAAGCCAAGAATAACGACCGAGAGGATTCGTCGTGCTGACCACACGACAGCTCGTAATCTGCAGGTCTTCGGGCTGAGCAGCGGTCGCCAAGGCCCTTCAAGGGGTGTAGTGCCTTGGAGGGGGGGGGGCTTGTCATCCTTACTTAACACGCTTCCTATACTGCCATCACCGCTCCCTATTCCACCCCGTTTCCCTGAATGTACCTCTCTACGACTCTTGTGTTCTAACATTTTTATTCTGTCTACTACATCCTACATATATTCTAATTTGTTTGTCATACTCATGTCTTGATATGTCTTGCACTTCCCATAAAATATAACTGTACAAGTCTGGGTACCTCAGAATGTGCCCTATGAATCTATCTCATCTTCGGGCCCAATTCCGCCAAATCGTTCTCAACTCGATCATCTCTTCGTTTGTGATCCGATATATCCTTCACACGTTCGAAATACTTCTCTATGATCACATTTCAAAAATATCTACTTTATTTCTTTTCTTCACCAGTAATTATCCATTTTTCATTTCCATACAATGGCACACTCCGCATAAAAGTCTGAAAAACATCTTTCTAATATACATATGTCTGGTATATTGCGACGTAACATTCTAAACATCTCTGACATCAATGTATCCAGCTGGTATGTTCCATAAATTACAGGGAGAACAATGTCTCAATTGACCAAAATGCTTCCGGAGACTAATCCATAAATTTGTTTAGCTATATATGAATGACTGAAAATTTCGTTATTTTAGTACGTATTTTTCTTTCTTTCTTTCTTTCTTTCTTTCTTTCTTTCTTTCTTTCGTTCTTCCCATCACTACCACTTTTTCTACACTCTGGTAGGGAAGCAAGTGTAATCTGCGTCACACATGTGACTTAGCTCAGTTTTATTGCCGGATGCTCTTCCTGACGCCAACTTTATATGGCGGCATGCATTCACCATTACGTGTTTCTGTGGTGGTTGGTAGAGTTGTGCCTTGTGTGAAATGAAATAGTATTTGTTAAGGTTACCTAGTTAGAGACCCAGAAAAATTAACTAGAGTGGCTAAAATCCCCCTGTCCAGACAGCAACGTTTACCATTCAGCCATAGAACCGGACTTCGGAAGGTTCTTCCTCATATCTGTCATTTAACTTTTACTCCCATTTATATTGCATTTTTACCGAGCTCGATAGCTGCAGTCGCTTAAAGGGGGCCAGTATCCAGTATTCGGGAGATAGCAGGTTCGAACCCCACAGTCGGCAGCCCTGAAGATGGTTTTCCGTGGTTTCCCATTTTCACACCAGGCAAATGCTGGGGTTGTTCCTTAATTAAGGCCACGGCCGCTTCCTTCCCACTCCTAGCCCTTTCCTGTCCCATCGTCGCCATAAGACCTATCTGTGTCGGTGCCACGTAAAGCAACTAGCAAAAAATATATTGCATATTGAGAATATACGTGATTTTATAATAGTTGCTTCATTCCACATATCGTGGGTGTGGCAGTGGAATATGAGGTATTTCACAGATCGTAAAATAATATTAGTAACAACATTGAGTGGAATTTTCAATACAAGGGGTGGGTAAATAGCAGCTACTAAGAGCCACTACTTGAGTTTATATAGTATTCTAAGTAATATGGTGTAATAAATACACATATTATATTTTCGAAACGTTCGAAGCCGATTTACCGAGCAATAGAAGAAGGTTAAAAGCATTCATTCATGCATTGTATATAATAAATAAATTAAAACAATGAAATAAATAAATATATTAATTAATTAAAGTTAACAATTATCATCAGTAATCATTAACCCATAGTGTTAAGTGACAAGAAGAACAGGCTGAAATTCTTTGTGAGATATTCCCATTCAGTCCCTACACTTAAAAGAGGTTCCTGTAAGGAAGCAGCTTACTCTCGGGTTTATAAATGGATTCAGGGAAACACGAATAAGGAGATGAAGTACTTGATTCTAATCAAGAACTGAATAAATAGAAGCAAAGGAAATTCAGAAGAAAAGCAACCGCGGTAAAAGTACCTAGCACTCATACGCGCCGGGCCCCGATCTCGTCTCTTGAGGCAACAAGCCACACACAGAACATCGTCTCGACTTAACGCTCATAAGGTACCTTCTATCTCTCCATCCAATATAAGCTACTTTGCTTCTCTTTTATTGCCAAAATAAGAAACCGGCTTCTTCTAACGAGCATGGCATACGGTTTTCAGGGGCGCCAAACCTTTGTAACATAAGTCACTTTTGCCATAACATTAGTAGGATAGGTAAATGGATTGCATGTGAAATACAGAGACACACGTGGAAAGCAATTATCTTCCCTATCTTTAATCAATGCAGAAAAGTACAAATTATACCACTGTATATAAAATGATGTTTATGATAATAAATCTGCTTCTGCTCCTGTGTGAGAGCGTTACCATTTCGCGCCGTGTCGACTTCCTGCGTGTCAGTGTTGACGTTCCCTTTTAATTTACCAGTAATAGTAAATTTTAGGAATTTTGAAATTCAAACACACAATCAAACAAACAAAAAACAAGCAAACCTGTGGCACATATAGTCGATGAAGTGCCTGAGCCTACCAAAATGACTGGCACCCATCTACATGTACTGAAGATATTGGAATGTTACGAAGTCAGTGCGACGATATTCTTAACCCTATTGTTTGGGTTTTGTTACTGGACCCACCACCTATCGTATCAGGCAGCTCCTTGTTTGATCTCAGACAATTGAGAGACCCTCGTTCTGATCTTAGTCCTGGATTAAATACTTGGATGAGCCAAAAATCGGAACGTTATTCCTTCATCATGGTGTTGCCTAAAGTCATCATTTGAAAATTCATTCATTACAAACTTCTCATATGGTTGAATACAATTGATGACCGCGTTTCCTCAACCTTTTGAATGGCGTTGCGTCAATATCATCATCACTATGGACGACTGTTACTATTACAGTAGAACCCCGTTTATCCGAAATAAAGAGAGCGGAGCCATTTTGGTTGACGCATTTTTTCGGATGACACATGGTAATTATTTTCGGAAGTTCAATGTCGAAATAAAATTGCATAAACTCTGTTAAGCATAGGTGCATACTGTATATTAATATTAAAATATTTACGTAACGTCACTCATTGTATAAAATCAGTGATTTTCTTCTGAATTTTCTTGGTGCAGCTAAGTCGCGCCGCCATTTAATCAACAATACATCAGCTGGTTCAACAAAGCGCAAAGCAATCTGAAATAATGAAACAATTTATTTTGTTTCTACTGAACCGAATACCATATACAATAATTTTATTACAGTACTGTAATTAAAAGCGTCTGGTACTGTATTTTAATAAAAAATCGAAATCAATTTTACCTCCAATACATTAAATCATCCATCTGCTGTAACTCGATTCTCGGAACTGCTATTGTGAAAATAGGGTTTGTCTAGTTGCTCTCAGCACATATATCAGGAGAATGACTAATTCCACGCATAAAAAGGGGGGGGGGTAATAACAAAATGTTAAAATACAATTTTGCCAGAGCATTTCGGTTAAGCCGGGTTTCAGCTAAGTGAAGTTCGGTTAAGCGGGGTTCTACCGTATAAAGTGTGATTCACAATGAGTTACCGTCACTTACAGAGCTACTTGTATTTCTCACATGGCTTTTAGTGCCGGGAGTGTACAAGGATATGTTCAGCTCGCCTGGTGCAGGTCTTTCTCTTTGAAACATAAGGGCAACCTGCACGTCTATATGTGGGTTGATTATGATAATGAGATAGGCAGAGGGTGAAACCCGGTTTCGGCATATAGCCTCCTCCTGTCGAATAATACCAAGGGGTCTGCTCCAGGCTTGACGTCTCCATCCGATGGACTAATCACCATCAACTGTGTCATTGCTCTCAGTCCATATGAAGTGAGATTTAAAATAGAATCTAGGCTTTTTGCAGACAATCTAATGATTAGAAATTGTATACCACAACCTCTCCTACCTTGCTGCTCAACATTCTGATGGTCAAATATTTTTCCACCAACGGGAGTCGAACCACCGATCCACTGTGTCAGATCATATAGACTTGGCTTCTTAACGATGATGAACACTAGGCAGACTGACTCGTTGGCTGAACGGTCAGCGTACTGGCTTTCGGTTCACAGGGTCCCGGCCGGGTCGGGGATTTTAACCTTAATTGGTTAATTCGTAGGGCACGGGGGCTGGGTATATGTGTTGTCTTCATCATCATTTCATCCTCATCACGACGCGCAGGTCACCTACGGGTGTCAAATAGGAAGACCTACACCTGGCGAGCCGAACCTGCCCTGGGATATCCCGGCACTAAAAGCCATACGACATTTCACTAGGCAGACTTACTTACAGAGTTATAATGATTTGCACGTTGCTTGTAAAACATTTTTTTCTTCAATTCTTCAGTTTTCGAGTATTAATGAACGTAATATGGAAGCAATTTGTAACAATTTTTATTATTCCATATGAAAAATTGTAATGTTGTCATTAAAATGATAAACATTTCTGTACGAGAAAAGGATTTTGAGCTTCAGAACACGAGCTAATTAAATGAAATATTATTCGTGAAAAGTTCGCTTAATGTTATTTCACCCTTCGAACTAAACGAACTAAAGACAGCTGTGTTTTGCAGATTTCAAATAATTATCTCTGTAATTGTTGAGAAAAGGATAGAAGTCCATATGATATTCATTCGACCAAAATATCTTCAAAAACCAGCTCCGTAAGTGGCGATTGCTCCCCACGAATCACGCTGTATCATCATCATCATCATCTGTTTACCCTCCAGGGTCGGCTTTTCCCTCGGACACAGCGAGGGATCCCACCTCTACCGCCTCAAGGGCAGTGTCCCGGAGCTTCAGACTCTTGGTCGGGGATACAACTGGGGAGAATGACCAGTACCTCGCCCAGGCGGCCTCACCTGCTATGCTGAACAGGGGCCTTGTGGAGGGATGGGGAAGATTGGAAGGGATAGACAAGGAAGAGGGAAGGAAGCGGCCGTGGCCTTATGTTAGGTACCACCCCGGCATTCGCCTGGAGGAGAAGTGGGAAACCACGGAAAACCACTTCCAGGATGGCTGAGTTGGGAATCGAACCCACCTCTACTCAGTTGACCTCCCGAGGCTGAGTGGAGCCCGTTCCAGCCCTCATACCACTTTTCAAATTTCGTGCCAGAGCCGGGAATCGAACCCGGGCCTCCAGGGGTGGCAGCTAATCACGCTAACCTCTACACCACAGAGGCGGACATCACGCTGTATACTAGTGACATAACGTACTGTACAGTGTGTATACAGAGAGCAGATGCTGGTACGGTACATAGGTTGTGAACACGTGGTCAGCAAGTTTGGGAGAATCATAGTCGAAACTCTATGTTTGTCTATCGTTTACCACTATATGTATGGCATTAATATTCAAAGCATGTAGAGAAAGATGTGGCCCTAATCAGAATATTGCTGTAGATTGGAATTGATCTGTGCAGTTTGACTCCCACCACCGAGCATTAGGTTAGTGCAAGTCATAATTGGAAACGTTGATTACTCGCCTGGAAATGGAGATGTAATGTGGACATTGCTTTCGATTGCAACTCTTCCTATGTTTGTGACCATTGTGTGCATATAGAGCCATCCTCCATCAAACTACACTGATTCATAGTTTCAACGCTGTAGGTGTAGGAAGGGACTTTTAAAGGGGCACTGTGAGTTTGTTTTAACGACATTACACTTAAACAAAAGTACGTAAGTTTTCTTTTATTAGTGTTTTAACGTCAGGTTAACTCAACTAAATTTTCGGCGATGGTGAGCTAGGAAAGGATTAGGACATGGAAGGATGGTATCATGGCCTTGACAGCTCACCTACGACTAGTATGAAAACGAGGAACCAATCAAAATCATCTTCAGAATTGAAGATGGTAGGGTCCGAGACCAGCACCCTCTGAAGGAAGGAGTATTTAGGGAATTCTTGACTAGCTTTTTTATTTTTTATTGTTGCTTTTACGTGGCAACGACTTAGACACGTCTTATGATGACAATATGATTGGACAACACTAGCAATGGGAAGGAAACGACCGAGGCTTTAGGGAAGTTATTGCCCCAGCATTTGCCTGTTGTGAACAATGGACATCACAGAAAACCATGTTCAGTGTTGTCGACAGTGGGGTTCAAGATTAGCATCTCTCAAACGCAATCTCACATGAACGTGATTCGAACCACACAGCAAACTCACTCGGTTTTTGGCTGCTTAATACACAGAAGTTTTTCGATTAAAGGGGTACACTCCTATACTTTCAGATCAAGCAGAAATGATAGCATTCACTACAACAAATCACTCTAAACTCTACTTGTTACTTTCCTAGCATAATATAACTAATCTAGTTTACTGGCAAAGTATGTATCAAAGATTAAGACATTTTAAGACTTTGACGCCGGTTATTTCATGCTGAAGTATGCTCACATTTTGTGTTATGAAGCGCTGTACACACATCTACAATGGTATCAGGCTGTACATTTTCTCTACCCTCTTCAGTTCTAGCTAGAAAGCTGTGGAACGTAACTGTTGGCCGGGTTGAGTAGTTCAGACGGTAGAGCGCTGGTCTTCTCAGCCCAACTTGGGAGGTTCGATGCTGACTCAGGCCGATGGTATATAATGGTGCTGAAATGTGTCACTCTCTTGTCGGTAGATTTAATGATATGCAAAAAAAAAAAAAAAAACTTGCTGGAGAAAATTGTGGTAACTCGGCACCTCCGTAAAACCGCATAAACAGTTATTGGGATGTAATCCCAATTCAGTTCTGTATCATAAAGAACAAGAAAAAAGATACATTTAGGTTCCTCGCAGAACGGTAATTGCGAAACTGTTGAGTCATTATCACTGACGCCGTAGTTTGCATCGCAGCCAATGCATGTGAGATTTTTGAAATGAAAATTTACGTCTTTGTAATTCATATTCCACGTAAAACCAGACATCCTACGGCTATGATCACGATATCAATAGTCGCTATAATTCTTGCTTTGATTAACAGTGTGTGTAATATGCTACAGACTGGGTCAATTCATGTAAATGCAGACAAAATGGAAGAGAAACAACAACGACCATCAAACTAGGATTGTTATGACCTTTTATTCGTCTGTGGTAAAAAGAAATCATTATTAAATCTTACTCTGAACCAGCGTTGCCAACATCAGAGATTTCCCTCTGGTTCGGGAAGTTTTAATATCTGTCAGAGGGGTAAAAGCAGGGTCAAAGGTAAGAGGGACATGTGGATATTTCCTCTAGATTTCTCCTGATAATATAATTTTGTTGTTGTTGAGTGCACGGCAGTATTTCGTTTGGACATCCCTTTTCAGGTGAGTGTGAGTATAATATGAGTGACATCACTGTCACTTCATTTCTCTTTGGCTATTCTGGTGGGGTATGGGGGGATTAAAGCTGAAATCATAATCAGGAAAAGTGTGTATATCTTCTTCTAAAACTCCACACAGTTGTAAGAGTGTTTGCCTACAAATACTGAAATGCTATAAAATATTTAAAACTGTCCCCTAATAAATCCGGCTGGTGGCCGTGATCGTTAACGCGTCGAGTCTATATGGTTTGATACCGTGGTTAGCCACTTCGAGTGCCGTAGGTGCAAAAAAGAATCACAATCAGAATGTTGGCCGGCAGGGTAGGAGAGATGGTGGTAGGCCTATGCAAATGTTTAATCACTAGATTGTGTGTCAAAAGGCTGGATTCAATTCAAAACCACTGTGCAGTGCCCAAATGGAGTGAGGGCACATGCCACTGTCAATGTTGATTCTTCTGTCGAATGGAGACGTTAATTCTTGATCAGATCTTTGGTGTTATTTGACGGGAGTGGGCTATTTACTAACACCTGATTTCACCCTCTCCTTACTTCATTTTCATCATCCCACATACAGACTCGCAGGTCTTCCATGGGCGTCAAATATAATTGACCTTCATCAGGCGAGCCGAACAGTCCTCGGATACTTGCGGCACGCATAGCTAAATAAATAAATAAATAAATAAATAAATAAATAAATAAATAAATAAATAAATAAATAAATAAATAAATAAATAAATAAATAAATAAATAAATAAATAACCCTTATAAATGCCTGCGTGACTTCAAACTTTCCGTTGTTCCATTGGCAAAACTTATGTAGTTAAAGATCACGAGTTCACAAAAATAGACCTTCAATGGAAAAACTAATGTTCGTAGAAGGGCACAATATAGGTAATACAGTTGACTTTTGGCAAGAAGCCGCTAATTTCATAAAATATAGCGAAGAACAAACCCTTCATAGAAGCATAATATTTGTCATTATACTGTACTTATGAAATAATTTTTCTTAGCCTTTGAAATATGTAATAATAGTAATAATAATACCGAACAAGTTGGCCATGCGGTTAGAGTCGCGCAGCTGTGAACTTGCAGTCAGGAGATAGTGGGTTCAAATCCCACCTTCGGCAGTCCTGAAGATGGTTTCCTGTGATTTCACATTTTCATGCAAGGCAAATGCTAGGGCTGTACCTTAATTAAGGCTACGACCACTACCTTCCGAATCATAGCCTTTTCCCACCCTTCCATCACCGGAAACCTTCGATGTGTTAGTATCACGTTAAATAAGTATAATAATAATAATAATAAAGTATAATTTTCTGATTTTTACCGAGCAAATGGCTGTGTGGTTTGGATCAAGCAGCTATCAGCTTAATTGAGAGAAAGTGGGTTCGAACCCCACTGTAGGCAGCTCTGAAATGGATTTTCCGTTGTTTCCCATTTTTACACAAGGCAAATGCTGAGACTGTCGCTTAATTATGGCCACGGTCGCTTCTTTCCCATCCCTAGCCCTTTCCTATCCCATCGTCGTAATAAGGCCTATCGGTGTCGGTGCGACGTAAAGCTGATTTTTTAAAATATATATAGGCCGATATAAAAAGATCTATTCGAACATTTCAAAAACCTGGAGGTTTTCATTAATGAATTAGAGGTTTTTACTGCTTGTTTAGAGGGTTTTCATGCCGTTTGTTAGCAATACTGACGCCGATTTAGTTGGGTAGGCTCGTCTCAGCTCTGGGCAAAGTGGGCACGTGTACCCAGCTTTATAGGCAGTTGGAGGGGTAGAGATTGAAACATTGACAATTACTGTATGTTGTCAGTTAGACTAAACTGAGAAGGCAGTTAGTGAACATATATGTGGACTTGTTCATCAGTTTATGGTATTACCATCAAGTGTATGATTAGTTAGGAAGAAAACCGAGGGTATTGGATGAAGGGACGTGAAAGATGAAACAGTGAAAGATTCTCTGCTAGTAAGTTTACAATTCTAACACTACCGAGATCAGAAATGTACGAAATTTGATTAAAGGAAGTCGAAAGGAAAGATTGAGAGAAACTTCACCCACCTAGACTTAAATCTAAACACATATTATGCACGAAAAACGAATCACATATTAAGAATTCATTGAACCAGTAGTTATGATGGCTTTCAACAACCTCAGACTGACAGCAAACATTACGAGATAAAATGTATCATTTGATATACAGTACATCTTAATTTGTCTCCGTTTGTAAATAAAGATATTGCTTGGAAAAACACCTGACTTCTTCATTATTTTTTGATAATAACTTATTTTGCGAATCGGGTCTCTTAGTCGACTCGCCACGAATTAAGATAATACTGACATCTCTGAGCGGTTACTTTGAGTCTCGAGTGTTTTGAAAGTGTCCCTGAGCCTGTTAACGGTTCATCAGCTGTGAACGTCCTGCAAGCTGTGAGAGCGGATAACACAGGAATGTTGTCAAACTGACAGGGGCCTGCTGAGCCGGACCGTCGCTCGGTAACACTAGCCTTCCTGGCAGAGTCACTTTCATGTGACTGTTTTCCTTTCACAGATATTCTTATCGTTGTGTTATACAGCAGTGATTACTAAACTGACGTATGAACTGTAAACAATTTTCTGAATTGCTGACTAACTTTACAACATATGTAAATCTGGATTAAATTGAAAAATCTGAATATCTGCATTTAAAATGCAAAATCTGAAAATTAACATTCATTAAATAAAATACACACTTGCTGGACCTTGTACTCACACTTACTAGTTACCTGCTTACTTACACATACGTTATTTGAAGGGCGCCAGCTGTCACTCAGTACAGCAATAATAGAATGAGACTCTTGACCATCTCTAGGGTGTGGGGTAATAAGCTTACTTTTGACAACATACCATATACGTTCTGGAAAAAGGAGATTGGCGTTCGGTTTCCCCATTAATTTTGAGGTTAAGATATTTTACTTTCAATGAAATGAAACTATGAATTCGTTTGATAGAACAATATATATTCTTTAAATAATATATCAAAAAAATAGTGAGTCTTGTTGCGATAAAACAGATGAGAATATGAAATTATGACATTGCAACTGAAAGAAACTAGGCATGAATTTGAATTCTTCTTGACCGGACATTTAACAATTTATACGAAATATTTCCCTCACTGATTCACTTGACTGTACCTTCAACACTTTGAGTGTAATTACGACGTAATCCATTGCTCTGGTGTTTACTGTAGATGTGTCACGCCTAACGTGGTGATACATCCTTGAGACTGCTTCTTCTCCATATCATCTGACTTCTTTGTAAGTCAATATGGTATGACCTCTTGGTAGGTCCAGGGTTGCCCTCTCTGACTCCTTGGTAAGCCTTGCGTCCGCGTCTTCCACTAAGTGACGGACCAACCATTTGGTCTCACTCTCTCAATGACCAATAATGGCTCACTGAGTCTTCACCATCTCTCGTTCACACTGGTTGGCTGACCACTTAAGGCCTCTTGATCTAGTAGACTACTTCACTGTACTGCATCCGTATAAGTAATGACTGACGCTACAATGTGCATCCACCTTATATAGACGTTGGTTGACACAACTACGTAATCTCCAGAAATAACAATGACATACTCCCACCTACGCGACAGATATTACATCCAGTGGTGAAATAGCCCCGCGGCGATTGAGTCGATGCGCGCATATCTAAATAAATACGATGACATAGCCAAGGCGTGGCGATGACTTGGCAGAAACTCCACTGGTATAGCAATATAACAACGTCACTTCCAATCTCTGATATATACAACAATTCTCACTGTACAGGTATTGGGTGTTATACTACACATACGTATATATGTATACATCTAAGTGCAATCTTGCAAGCAACAGACAATTGCAAAATTGAATAAAACGGATAATTACAATAATAGTACAATATCACAGATAACATAATAATAATACTGACATAATAATAATAATAATAATAATAATAATAATAATAATAATAATAATAATAAAATACAGATAAAATCATACAATAATAAAAATACAGATATCATCTTGTAACGGGATTTGAACCGTTACAATTCGCCTCCCTCATAAATAAATCGAAGAACAAAGAATCGATTATTTTATGAACAAAATTATATATATATAACACTGACACAGATAAACACTTTAAATGAGTATACAACAATAATTTTCTTTTTCAACATCCATACATTTTATAATACATCACATATGAGAATTTTTCTCGCACATTGCCATCATAGATAACTGTTCAGTGTCCCATTATCATACAATTCACAAGAGCATAGCCCTTAATTTAACACACACAAATAATTTTCAATCAATATACAACATTCTTCTCCTTTTTTTTTTAAACATATCAAAATATTTTGTGAAAATTCACTTATATGAGAACTTTTCTCGCATATTGTTATCGTAGATAACTGTCCAATGTCCTGTTCTCCGTTTTTTTTGTCACACAGTACATGACAATGTAGCACTTATTCTTCCAATACACCAATACGACACTTGGTTCACACGCTAATTCATGTATGTTAATTTTATTTTGCCAGTTTCTCACAAAATTTAATCATCTTACTCTTATTTCAACAAATCTCACGTGAAATACTTCTTTACATTGATTATACTATAAATACCGACAATATCCCCTTCCGGATCTTTATAAGAATATGCACACTCCCCGATACGGTTCACAATAGTGAAATACCCCTGATACAAAATAATAACTTCAACATATTTCCCGCCTCTGCAGATGATGAAATGGAACTCTGAGTAGCACTCTGTCACTCAAACTGAATCAATTTTGCCCCTATTAACTTACAAATCTCAATAAATCACATCCTTCTTGGCAACAACAATTAAAGAATCAATACTATGGCTACAAGATGGTTCAGTTATTCCGTAATCCAGCATAATGTTTATTTGTTCTTAGACTTCACTAGCATTTTTAAGTTGAATGGGGTAATAACCTCCCACAAACGATGAATGGTCATATATTACAAATTTATTTTCATATACGTGTTCTTCCTCACTTACCACTAAATACCTCTCGATGCTTACCTAACATCGAACACAATTACTCCTCCTGTAATTCACTCAAATTACCTCACGTCACTGCCTCATACCGACTATCCCTCGGATACTGGTCGTACAGGCACGTAACACACCCAACACATTTCCTCTCACTAGGAACACCTTCACTTACCTCCCATACAAAGAACACACGTCACCAACACACTTACCTCAGACCATCATAATTAACACGTACTTCTTTGCTAGTTTCTTCATAGAACAAACACACACTACCTAAATTAAAGTCTACTCTACTTCCATAATTTGCAACCAAGTCAGCTCCTAAAACAACTGAATACACAAGTTTTGGTACAAGGCATGGCTGAAAATTACAATCATCTTCTATCGTGATTACTACCGCTATCATCAAATTTACTCACTTTGACTCACCCAACGGCTGTTATAAGATCTGATAGTACCTTCACTTACCTTCTTCATATCACAATTTCCATCATCGGAGTTATTCCCTCACTACTTACATCACATTCTCGGCATTACAAGTACTTACATCACTTAACAGAACACTTCTTACGTCTACCTTACTACTACTATTAATTACTTCATTATCTACGACTACGCCATTACTTAAATATCTCACTTAACATTACTTAGGTCACAATCACACTATACTCTTAAATCTACTTTTACTACATAACTTCTTATACTACATACCAGTTCATCTTCTACCTTCGGACTGTTCACTTAACTTACCCGATTCCCTCTGCGTTTGGAATACTCTTGCTCGATGACTATTCCTGAATACCATTCGCATTTAGCCTATTACTCTCTCGCTGATGACTAAAATCCTCACGCCTTCCGTCACTTTGGCCTATAAAGTTTCCACGCCTTCCTTCTCCGGATTGCCCCTGATAACTCTGCTGAATCCTATCACTATTGAAATGTCTATTATTCGTCTGCTGATCATAATTATTCCCTCTCCAACTATTCTGCCTATAATTCCTCACATAATTCACATCTGCACGCCTCCCATCTTCCGATTCTCTCTGGTAATTCTGCTGACCTCTATCACTATTGAAATTTCTATTATTCCTCGGCTGATCATTATTATTCCCTCTCCTCTGATAATTATCTGACCTGTTTCCAGCTCCTTCTACAGTTCTACTTTGCGGTCGATTATCACCTACTCTACCATTCAGAGCCTCGAAACTATCTAACAATACCTCCATTTCTTTGATAGTACTGACTTTCTGCATACACGCAGCTTCCCTAATCTTATCAGAATAATGTTTTAACATAATCCTTACGACATCAACTTCTGAATCAATACTATTAAGATTTTTCCATATAAGCACGTGTGTCAGAAAGTACTCTGTCATAGACACTCCCTCCTGTTGTCTATATTTACCAAGCATAATCCGTTCTCTCTCACGATCTTGTATATTCTCATCCCAAAACTTGTCAACGAACTTCTCTTTAAATTCTCCTAAATTAGACATATCACTACGGTACACTTGAAACCAGGTTTTACTTTCACCGATGAAGGAATTAGACAAGATCTCTAACACGTATTCCCATTCGATAATGTTATCCCTCAACTTATTTGCAAATCTTTTCTCAACTACTTTTACAAATTCTACAGAACTGAACTGTTCTCCAGAAAACTTGGTTAAATCACGATCCCTACTGAACAAACCACTCGCTATTACCACTTCTCTCGCCATCTCACCTGTACCTTCTTGCCGTATCACTTCCTGGCAATTCAGAATTTCTTCTTCTTCTTCTGCTTCCGCTGCTCTCTCAGAATTCTCTTCCACTATTCTCACGTCTTCCTGCAATTCTTCCTCTCTCTCTCTCACCTGCTGTGATAGCATTTCCTGTTCGTTCCGTAGTTCAGTGACCTCCACAAGTTTGCTTTCAATTTGCTCATTTCTACTAATCTGTTCCCTCGTATCTTCCCCAACTGCATTGTAACTCTTGTCTAGTCTTTTCTTGACTACGTCATGAATTTCTTCCCGATTACTAGAACTTTTATCACTTAATTCTACGATATTCTCTCTACATATTTCTTTGACTTGCTCGGTCAGAATATGAATATTGCTCCGATTCAACTTCATTTCACCTTCTCTACGGTCAACCCACTCTTCATTTAGCTTATTTTCTAACTTAGATTCTAATTTAGATGTTTGATTATTTATCTCCAATATCTTAGTATCTATATTACTAATGATCGTATTACAATTTTCTTTATTACTGCCAAGTAATTCTTCCATCTTACCACTCACAGAGTTAATATGTTTATTAAAATTTTCGTTATAACTACTAATTAATTCTTTCATCTGTTTACTCCTATCTTCACAATAAATATCAATCGTATCCTCCATTCGTTTATACTATTCGTTTCAATACTACTAAAAATCTTTTCTTCCATCGCTGTAAATCTGGCCAGCAGCAAACTTAGAATATCTTGGTTCATTCCCCCCGCGATTTCTTTTTGAGTTTCAGTGTGCTTCTCAATTTCTGCACTTTCCTGAATTTCCTCAGAAGGTTCCATCGTATTCACCTGCTCCCTACTCTGAATTTCACCTTGGATGTCCGCAGAAGCAATGACCTCGTCCTCACATGACTTGTTATTGTCTTCCTTGTCCATCTTTGGTTTACTAGTGATAGTACGCGATCTCAAATTAATTTCCCTCTTCAAATCCCTTGACATATCCCCAAAATACAAATATATATCACAAAATTACACTCTTGACATTTACCGGTAATAATTTCCGTTGGCTTAAATGCACACACTCCTCCCAAAATGAACCTATGATATGCTGTCATTCAGAACAAATTCTGAATTTATTCGAGTCCCACGTTGCGTCGACACATTGTAATAAAGTTCCTAAGTCGCTGACTAACTTTACAACATATGTAAATCTGGATTAAATTGAAAAATCTGAATATCTGCATTTAAAATGCAAAATCTGAAAATTAACATTCATTAAATAAAATACACACTTGCTGGACCTTGTACTCACACTTACTAGTTACCTGCTTATTTACACATACGTTATTTGAAGGGCGCCAGCTGTCACTCAGTACAGCAATAATAGAATGAGACTCTTGACCATCTCTAGGGTGTGGGGTAATAAGCTTACTTTTGACAACATACCATATACGTTCTGGAAAAAGGAGATTGGCGTTCGGTTTCCCCATTAATTTTGAGGTTAAGATATTTTACTTTCAATGAAATGAAACTATGAATTCGTTTGATAGAACAATATATATTCTTTAAATAATATATCAAAAAAATAGTGAGTCTTGTTGCGATAAAACAGATGAGAATATGAAATTATGACATTGCAACTGAAAGAAACTAGGCATGAATTTGAATTCTTCTTGACCGGACATTTAACAATTTATACGAAATATTTCCCTCACTGATTCACTTGACTGTACCTTCAACACTTTGAGTGTAATTACGACGTAATCCATTGCTCTGGTGTTTACTGTAGATGTGTCACGCCTAACGTGGTGATACATCCTTGAGACTGCTTCTTCTCCATATCATCTGACTTCTTTGTAAGTCAATATGGTATGACCTCTTGGTAGGTCCAGGGTTGCCCTCTCTGACTCCTTGGTAAGCCTTGCGTCCGCGTCTTCCACTAAGTGACGGACCAACCATTTGGTCTCACTCTCTCAATGACCAATAATGGCTCACTGAGTCTTCACCATCTCTCGTTCACACTGGTTGGCTGACAACTTAAGGCCTCTTGATCTAGTAGACTACTTCACTGTACTGCATCCGTATAAGTAATGACTGACGCTACAATGTGCATCCACCTTATATAGACGTTGGTTGACACAACTACGTAATCTCCAGAAATAACAATGACATACTCCCACCTACGCGACAGATATTACATCCAGTGGTGAAATAGCCCCGCGGCGATTGAGTCGATGCGCGCATATCTAAATAAATACGATGACATAGCCAAGGCGTGGCGATGACTTGGCAGAAACTCCACTGGTATAGCAATATAACAACGTCACTTCCAATCTCTGATATATACAACAATTCTCACTGTACAGGTATTGGGTGTTATACTACACATACGTATATATGTATACATCTAAGTGCAATCTTGCAAGCAACAGGCAATTGCAAAATTGAATAAAACGGATAATTACAATAATAGTACAATATCACAGATAACATAATAATAATACTGACATAATAATAATAATAATAATAATAATAATAATAATAATAATAATAAAATACAGATAAAATCATACAATAATAAAAATACAGATATCATCTTGTAACGGGATTTGAACCGTTACAGAACCAAAACATTTAGAGACACGCTAAAAGAACTGAATAACTGCGGAAAGTGCAACTTACATATAATGAAATAACTCTTATAAGAGCGATGAACATCAGCAGTGAATTTCGAGAATTCCTCTTTACAAGGTTATCATCGGTAAATATGAAGAGAGGGAAAAGAGCTAGGACCAGACAGATAATGACCGTGGCCTTAATTAAAATACAGGCCCAGCATTTTTATTGGTGTGAAAATGGTAAACCGCGGAAAACCATCTTGAGGACTGCTGACGGAAGAATTCAAAAGCACCGTCGTACAAATGGAAGTGCACAGCTGCATGACCCGTAACATGTATTCGACTTACTGAGTGGTTTGTTAAGGGATACACAAGTGGAATTTTGAGTATCGGAAAACCACTGGTAAAGAAATCATTACCCCAACATCGATCTGAAAATGAGAGCTGACATTCTTTTGAGTTTAAAGCGTCAACGGCGAACAACTCAGTTCAGCTCATCCCAGCGAAAGTAGGCCTGTCCTTTTCTTTTGGAGGCGGGAAAGAATCTTGCCACTCCGCGTCATAATTACTGGCATATAGTCCGGCTTCATGGCCAAATGGTTAGCGTGCTGGCCTTTGGTCACAGGGGTCCCGGGTTCGATTCCCGACAGGGTCGGGAATTTTAACCATGATTGGTTAATTTCGCTGGCACGGGGGCTGGGTGTATATGTCGTCTTCATCATCATTTCATCCTCATCACGACGCGCAGGTCGTCAAATCAGACCTGCATCTGGCGAGCCGAACTTGTCTTCGGACACTCCCGGCACTAAAAGCCATACGCCATTTCATTTTACTGGCATATACACCTCAAAAGAGTTTGGAATGTTCTCGGATTGGGCACGTTACGCGACAGGGAGTGAGTAGTCCTGTTGTAAGTTGTAGAGCACTGTATACACACAAGTAATTCAATTGCTTGTTTGCAGTACAGCAGATGTCGATACCTACGGTCTGTGTTAAGCCTGGGGTGAATTAGCCCTGTGCTATTTCAGGTGAAGACTAGTAGTGTAATACCGTGCTTCGGTTAGTGTTTACGTTTCATGTTCAATGCATTTTCCCAGAATTGTGGGATTGATTCAGGGTGGATATACACAAACAGCAGTATCATGCATCGTAGGGGTTACCCAAAATGCAGTGTAGAAAACATGGAAAATGTATCGTGAGATCAAATATGTGACTAACTGGCCGAGGGAAGGTCGTAAGGGTGTAAACGCCATGTCAGCATCGGTATATCCGAGTAAAAGCGTAGAGGAGACCAACTTTGATTGTTACACTATGACTTACTGAGGGCAACCGGGGTTCATACATCTGCACAAACTGTATGCAAATGCCGAATTAAGGTCATTTCGACCGATTAGGCGTGTTCCACTAGAGAATCGTCATCTGTTGAGAGGAGAAGATGGGCCATCTAACATTTTAATCGGGGGTTGGATGAATGGCGTAATGTCATGTTTGCAAGTGAAATACGGATATCACTTAGGCCAGGTACACGACGACAAAGGATGCGGAGACGTAAAGGACGCAGTGGCAAGTACCACCATGTTGAAGAAGTGCATGTATTTGGAGGTTGTGGTGTACTGTTTTGGACTGGGGATATGCATGACCGTCTTACACCTCCTTTACCAATTCGAGGGACTTTAACTGCCCAGTGGTATACCGATGACATTCTTTCGACCATTTGTACAACACTTTAGGGACGAGTATGGTGCTGAATTATTTTTTGTCGACGACAATGTTTGCCCTAATCGAGGTTCGTGAATGAGGAACTTCATAAGAGAGACGGGTATCAGTCATGTGAATTGGCCAGCTAATTCACCGGACATGAACTGCATTGAACATGCATGGCGCAGGTTTAAAACGGCTGGTTTGATCAGCCACAGCTTCCACAGACACTCCTAGACCTCATTAAAGTTGCCCTCATCATCACTAGTACGTCATTATATTGGTCGCAAGAGGCCACACAGGGTACTAAGGCAGAGTGAACAAGGCCAACCTTCACTCAGGACAAAAACAAAAAACCGAAAACGAAAACAACACATACACACATATTGTAACTTTTTCGTTCTTACCGTGTATTTGCGTTAGGCAAACATTAAAACACTTGAGTTCACGTTTCTAGGTTGGGTGTTTCTGTGTACAATAAACAACATTCTGTATATTATTGCACATTACATCCTCCATATTTCTTTCTTAATCTGCTTACCCTCCAGGGTTGGTTTTTACCTCGGACTCAGCGAGGGATCCAACCTCTGCCGCCTGAAGGGCAGTGTTCTGGAGCGTGAGACATTGGGTCGGGGGTTACAACTGGGGAGGATGACCAGTACCTCGCCCAGGCGGCCTCACCTGCTATGCTGAACAGGGGCCTTGGTGGGGGATGGGAAGATTGGAAGGGATAGACAAGGAAGAGGGAAGAAAGCGGCTGTGGCCTTAAGAGGTACCATCCCCGTATTTGCCTCGAGAAGAAGTGGGAAACAACGGAAAACCACTTCCAATATGGCCGAGGTGGGAATCGAACCCACCTCTACTCAGTTGACCTCCCGAGGCTGAGTGAACCCCGTTCCAGCCCTCGTACCACTGTTCAAATTTCGTGGCAGAGCCGGGAATCGAACCCGGGCCTCTGGGGGTGGCAGCTAATCACACTAACCACTACACCACAGAGGTGGACACATCCTTGATATTCCGAGCCTTTTTTTTTTTTTTTTTTTTTCGGTGTCTATAGAAGACGCGTTAAAATTAGCTCAGCCTCAGAAACCATCTAGTAGAGTTCCACTTTACTACTAGATGGCAGCACACGTCCAAAACTGAGCTGAATAGCTCAGATGGCAGCGCGCTAGCCTTCTGAGCTCAAGTTCGAGGATTCGATTACAGCTCATTCCAGTTGTATATAAAGAAGCTCAAATAAGCCAGCCTCGTGTCGGTAGATTTACTGACACATACAATCACTTTCTGTAGGCCCCAAATTCTAATATTACGAAAAGGTATTACTAACGTCATAGTCACAATGCCTTCCCCTCACGTTACTATAGCGTATGCGCACCTGTGTTAACTTCCCTCTATGCATAGCAGACGCGGAAGGCTTGGTCACCTATACTGCACGTTCGAACGACTTCCTTTCTTGCCCTTCTGTTTACCACCTTATCTGTTGTGCAGGAAATTCTGAAATGTATTGTGGTGAACTGAACCATTCCTGTGTTACCGTAATAAAAAAGGAACATGCGTGTGTTAAGAAAATCTCCTTACATACAACAATCGAAAATAAATGGGTAGTGTAGAGTTCAACAGTCCTTAATTCAGAAACGCTTGGACTTAAACAGAGCATTGTCTTTCTCAGAGGCGCACATTTCTCTTCTAAAATTCAGTCAAGTCCTAAATAGGACCATACGAGATTCTTCTTCTTCCTCTTCTTCTGCTTGTGCCTTTTCTCATAGAAGGTTGACAAACATCTTGGAGTATGTTTTACTATATTTCGATTCCCGTGCCAAGGTGGATGTATCGCGGATGTCGAACCACTGTCGCAGGTTCCATCCCCAGGTTAATCTTATCCACCTTGCCTTCTATAATCATTTGTATCAGATGTATTCGTCATTTCGGAAGTTGTGACGAAAATTTCATGTTCTGAGAGGGTTAAGACTTCGTATTATTTCCCGACACAGCAGAGTACCACCTCGTTGGTGATGTGGTCTATCCATATTATCTTCAACATGCACCTTACGGAGCAATGGAGGTAAAACTGTTTGAAGGGCCTCTATATTTTCTAGGGAATATTCAGCCACACTCCAGTTGCAATGAAATATCATCTCCGAATACTGCTTAAAGGATCTGACCACACAATCATTGATTTAATTATCAGTTCTGAGTATTCGTGTCCCAAACCACTTCCCGTACAGCCAGTAACACTACGCAGGGATATTATTATTCTCACAGTAATAATTTCGATGGGAGAAGAGGTACTATTGTCAAAAATTTACGTTTCATCAAATTACGTTCATCATACACGCGGAGATAATGCAGCGTTATAGGGGCGTCGAAAACCTCAGATCCCGTGAGAAATATAAAACAACATTGAGTAGTAATCAGCACTTGGAAGAATCCTGCTCCATGGCCAAATGATTAGCATGCTGGCCTTTAGTCTAAGGGGCTCTGGGTTCGATTTCCGGACTGGTCGGGGATTTTAACTTTCATTAGTTGATTCCTCTGGCTCGGAGGCTCAATTCAGCATTAGAATTCATATTAGATAAGACCTCATCTTCACAAGAGGTTGCCTGGCCGAGGCGGTAAAGGAGTTCTCGGTTCGCCCGGAAGGACGTGGGTTCGAATTGCCGTCCAGGAAAGCGTAAAATTTAAGAAACGAGATTTTCACTTCCGGAGGCGCATATAGCTCTGAGGTTCACACAGCCTACACCAAAAATGAGTACCAGGTTAATTCCTGGGGGCAAAGGCGGCCGAGCGTAGAGCTAACCACCCTACCCCATCACGTGCCGAGGTTAACAATGGTGGAAACCTTTACCTTCCACTCATCCAAGCGCCTTCATGGCCTGTACGGAGGTGACTTTGCTTTGCTTTTCTTTTGCTCATCCTCACCGGCACGCAGGTCGCCTGTATGGTGTCAATGCGAAAGACATGCGCCATGCTCTCCGGAGTCCACACGCCATTATTTTAGACTTGGAGGAGATACCACATGTAGATCCGTGGCCATCCTACTGCATCGGCCGTGGGTTTTTTTTTCATCATTTCGGCACCGGGAAAATGTTGGATCTTTTGTTTAATTGAGGTGATGTTTGTGTCCTTCCCAGTTTTAGCCTTTTCGTATCCCACTGTCACAAAAAAAAACCTGTTTAAGTTAGCGCAACGGTACTACTATCAAAAGGAAAGGATCTATGCTATCTCGGGAAAACTCTGCTTGATGAAACCTCTTCAATAATCTTACCTGGTGGGGAGTACTAACCATGTTCGGGGACTGGACGTGGTACCAAACAAGTGTTTCTTGAGGTTCATGTACGAAGGTGATGTGCGATGGACAACCCTGATCTGATGGGCTCGCGCGGTGTCCATGCAAGGCAAGGCCAGCACAGCCCCGTGGCATGATGGGAGTTGAGATATGGCGCGCTCCTGGATAGAGCTACTGAATGGACGAAGGTAGACGAACGAAGTGACGGACAATTGCAAGCCTTCATTATACCACCTGAACCAATCAGTATCCTCCGAGATGAATTGAGCGAGATAAAACACACAACTCAGCCTAAAAATAAACAACTAAAAGAGTGTTTCTTCCTTTTGGAGGTGTGAAACTAGTATTGTTGGTGTAGCAAGACATATTGTATGCTCGCGTCTGACAGTAAATTGAACAAATACCAGGCCTTGCAGACAATAACGATTTGTTCAACGGAAGCACTAAATCAAATCTTTAAAGCGAAGAGAAAATACTGGACATAACAATTAAATACAGCTTTCTAAGGCTAAGAAATATAAAATAGCAACTCAACTGGTAATAGCATTTGTATCGGCCTCATTTGTCAAAGACGGTCGCGCTGTTCAGGTGACGGGATTGAATAGATGCTAACATTCTCAATGAAACAGCTGACATACTTAATGCTTTGAGCTAGTAATGATACCGATGAATTATTTTTTTGTGCCAGCTCAGACGTTAGTTCCATGCACTTCCTTGAGTTTGTATTGATTAGTACCATCTTTAGAGACAAGTTAGAGAAAAAAAGTAAATTTCATCGTATTTTGATTAATGCACACTAATGGATCGGAATTAAATTCCAGACCGCAGCCCGTTTCTTTCGCGGATCACGACGAAATACTGATTAACAAACCATTACTTAAAATATTCTTTTTCACGAAACTGTGTACTATGTTTTACTCTACAAATGTTTCTGAAGAGCATTATCGAAGATGAATTTCATAAAGAATAACTGCATATTTATGCTACTGATTCAACGTCATAAGAACTCAGCCGGTTTTTTTTCTTTTTTCGACGACGGTATAGGGTATGTAGTTGTGGCCTTAATTAAAGTGCAGCCCCAGTTGTTGTCTGATGTGAAAATAAGAAACCACAGGCAAACGTACTCAGGACTGTCAGTAATGGGGTGTCCGGGTCCATGGCTAAATTGTTAGCGTGCTGGCCTTTGAGCACAGGGGTCCCGGGTTCGATTCCCGGCAGGGTCCGGAATTTTAACCATAAATGTTTAATTTCGCTGACACCGGGGCTGGGTGTGTGTGTCGTCTTGATCATCATTTCATCCCCATCACGACGCACAGGTCGCCTACGGGCGTCAAATCAAAAGACCTGCACCTGGCGAGCCGAACTTGTCCTCGGACACTCCCGGCACTAAAAGCCATACGCCATTTCAGTAATGGGGTTCGAACCCTCCATCACGCCAATGCGGGCTAACAGCCACATGGTCTGAACCGCGCGCAGCTATGTAACTCACTCTGTACGTAAGTTCAAAATCACAATGTTTCAATATCACGACTTAGTACGAACCATCTGTACGAATTTAAGCAATTCAGTCATATAGACAGCCCCATACAGAACATTAATAAGTGGTGTGGTAACGTGCCTACCTTTTTAACTGGAAGCTCCAGGTTCAATTCCTGGCCAGTCCAAGGATTGATTTCTGTACTGAGGACTGGAATGTAGTTCTCTTAGCCTCGTCAGACAACTTGAGGAGCTGAGTGATACGAAAGGCAAAGAACCCGGTCGCCAACCAATAGGGCTAAGGATGTTATGACGCTGCCAGCGTGTCACTATATTATCTGCAGGTCATTTTACTAGGTAAATCTTCTTGCAGGCTAAGGTCCTAAAGGGATGTTATGTCACGAGAGTTTTATTTGTAACCTAAAAAATTTTGTTACAAACATTATTGTTGATAAAGAAAGTGGAAGAAATGGAAATGTTTTCTTATTTTTGGTGTTTTATTATTCTTGACTATGAGAATTTATTGAAAAGATAAACGCACCTTTTGAACTGGTTCAGTTCTCTCGGCTTCTAGCGTTTAACTGGAAACGTTTTAAAACTGATCTCCATAAAGAAATATTTAAAAATCACTGATATTTAAGAATGATTTTCCGAGACTGAGAATATGGTGTTGATAACCAGCAGCAGAGTATCGACCTCCAAATCCCAACACCGTGGGTTCACATCCAGAAGAGACAGTCGGATATTTGAAGAATGCTAAGAAATCAGTTCGATAGAGCATATTGAACGATGCCGGCATGTAAAAGATTTCCACTGACAAATTTTGAGTTTACTCAAGAAAATCAATTAAACTCAGCCATATGTCAGCCAGGAGTTCCCGTTTTTCAGCCATTTGTTAGAGTAACACAGAATGTCAGGATTGAGACGCAGGTAGCCTGAACGGCATCAAACCAAAATGCCTGCACACAGTAGCCGGCCTTAGCCAGAATGAGTCAGGTGGCTCCAGTGATCCTATAAATGACTGGGATAAGCTGAAATAGGTTTATTTTGTCTCCTAAATAAGCAGCAATTTTTATTCTAGCAATGGTCCGTAAGTACAGTAGGTATTCGTTTATTAAAGCAAATCGCTAATAGGTCTCAAAGAGGCTAAATAATAATAATAATAATAATAATAATAATAATAATAATAATAATAATAATAATAATAATTCTACAGAATAGCTAGAATCAAACGAGGTTATCATGAGTTTTCCTACCACACTTCAAATTAAAAAGAGTAAATATATCCTCAACATAGAAGAGAATTAAACCTAAAGAGCCACATTATGATGATGTACTGGTGGATAAGACCATGAAATTCACACTGATCACAAAATTCATGTAGGACACCGGTGCATTGCAGAAAAGGGAAAAGAGAACCATGTTGAATTCTTGCCTACCACTAATCAGTAATGTCCGAGCGCGATTTGTTCATTAAATAGAGTATGTATAAATTAAGGACAATCAACACATTAGAAATTACCAACTAAAGCATCTTAACCTTATACACAAGCTGCCACTACGACCACTTAACACATAACGTGGAAAATCATGGAAATGAATGTGACTTTCTGGCACACATGATAGATATGCGCCATCTAGACCACCTTCTTACCAGTTTCGATATTCTGATTGTGTCCCTGCCTGGCAACGACAGCAGAAGTCCACTGGATGCTTGCTAAGTCAATTTAATTTTGCCATGTGACAATGATTGCGCCACCGGAGATCTTCAACATACCAGTAACAAAAATGAAAAATCGACTCAGTCGGGATCAAACCCACGCATCCTGGGATCACTACAACTGATCAACTGAGTCAGCTGTAATAATAATATTAATAACAACATTGATTGAACGTCGGCTGCAGTGAACCCCTCCGAATGGAACGTGGATCTAGATTATTTACGCCTTGGCGGTATGTCCTGTAGGATGGTGAGGAAGAATACTGCTGCAGCAGCTATCCCGATCGTTGTCCCTGGCTCCAAGATTCCAAAATTCCGTGCACGTTCTCTTTCTCCAGTAAAGGCCCGGCCGAGCGACTTTTCCTCCACAGGAGACCCCAGGAGAGAGAGTGAGAGAGAGAGAGAGAGAGAGAGAGAGATGGATAAAAAAAAAGATAGAGAAGCAAACCCCGTAAAGGAGCGCTAGATGGGGATCTAAGGGGATCAAGGGAGGATGGAGGAGGGGGTAGGTCGCTCTGAGTTAGAGACATGCTACTCTTAAGACGGTCCACTGCGTCTGCACTGCCGTTCGAAGAGAGCTGTACAATTAAGAAATGAACAAAACCTCTACAGTACACAGAGTAGGAATAATGTTTATAGAAATAAATTCGTAAAATATCGACATTTCATCTCATGCTAAGTCCAATAAGTTATTTGTTAAGTCTTCAGCCCGAAGGCTGACTGGATCCTCAAGGAGCACCACCACTGTTTATAAGGTTATGGGGAAACCACAACAACCGTTCTCGGCACCGTACTGAGGCATACAAGGCATGATGAGGAGTGAGGTAATTTGCCATTGCCTTCCTTACTGTCCCAGAAAGTTCTGTTGCAACACGACCGGCCCAATGGGTACTATCTTTCAGAATATCTAGGCGAATTAGCATTGCTCCGAATGTCATTAATCAATACCACTCATATCTCAGTGGCTTCCATACCGTCAGCCATAAATGAGACGGAGACTTCGGTGGAAGCTGCATTTTACAAATATATGCATCCATCAATAAGTATTAAGAGGCACTCCAATAAGTAATTCACATGATAAACTTGCCACGTTTCTCGCACATTTCATATGTCGGAAGACGACCGCAGGCTGATAGACTAATGGCACAGGTCAAATACCGGGGAGAATGAATGAATGAATGAATGCGGTAATGATACCTGGGAGATAATAACTGATCCTCAAACTGAAAGTAATAAAGGCTATAAGTGAGTTATATAATCCTATATGTCAATAATGATTTTAGTTCATTACATTCAAATTAAGCTACTGTACTGATGCCTACGAGGTCAGTAAGGACGTTACACAACAATGGACTTACATAGCGACATTGTTGACAGTACTATGACAACTGTAGGCTTATAGGGCCGGGCTGAGTGGCTCAGATCGAGCGAGTTGGCTACAAGGTACTGTGGCTACTCCAACCACTACTCTTATACTTACATCTCCTTCACACAATATACATAACATTTGTTTGAGCGCCAGTTGCTTTTTTAAGAAAAACAACAAAATTCGGTAGAGCATACCTCTTATATCAATTATCTCAAGGCGTGAGGTGATAAACTCACATATCTGGCAATATACAGGGATATGGATCAGGACAATATTAAATTACTGTTGCATTTCCACAATTGAGGATTGTACATGGAACTGGAATCACTTATTATAATTAAAAATAAAACTGAGTTTATGACTAAATTTACGTCACAATGAACAATCATTTACGTCTTTTAATTTAACAAAAGAATTATATCGTGAGATTTGCGGTACAAAGAAAAGGAAAATTTAATCTAAACAAAAAAAGCTATTGGCATGAACTTGAAGTGAGATGTGATATCGCCGCTGATTACTCTCTTCTTCATGTTATGAATGCATAACATGTCTGATGCTTTAATTACCTGTTGTCTGCATCCACCGCTGTTGAACTTGAAAATTCTTGGGAAAACCTGTGAGCTGAAGTCGGGAGCCGTCTGCTGTAATCTTCTTATGTCACAAGGAGTTGGCCTACATACCATGTACGCGTGTAGGGAGCTCCAATGTAATTACGTCCACTCAATATATTATAAGAGATTTGAAAATATTCTGGAGACATCTTGTGAAGTCCATCCTCACAGGAAGATGATGTTTCTTTATCAGCATAGTACCCGTCTCTGCTCGGATACAAGCACCACTTGTAGACCTCCTCGATTATTACCGGACCTCTTGAAAACACAACTCTTAGCTCTTACCATCACACTAAGACCACTTCTTCCATTTGATACCTCTGACTGTAACATATGATCTGCACGATATCAACTGCTTATGAACTGAGTAAGAACAGAATCCCTCTCCCCACCGTCGCCTTGACTTTATATAACCTCGCGATGACGACTCATCTCCCCACTCACTGTTCATCCCTTCCACTTCCACATACAGTAGCTGGCGAATACTGACACTTGGTCGCAATCACGTGTCCACGCACTGATGTCATCAGTCAAGCGTTGTCTAAGCTTACCCAAGCGGTCCGAGAATGACTGTACCGAATGCGTCACCGGGAAATCTCCTTGTACACAACATTCCCAGTTAAACATAGCCTCGATTGCAAAATACTATGCCAGCTCATCTAGCCAAAGTTACAAGCCACAGCATGACAATATGAAACCAACAAATCTCACTTACTACAATACAGAATAATTACAAACATATTCACTTAACCTATGATGAAATACAATAATATACGTGATACCTAATTATTACAGTCTAAATGATGAGAAACAGAATATATAAAATCTAATGAATCGGGTTAATAATAATAATAATAATAATAATAATAATAATAATAATAATAATAAATACAGAATGGAGTCTGTAACCCTGTTGTACGGTTACAGTACGATCAGTGTAACTGTAAGCTTGCGTGCTAGGCTCGAATTCCACCACCGGTCCCCCTGAAAATGCTTTCTCTTTGTTTCACACTTTAACACCAGGCAAATGGTGAGCTGTACCTTAATTAAGGGCATAGCCACTATTTCATCATCCTTTTTAACAATTACAAGTTGCTTTACGTCGCTCCGACACAGACAGGTCTTATGGTGACGATGGGACAGGAAAGGTCTAGGAGTGGGAAGAAATCGGCCGTGGCTTTAATTAAGGTACAGCCCCAGCATCCGCTTGGTGTGAAAATGGGAAACCACGGAAAACCATCTTCAGGGCTGCCGACAGTGGGATTCGAACCCGCTACCTCCCGAATAACTTCCTCATCCTTGCGTCGTCGAAACCATTCCACGTATTAGTGAGACAGACCACTAGCAAAATATTATTATTAATAATAATAATCTTTACCGACTTTCCCACACCTGTGGGTTTGCAGGTGTGAACTGTGTCACACATGTGGATTTGGCCCTGTTTTACTGCCGGATTACCTTCTTGACAGCAACCCTATGTGAAGGGATGTAATCACTATTGCATGTTTTGTGGTGGTTGATAGTTTGTATATGGATAATATTGAGAAAGACACGAACTCCCAGTCCCTGAGCCAGAGGAATTAATCAGACACGATTAACATCTGTGACTCAGCGGGGAATCGAACCCGGAACCCTATGAACCAAAGCCTCAACGTTTATCATTCAACCTAGAAGTCGGATAATAATAATAATAATAATAATAATAATAATAATAATAATAATAATAATAATAATAATAATGCACCTCCGTGGCTCAGACGGCAGCGCGCCGGCCTCTCACCGCTGGATACCGTGGTTCAAATCCTGGTCACTCCATGTGAGATTTGTGCTGGACAAAGCGGAGGCGCGACAGGTTTTTCTCCGGGTACTCCGGTTTTCCCTGTCATCTTTCATTCCAGCAACACTCTCCATTCTCATTTCATAGCATCTATCAGTCATTAATAAATTACTTTGGGAGTGGCGACCCCATCGTACTAATAGCCTATATATGATTCATTCGTTACATCCCTGATCCGGTCAATGACTGGAAAACAGGTTATATAATATATCCTAGGAATCATTCAATCCAGTACGCCTTTACCGCCTCGGCCAGGCAGCCCCTTTAATTTACTAATGATTTGGGTTGTTATTACATTTTACATCTTCTTCCCAACCACAAGGACAATTTAATTTACTAATCTGGTCATCTCCGTACAGGCCATGAAGGCCCTTGGAGGCGTGGAAGGTAAAGGCTTCTACTATCCGTAACCTCGGCACTTTAGCTTTATGCCCGGCCGCCTTTGTAACCAGGAATTAATCTGGTACTCATTTTTGGTGTAGGCTGAGTGAACCTCAGGGCCATATGCATCTCCGGAAGTGGAAATCTCGTTTCTTAAATTTTACGACTTCCTGACGGGGATTACCGCCTCGGCGAGGGAGCCCCTTCAATTTACTAATGATTTGGGTTATAATCCAGTCAGTTGATAACATTATTGTGTTCTCAACTATATGTTTATCGATGATAATTTCATTTTATGATATCAAGAGTAAGCAATTGTCAAATTGTCTTTGTTTTTTCATTTGTTTCATACATTTGGCAGACGTGCATGCATTTCTTTCCAGACAGTGATGCTATCGTAAATGCACATTTCGCTCTCAAGAAGATGCACTGATTATAAACAAAACGTGTTGGTGAGTGTATCCGGAGACTAACACTAGTCATATAATATCAAATCTCATTCATCTCCCCACAAACCCCAGTCCCACCCCCTCACGTCCTGCGCTGCTTGCTTGTCATTTGTTTCATCTGCGGGCGTGACGACATTGCACGTCACAATCCGAGCGGGCAGCCGAACGCACACAGCTGCCCTAGGAGAAGAGATTTGAAAAGCCGTTTCCAACCGCTTACAGCTTGCTAGACCTACGTGGGATTGGTTCAAAAAAGCTTAGATTCCAGTCAAACAAAAATTGTAAAAGGGAGGAGGGTTACAATATAGCCAAAAAACCGTGAAATTGTTTGCTTAGAAGCAGAAACGGATGTCAGATCTTTTCACTGATTCCCATTCAGCGCACAGTAGAATGGAAACACAGAAAGGATATAAATGGAGAGGGTGAAACAGAGATGGAAGGGTTTTTGTTATCAATGATATTAGAAGACATTACGGGAATAAGAAGACTGTTTTATTCAATTAATTCGAAGACAGTGTGGACAAATAAATTATGAAGTCAATTTGACTATTTAATGTGCCACTGTCTAGGAGTCAACGACGACGGGAACAGTCTAGGAGAGTAAATTGAAAATTATTGTTTTAGGATGATGTTAGCACCGACAGGTGAGTCTGAAAGAAAATGGTCGGAGTTGAATTACGAGTATATTAAACCAAAAATTGCAAAATAATAACATTTAAAAATCAGTAATTGTTCCAGCATAAAGTTCCGAGTAGCTTCAGAGTCAGAAAGGGAAGAGATAGTTTCAGGGGAAGTATGACAAACTTTCGCAGTTTTGTTCATATCTTTACATGATACATTATGAAATTTTGGCAGCACTGGCATCCTCTGTACTGCTTTGGAATTGCGAAGGCTTTTTAGTTCTAAAGTTCTTACAAAATTGTATATTAAATTGAGTAGCTGTATAAGAAGCCTAATCAGTTTCTTCGCTGGATAGTCAGCGTAGCGACCCCGATCAATCAATCAATACTGATCTGCAGTGGGGCCTTGGTTCGATCGCTGTCCGGGCCGGATATTATTTGCCCCCATTTGTCTCGGGAACAAGGAATTTGTCTTAAGACATTCATTTCCATCTTCACACAACACACACATCCGGGAGATAGAAGGTTCAAATCCCACTATCGGCAGCCCTGAAGATGGTTTTCCGTGGTTTCCCATTTTTACACCAGGCAAATGCTGGGGCTGTACCTTAATTAAGGCCATGGCCGCTTCCTTCCAACTCCTAGGCCTTTCCTATTCCATCGTCGCCGTAAGACCGACCTGTGTCGGTGCGACGTAAAGCCCCTAGCAAAAAATAGCACAACACACAACACTACCAACTACCACAGCACGCAATAGTAAATTCATCCTTCCACGTACGTTTGGCGTCAGGGAGGACAACCGACCGCGGCTTTGTTCTTAGTGTTTAATCTGATATTGTCCGGCTCCATGGCTAAATGGTTAGCGTGCTGGCCTTTGGTCACAGGGGTCCCGGGTACGATTCCCGGCAGGGTCGGGAATTTTAACCATAGTTGGTTATTTCGCTGGCACGAGGGCTGTGTGCGTGTATCGTCTTCATCATCATTTCATCATCACGACGCGCAGGTCGCCTACGGGAGTCAAATCGAAAGACCTGCATCTAGCTAGCCGAACATGTACTCGGACACTCCCGGCACTAAAAGCCATACGCCATTTCATTTCATTTTAATCTGATACTCTAAATGTAACTTAAAAGCTTTCCAGTTTCTCAAACACCGGGCGAGTTGGCCGAGCGCGTAGAGGCGCGCGGCTGTGAGCTTGCATCCGGGAGATAGTAGGTTCGAATCCCACTATCGGCAGCCCTGAAGATGGTTTTCCGTGGTTTCCCATTTTCACACCAGGCAAATGCTGGGGCTGTACCTTAATTAACGCCACGGCCGCTTCCTTCCAACTCCTAGGCCTTTCCTATCACATCGTCGCCATAAGACCTATCTGTGTCGGTACGACGTAAAGCCCCCAGCAAAAAAAAGAAGATTGTCAAACACACAATTTCAATATAAATTATACCACTATAACATACCTGTAAAAAAATACCAAACCAAACCCATGGCACTACAGCCC
Organism: Anabrus simplex; assembly: GCF_040414725.1. Classification (NCBI taxonomy): domain Eukaryota; kingdom Metazoa; phylum Arthropoda; class Insecta; order Orthoptera; family Tettigoniidae; genus Anabrus; species Anabrus simplex. The sequence continues at coordinate 448,275,055 of NC_090265.1, forward strand.
TTGAAGGGCCTTGGCCTACCAAGCGACCGCTGCTCAGCCGGAAGGCCTGCAGATTACGAGGTGTCGTGTGGTCAGCACGACGAATCCTCTCGGCCGTTATTCTTGGCTTTCTAGACCGGGGCCGCTATCTCACCGTCAGATAGCTCCTCAATTCTAATCACGTGGGCTGAGTGGACCTCGAACCAGCCCTCAGGTCCAGGTAAAACTCCCTAGCCTGGCCGGGAATCGAACCCAGGACCTCCGGGTAAGAGGCCAGCACGCTACTCCTACACCACGGAGCCGGCGTAAAAAAAGTACACACTATTAAATAAATAATGGCACGTTTCGTTCTACAAGTCCATCCTCAGGTTCAATCTAATCACGCAAATCATGTGTGTATATGTACAGTATGGTTTACGTTAACGTAAACTTGTCAGTGATTGAAAGGTTGGTGATTATATGAACAAGTAATAATAAATTGTTAGTATTCAAACGTCACCGTAAACGTAATGAAATACAGTACTTCTGTACTTATCTAATCTACGGAAATTGTGTGTTTGACTGACAGAAAAGCATTTAAGTTACATTTAACTAAGTCTACACTGGAAAATAAGGCTTCCTTTTTAACAAAAGAAAAATTAAAATCTGATAGCCATTTGACTGTTGTAGGTTTAGTGAAACCATAACATTTTGCACAAGTAGAACTCTCGACTTTGTAACCGGGAATCGATTCCATATCCTTCCGGGTGAACCAAATACCACCTCAGATAGGCAGCAATGTATGCACCGTTAGGGAACAGCATTTAAACAAGGAAACAAAACAAACAAACAAACAAACAAACAAACAAACAAACAAACCCATGACGCAAGAACCCATTAAGAACCTTGGCTGCCAAGACGTCCCTTGTCTAGCAATATAACATGCAGACACAGCAGTATTACGAGTTCAGCGTGACGACATCTTCAGCCTCATTGCTTGGCTTTTACAAGCAGGGAACGAACTTCAAATACGCCAATATTTCAAGTACCGTTGGAAGGATTAACGTGTCTGTAATTTGGAGAAAATGCCAAATCGCAACAGATATGGTCAATTGTTACACAGTTTTACATGAAAACAGAAAAATTCCACGTGACATCCTTGTAGGGAATATCTGTTTACTTCAGCATAACCATTCACCACAAAAAAGGGAGTTTCTCATAAACCGTAGAGACAATATATTGTTACTCAATATATCGCATACAATTACCACAAAAGTTGTTCACCAGCTGGTTTAGAAATAGGAGACTGATTTAAAACCGGTAATATTAGGAAACGGCTAGGCTGCAATACGGGATTAATTATTAATCTTGAGATGGACCGCATTCAGCAAAAATCTGAAGATACGTTTCAAATGTATATCCTCTCATTTTAATTAGAAATTGGTCCAAGCGGTACGGCAGCAGGTTGTTAAAAGGAGCTATTATTGGTATTCTGTGCGTGATGTGTCCCCAAATTCGGGCGTGGACTGTATCCCAGTTACAATCGGTTGACCCTTAGCTGGAGGTCATCAGGGCACAGATGGCGCGACCAAGAGGAACGTGATGGAAGACCTATACCTGTATTGCCCCCGAATTGTGTGCCCCATTACCTTCGTCTTCTTCAACCTCGTAGGGGCTGATCTTTCCCCCACGCTACACAATTTGCTATCCCTCAGCGATCCTTCTTTCCGCTGTTCGTTAGATCAAAAGCCTCATTATTCTTCGAGAAGATTCACGGCTGATAACCTCATTATAAACTAACGACTGCATTGTTGAACTCACGGTTCATACTGGACTTGCTTCTACCTTAACTCCACGGTGAAAGAAGAGACTGAATACGGAGGGACGATAATGAATTTTCATTTTCAAATATATTTATGTGTGCGTGTGTCAGTGTTTGATATACTATGAAATGGCAGTAGCGGTAAGTTTGACCTTTGTTTAATACAAGATAAGTGTTGTATAGAGGAATTGTTTTCCTCTGTAAACAGGCTTAATGCTGTGTCTGTACGTTATAGGGCTAGACAGGGGACGTTTTGGCAGCCAAGGTCCTTAATGGGCTCTTGCGTCATGGGTTTGTTTGTTTGTTTGTTTATTTGTTTTTGTTTCTTGTTTAAATGCTGTTCCCTAATGGTGCATACATTGCTGCCTATCTGAGGTGGTATTTGGTTCAACCGGAAGGACAATGTATCGATTCCCCGTTACAAAGTCGACAATTCTACTTGTGCAAAATTTTATAGTTTCACTAAGCCTGCAACAGTCAGCAGTGATGAGTATCAGATTTTTTTGTGTTAAAAATGAAGCCATATTTTCCAGTGCAGACTTAGTTAAGAGCTTTCCTGTCTGTCAAACACACAATTTCAGTAGATTAGATAAGTACAGTAGTGCTAAAAGAACAATAATTTAGTAAAATAGTGCTCAAATATACGATAATTCACTAAAAAAGTACTACACGTTTGTAGTGTACTTAAATTTTGATGAATAATCATCATATTTACCTGCTTTAACGTCTCTTCGAACACTAAAAGGCTTAAGAGACAGGAATTAATCCATTTTGTTCTCCTAAAAGGTGATATAACGTTTTATAAATAGACTTAAACGGGACTCTCTTATTTACACCGGGATTCGATCCCATTATCATGAGTCCAACAGGCGAATGTCTAACCAACTAAGCTTTTAATATCAGATACGCTTCTTAACATCTCATATTATCAAGTTAAAACTGCACTGCGCTATCACTAGAGTTCAAACCATAGTCCTCACGTTGAAAGCCAGCAGTTACGACACTGGACTATCACAGCCATCCCTCTGCACTCTCCAGGTTGTACAGATTGACGTCAGGCAAACTCCCTTGTAAATCCATAATGGTTCATTAAAGGTGGGATGTGACCGGATATTGATTACAACGAAGTGGTAGTCCCTATAGGCAAGTGTCTTCACTGCCTGTCTTTGCTGTGAATGGTTACATTTCGATTCCCCTTCACAGAAGATATTTTGCAAATAAGTGATCCACAACAATAAGGAAGAGGGAAGGAAATTGTCCTTTATCCTTCGTAATCTCCAACTTACAGTTCCCCGGTACTTTAGGGGCTTGCTTTTATGAGCAGTCATCTATTGAGACTTTCAACGTCCCAGAACTGGATGCACGATCCAATGGACTTACGCATTTTATTTTATTTTATTTTATTTTATTTTATTTTATTTTATTTTATTTTATTTTTGCTAGGGGTTTTACGTCGCACCGACACAGATAGGTCTTATGGCGACGATGGGATAGGAATTGCCTAGGAGTTTGAAGGAAGCGGCCGTGGCCTTAATTAAGGTACAGCCCCAGCATTTGCCTGGTGTGAAAATGGGAAACCACGGAAAACCATCTGCAGGGCTGCCGATAGTGGGGTTCGAACCTACTATCTCCCGGATGCAAGCTCACAGCCGCGCGCCTCTACGCGCACGGCCAACTCGCCCGGTACGCATTTTATTATAGCTATCGTTAAATGTCGTGGCCAATTTTAACAATAGGCTTTAACTCGACTAAATAATACAAATTCTTGGAATGTCTAGTGATCATTGAACATCGTCATATAACTCGGCTGAACGGTCAGCTTACTGGCCTTCGGTTCAGAGGGTCCCGGGTTCGATTCCCAGCCTAGTCGGAGATTTTAACCTTAATTGGTTAATTCCAATGGCACGGGGGCTGGGTGTATATGTTGTCTTCATCATCATTTCATCCTCATCATGACGCACAGGTCGCCTACGGGAGTCAAATAGAAAGACCTGCACCTGGCGAGCCAAATCCGTCCTGGGATATCCCGGCACTAAAAGCCATACGACATTTCACATTTCATCGTCATATGATACGCGAATTTAAACAACCCTCAATAACAACTTGTGAGAACTAATGCGTCATGATCATGAAACAACGCATGTCCTCAGTGACTGAACTGCGTATTATAGCGATTTTCGACGACGACGGTCCGCAGTGACAATATTCCACGGTGTATTCCTTCTCGTTCACAACTGGTGTATTCCTGGAACACTTATCCAATCATTGCAAATGTTGATTTATAAAAAAATCTAGGGTTACATCCTATCCTTACAATTTCATACTAGCTCTGTCTATGGTTCACTTGGCGGCCACCCGATTCCAGTTACGGGTTTCACCTGGCAAAGGTATTCGAATTTTTGAAGGTTGGATGAAAGTCCATTCGACACATCATATAGATTCCTGGCTTCTCTGCCCCGTTGAAACCGGAATGTCGAAATTGATCTAGGCAGTCGAAATGGGATCACGTCAAAATCCCTGCACCGGGAGCCGAGGCCATACGATTATTATTATTATTATTATTATTATTATTATTATTATTATTATTATTATTATTATTATTATTATTATTATTATTATTTACTTCACTATCTAGGACTACTTGTGTGTGCGTGCGCGCGCGCGCGCGCGTGTGTGTGTGTGTGTGTAAAACCATCGGTTATTCTGTATCATCGCAAGGGTCAGTAGCAATCAACAATAGTTGCTTCACCGAGAGATGTGACTATGTGTCTGGCTCATTGGCTGAGTGGTCAGCGTCGTGGCTTCCGGTTCAGAGGGGCTCGGTCGGGATTCTAACTGGTTAATTCCTCTGTATTGGGATTGGGTGTTTTTGTATCTCTCAATACACTCCTCCCTACACACAACATAGGCGTACCATGCTACTAACCACCATATAAACATGCAATAGTGAATACGTCCCTCAACATAGGGTTGACGTCAAAAAGGGTCTCCGACCGTAAAACACAACCAAATCTACAGATCGCTTCCGCGATCCCACTAGAGTGGGGTGAAAGTGGTGGACGATGAAGTGCGAGTTGGATACTTGATAGAGGGCGCGTAGTTGTGAGTTTAATTTCGGGAGATGGTGAGTTCGAAATCCGCCATCGCCAGTCCCGAAGATTACTTTTCCGTGGTTTCCCATTTTCAAATGGTCAGGACCAATCCTAGCACTTTCCCATCCCAGTGCCGCCGGAAAACTGAATGAGTAATCGCAACGTAAAACGACAGTCCCGAGCAAGTTGGCCGTGCGGTTAGGGTCGCGCATCCATGAGCTTGCATTCGAGAGATGCATTAATTACGTTAGTACCGAGCTGGATAGCTGCAGTCGCTTAAGTGGGGCCAGTATCCAGTATTCAGGAGATAGTGGGTTCGAACCCCACTGTCGGCAGCCCTGAAGATGGTTTTCCGTGGTTTCTCATTTTCACACCAGGCAAATGCTGGGGCTGTACCTTAATTAAGGCCACGGCCACTTCCTTCCCACTCCTAGCCCCTCCCTGTCCCATTGTCGCCATAAGACCTATCTGTGTCGGTGCGACGTAAAGCAGGTAGCAAAAAAAACAAAAAAAAAAAAAAACGTTAGTGTGACGTCAAACCTCTAGGGAAAGAAAACCCCCCACCAAGTGAAGCAAAGCAAAGCCATCCCCGTACAGGTCAGGGAGCGTAAGGTAAAGTTTTCACTATTCGTAACCAAAGCATTAAGTGAGATAGAGTGGTTAGCCCTATGCTCGGATACATTTGTCCTCGCAGGAATTAACCAGATAATCATTTCTGGTGTAGACTGACTAAACGCCAGGGCTATGTGCCTCTCCATATTTTCTAATGTTTCCAGCATCCAAATGGGGAATCGAACACATTTCGCTTCATTTGAACGGAGCATGCCTTTACAGCTCAGCCAAGAAGCCTCCTGACGTTAAGGTACTAACAAAAAAGTAATTTCGATGTAGGTGTGACACAAGAGTCCCAGAAGTTGAAATAATGATCTGCTCAGCATATTTTCGGAGCAAGGAAAAATCACGCCATTACCAATACTCTTTCATACATTTGTCATAAAATAATAAACATCCATTTTATACGATATGTCAGCAAAAGTTCTTTCTAGGTCGACTCCCCAACAAATAGCTTTAAAAAAAGGTTTCATACTTGGAATACGTACAGCGTTTATGATATTTTATAAAATTCATTTACGTACAACAATCAAATAATTTTCAAAAACTGTGTAAACATGTAGCCTATGCAAAGAGTTCTCATTTTTAAAAATTACTTAGTATTATCTCAAGAGGCGTGTATTTGGAAATTGTGGAAATGTAAAGTGTTGAATGTGAGGAAAGGTACGTTAAGGATGACACAAACACCCAGTCCCCAGGCCAGGGATATTAATAATTTACAATCAAAAGGCCCTGACCCGGTCGGGAATCGAACCTGGGGCCGCCGGGTGACAGGCGGACGCATTTCCCCAGACAAGCATGAAAATCTTATCCTTAAATAATTACTAATTCATGCAGTAGTTCATCTCAGCAACATATATAAACACTCAATACGCTGGGCTCAAGATCATAAACTGGGCGAGTTGGCCGTGCGGTTAGAGGCGCGCAGCTATGAGCTTGCATCCGGGAGATAGTGGGTTCGAACCCCACTGTCGGCAGCTCTGAATATGATTTTCCGTGGTTGCCCATTTTCACACCAGGCACCTCAATTAAGGCCACGGCTGCTTCCTTCCCAGTCCTAAACCTTCCCTATCCCATCGTCGCCATAAGACCTATATGTGTCGGTGCGACGTAGCCTCTACATTGTAGCAATAGGAAATAAAAGAAACATTGGAAGCTTCACTTATGTGACTGCTTTCACTCACACGAATGCTATTCTAATTTCGGCAAGTGAAACCATCTGCGGCAGTCCGGCAGCGTGACCCGATTGTGAGGCGTTCCTTTGCGTTCCTATGTATACTTTAGGATGTAGTCACTTCATTGTAGAAGCCGTCAAACGTTAACCATATTGGATAAGTCCTGGACGGCCTTTGCACACACACATAGCAGGAAACTGCATAGTAGGAAGTAAATTACTTCGCAATATGAACTCAGTTCAGTGTTGAGTAGGCTGGCAACCAGGAGACTCCCTTGGAAAGAAAACAAGAGCTTTACTTTCCAAAACAGTTTAGAATCGCACTTAGGCCCTATGTGACGTGGATTTCTAGTGTGAAGATATACTTTCCTTTCAGCAATAAATCAAACGTTTAGTTTTATGGCTCTCCTGATACTGTGATCTTGGTCATGGGACATCCAATTTTACGAAAACCCAGACCATAGGGACATGACATTTTACTTCACCCACGTGCATTGATGAAGAATCGGACTGTGGGCGCTTTGGCGAGAAGTCAGTGAGAATGACATTCGGTTTCAACCTTCCACCGCTTCTTTCAGCCTCTCTTTGTTGTTCGCACAGTTTAACATAGAATTAACACAGGCGGGTTTTCAAAAACCCTTGGAAGGTGGCTGTCGTGACTTTAGTTATGATGGAGCTCCGGTATTTACCTGGTAAAGCACACATACAGGATTCGAACCCACCATATCTGAAATGCAAGCTGAGACCTATAGCGCGTAGCCAAGTCACGTGGTTTGTAGTTTTAACTGACCATCATCTTCACCGTCAACGCCCTCATCTATGAACGGAATTGGTCTACATGAATACCTACATGGAAGTACCGAGAATAATTGTTGGTATAAATAGATGGAAACAATTGGCAGGACAGTACTCGCAATGAGGAGTAAACATTGTGAACGAAGCTCTGCATGTAAGCTGGCTTTTGTCATGTGCGGCGAATGGGGGAGGAGAGGTTACCTACGATAATAATGGACTCGACCATGGACAGTAAGAGAAGCAGAGGGAGACCAAGATGTGAGAGTGAAATGGTAGGAGACCGAAAATATTGAGGAAAGTAATAAACAAAGGAAAATATCATTATTTTTATGATTTATGTATACTTATCTGAATATAGTAGCACAGCGTCTATGAGCTGTAAATAACTCATTATGCATTTACCAAAGGTTGGTATGATTTAAAGAATGATCGACGCTGGGATTGGAATCACTCTCTCTTCCAAGACATGTGTAGTAGCCACTATGACCACTCGTGTAACACATAGAGCTACTCTGGTCAACATAGCGAAAGATTTGATCTGTTGAATGTTGTAAGAAGTAGATTGTACTGAACGATAAAAACTAATTCTTAAGTTTATGCAGTTCGGTTATCCTGCAAGTGGATTAGTCAAGTTTGTAATTCATTTTTACTCACATCTGAAAACGAAAGCAAAATCTGTTGTTTCTGTTCAGGTGTTCAGCAGAGGGGATGGTTCTCGCTCTTTATCTGTGTCCGTCCCCGCATACATTCTGTTCTTAGCAGGGTACAGTCACGTTTCAAGAAACAGATACTTCTTGGAAAGATAATAAAGTGCCGTATTGGACGGATGCTCATTCCTTGAGACCGGATACATCATCAGATAAGGATTCCTACGTGAGAACAGAACTACAAGTGGAAGTATTTCATCTGACAGAGATAGCTGTTCTCTGAATCTGTCAGCTTTCAGTCTGCAAGCCTGTGTCACCAAACAGTGCACCTATATTTGCAACTAGCACTCGTTCTCTTTCCCTTAAAATTCCAAAGTTACAAAAATGTACTTCATGCAATGGACTGAATTCGTTAAAAATGTTTTATATAATATTTTCTGATATGAAAATAAGTCGACTTTTATTATTATTATTATTATTATTATTATTATTATTAATATTATTATTATTATTACTATTGATTCGTCATGCCCAGCTAAGCAGCGCGTTTGAACTTATATAGCATAATGTTTCTTATTTCCTTCCCAGTATCTCGCTCAATGTGTTTCTTCTTGCGTTCTTCAATTTAAAAAATGAAAATTCACAGCCTGTTTCTAGTCATTCGACTGGGTCCGGAATGGAATGATTGAAGCCCCCATCTAGCGGCGAGGATATTGTGCCGGCTGCTGAAGGCTGACGCACTCCTCTGGGGCAATGATAAATGACTGACAGATGGAATGTTAATGGAGAGTGTTGCTGGAATGAAAGATGACAGGGAAAACCAGAGTACCCGGAGAAAAACCTGTATAAATTCCAGAATATATCATACCATGTTGACTATAAGCATATAAATATAGTGTGTACACCGCTCTAAAAAATGATCTGCCTTCGCATTGTCCAGTATAAATCTCACATGGAGTGACCGGGATTTAAACCACGGTATCCAGCGGTTAGAGGCCGGTGCGCTGCCGCCTGAGCCACGGAGGCTGCGCGATCTTTTATACGTCCTGAATATTTTCTTTTAGGTTTCTCTGTAAATGTAGGCCTATATTAGCTTACTATGCATCTAAACTCTGATATGTCTTCACCATGCACTCCCCCGTAACGTAGCGGTTAGTGTTATTAGCTATCGACCTAGGGGGCCCGGGTACGATTCCCGGTACTGCCAGAAATTTAAGAATGGCAGGAAGCTGGTGTGTGGTTAAAATGGTTCATGCAGCTCACCTCTATTGGGGGTGTACCTGTTAAGAGCTGCACCACCTCGGGCTGAGGACGCGAGTTAACTTTTTTTTTTTACGATTATTATTAAATTAATTTAATGGATTGGCTTTACGTCCCACTAACTACTTTTTCGGTTTACGGAGTCGCCGCCATGCCGAAAATTTGTTCCTCATGATTTTTTTGCTTTGAAGAACAAAATCGATTTCTAATAGATTAATTAGAATGCTGAGAAAATGTTTATCTAATGAAGACCTTAGACCTTCACCAGACATGAGATGGACTTTACCGTTTCAAATGTCAGCTGGTTTCGAACCTCCGATCCTCAGTGCAAGAAGCTGATAGGCCTACACTAACTATCCGGCCACCATTGCTGACACGAAGCAGATTAGGCTTTCGTTACGGTGACGAATTCCTTCAAATTGAAATTTTGCGGAAAATCTGAAGGATTTTTATTTAAACAGGAAGAGCAGTTCACCCCATACATTCTGATATAGATCAGGCCTACTAGATTGAGAATGGTATATTCGAATCTACTTAGGTAGGCCTACAATATTGGAAAATTTTATACGGCCAATTACATATTTCGAGAGGAGTATTGTACGAAATGTTACTTTTAGAACTTAGTCTGTAATAATGCTTTGGGTTTAATATATCTCCAGTTGTCGCACACTTCTAGATATTATTATTATTATTATTATTATTATTATTATTATTATTATTGTCCGCCTCTGTGGTGTAGTGGTTAGTGTGATTAGCTGTCACCCCCGGAGGCCCGGGTTCGATTCCAGGCTCTGCTACGAAATTTGAAAAGTGGTACGAGGGCTCGAACGGGGTACATTCAGCCTCGGGAGGTCAACTGTGTAGAGGTGGGTTCTATTCCCTCCTCAGCCATCCTGGAAGTGGTTTTCCGTGGTTTCCCCTCTCCTTCAGGCAAATGCCGGGATGGTACCTAACTTGAGGCCATGGCCACTTCCTTCTCTCTTCCTTGTCTATCCCTTCCAATCTTCCCATTCCCCCGCAAGGCCCCTGCTCAGCATAGCAGTTGAGGCCACCTGGGCTAGGCACTGGTCATCCTCCCCAGTTGTATCGCCCGACCCAGAGTCTGAAGCTCGAGGACACTGCCCTTGAGGCGGTAGAGGTGGGATCACTCGCTGAATCCGTGGGAAAAGCCAACCCCAGAGCGTAAACAGAATAAGAAAGAAAGATTATTATTATTATTATTATTATTATTATTATTATTATTATTATTAACAAATACATCGCAATTGGTAAATATGCCGGTGGCAATGATCACTTTCAGTAGTGTGACAATGGTAAAGTTAAAACAATATGATGATGCTGGATTTAGAACGTTAAACTAGTAGTTCGTTCGAAATCTGTTTACGCTCCAGGGTCGGTTTTTCACTCGGACTCAGCGACGGATCCCACCTCTACCGCCTCAAGGGCAGCGTCCTGGAGCTTCAGACTCTGGGCCGGGGATACAAGTGGGGAGGATGGCCAGTACCTCGCCCAGGCGGCCTCATCTGCTATGCTGAACAGGGGCCTTGTGGGGGGATGGGAAGTTTGGAAGGGATAGACAAGGAAGAAGGAAGGAAGCGGCCGTGGCCTTGTTTTGGTACCATCCCGGCATTTGCCTGGAGGAGAAGTGGGAAACCACGGAAAACCACTTCCAGGATGGCTGAAGAGGGAATCGAACCCCCCTCTACTCAGTTGACCTCCCGAGGCTGAGTGGACCCCGTTCCAGCCCTCGTGCCACTTTTCAAATTTCGTGGCAGAGCCGGGAATCGAACCCGGGCCTCTGGGGGTGGCTGCTAATCACACTAACCACTACACCACAGAGGCGGACTAAACTAGTAGTATTTCTGGTAATATTTCCTTTCCATGGAATTGCTCACACACAACTTAAGTATTTCCCGTGTTTAACACTACGGCTTACAATACTACAGGTTGAACTTGCTACTGGTACTAGCTTAACATTAGAACACCGTCGTATATGTCATATTTGTCGGAGTGCCTGAATATTACCCTAAAAATTGGTGTCTACTGTCGTGTGTTCGTGGCATTTAAGCACGCACGAATAACAACCTTCTGAGAATCAAACTAACAAACGTAAGCTTAAAAAATGAGTGCCCATTCAACTACGCAACGCAGCTGTTCTTCTCAACGTCTTTTGCTTAGAATGAGGAATTAGTTTCATATTTTTACGCGACAGCTTAGGCGTCGATCAATCAAATAGGCAGCGTTACCTACTAGCCTCAAGAATAGGTTAGGAGTGATCATTGACATGATTGATTCCTTTCAGTTGAACGGACTTAAAGCAGTCTTCTTCAGAGTTTATGAAGTGTCGCGTAAGGTAGCTGTTATTTCAGTTGCTCTTATTACAAAATTTCTAAGTAAAACGTGGAGAAATGTTTTTTTTTTTCTTCTTTGGCTAGTGGCTTTACGCCGCATCGACACAGATAGATCTTATGGCGACGATGGGACAGGAAAGATCTAGGGGTTGGAAGAAAGCGGCCGTAGCCTTAATTAAGATACAGCCCCAGCATTTGCCTGGTGTGAAAATGGAAAACCACGGTAAACCATCTTCAGGGCTGCCAACAGTGGGATTCGAATCCACTGTCTCCCGGATGGAAGCTCACACCCGCGTGCGCGTAACCGCACGGCCAACTCACCCGGGAATATATTGCTTACTGCCTGGCATAACCTCATGTTACTTTCTTAGTTTCACAGTTCTTGTGCTTAAAGGCATGAACGTATCCCCTTTCCCTTCAGAGATCGAAAGCCATGTCATTTAGATTGCAATATCTGCAGCATTAGCATCCAAAAACCGACCTACTTAGTCAAGCACTTTACGTGTTCCAATCCCTGTCTGAGATTTCGACACCCAACTTGATCATTATTTCCTGGAGTAGTTCAAAATTCACACTATTTTTATTATCTGTTAGTTCTTTCCGAAGACCTAGCGCACTTTTTCCTGTGCTGGCCACAGATAATTTCATTTACACAAAGCAGATCCTCAACATTCACACACCATAATTGCATAATAAAGTTGAAGTTACCGATTGGTTCGTAGCTCTCAAGTCAACTGACTTGTATTAATCCGCATCTAGTGCAACGACAGTATCATGTTATTGAACACAAACAAATATCTGGTTGACATATGTTAAGTCTCCAAGCCTAAGGCTAGTTGGATCCTGAACACCATCAGCTGTCATAAAATGCCCAGGTATCAATAAAAGTTACTGCAAATGCATATTGATGGAGTTTCTTGTTGCTTTCTTCACTGAGCCAGAAGCTTCCATTATATCAGTTCACAAGCCCGCTGAAATGTAGACAACAACCGACACCTTACGCCATTCATGATAGGGACTGGCTGCTAATGAATAATATTACTAGCGTCCATCCGAACTGTCTCTTTCATAAAAGTCAAAGCTAAAGTTGAGATGAGACAAATTAATGAAAATAACAAACCAGGAGATACAGTGCTCCGTTAAGAATCTGGTTCACATGCCTGTGTAATTATAAACATTTTCCAATCATTTGTTTCACAAATCATTGTGCCAGTATTGGTACCGCCAGTTTCTGCTTAAACTGTACGTTACTTATTGAAGGAAAAATTCGGAACTCCTTCAGGGAAATCTTCTGAGAGAATATTTTCATGGGGAGTTCTTTTCTCTGGACTTCGAGTTGTGTATGAGGTCATTGATCATGGTGATTTAAAATTAAACTACAACTGGAAAATGTTATCATAATTACATACGAACGTGAAATAAGGAAAAGAAGTAGCAGGCGTTGCAGTAACGATGACACACTTTCAGTCTCAACTACTTCGTGTAAACTCCATGTTGACCTTCTGTTCAGAAGACAGCAGTCAGTGATATTCGTCGGTTTTGAAGTGAAACAACTCCGTGTCATCGGTTCAGGCACGCTAAAGAACTCCTAGGGGACAAAATTCCGGCACTTCGTCGTCTCTACAAACACTTCGTGTTCTATAGAGCAGGTTTTCTTCAGTAACTGCGGCTGCCATCTTCGAAAGGAGCGATCCAGTATTTTTTCCCAATGAATGGTCGATGGCATTGTTGGAGAAAACATTTAAGCTTGTAGTTTCATGTCACTGCTGATATTGTGATCATAGCCACCGGAACTTCAGGAATCTGAACCACTTTAAAAATCCCACATGCATTCTCAGGGATTCAACCGATTCAAATATCTGGCTGACGTATGAGAAACCAGTGATAACATCACTTGGCTATCACGCCCTCTGGGTGGCTATGTTATTGTACATATATTGAATTTGTCTTACGTCCCAACGACACAGATAAGCCTTATGGGGACGATGGGATAGGAAAGACTAGGAGTGGGAAGGAAGTGCCGTAGGCTTAATTAAGATACAGCCCCAGCATTTGCATGGTGTGAAAATGGGAAAACAGGGCTGCCGACAGTGGGGTTCGAACCCACTATCTCCCGGGTGCAAGCTTACAGATGCGCCCCCCAACCGCATGGCCAACTAGCCCGACAATATTCTGTATAAGGTGAGATTGTGATCTCTCAAATATTGAGGTCAATTGTACCGTCATGAGGTGAAGATTGGATCTTTTACTAGATGGTGAATGACATATTCAAATCTACTTAGGTACAAAATTTTCATTGGTACAATACTTCCTGCCCAGTCCTGCTTGGGAGAAGGGAAAGGGTGCTCGGATGATAATTTGGGATGGTGTCACGGTAGCGTTTACGCCCGTGGATGATACCGAGAGTCCGCCTCTGTGGTGCAGTGGAGAGTGTGATTAGCTGCCACCCCCGGAGGCCCGGGTTCGATTCCCGGCTCTGCCACGAAATTTGAAAAGTGGTACGAGGGCTGGAACGAGGTCCACTCAGCCTCGGGAGGTCAACTGAGTAGAGGTGGGTTCGATTCCCACCTCAGCCATCCTGGAAGTGGTTTTCCGTGGTTTCCCACTTCTCCTCCAGGTAAATGCCGAGATGGTACCTAACGTAAGGACACGGCCGCTTCCTTTTCTCTTCCTTGTCTATCCCTTCCAATCTTCCCATCCCCCACTAAGGACCCTGTTCAACATAGCAGGTGAGGCCGCCTGGGCGAGGTAGTGGTCCTCCTCCCCAGTTTTATCCCCCGACCCAAAGTCTGAAGCTCCAGGACACTGTCTTTGAGGTGGTAGAGGTGGGATCCCTCGCTGAGTCCGAGGGAAAAACCAACCCTGGAGGATAAGCAGATTAAGAAGAAGAAGAAGGATTATACCGAGTACCGGGTATCAAATATTAGTATGATGAAGTTCTTCCATCTTTTTATTTTAAATAACCAGTTGTTAATATAATTCAATAGTTCCTCTAATAATAATAATAATAATAATAATAATAATAATAATAATAATAATAATAATAGTCAATCGCGGTCAAAGCGACAATAAAACTGTAGCAATTTTTCTAACATTCTGCTCAAATTGATGGAATATTTCGAATTTAATTTTTTTCCAGTTGGTTTAAAGTCGCACAAAACATGGAAGGTTTTCGGCGACGCAAGGATGAGATTGGGAAGGTAGCGGCCGTAGCATTACTTAAGGTACAGCCCCAGCATTTGCCCGGTGTGAAAATGGGAAACCAAGGAAAGCCATATTCCGGGTTGCCGACGATGGGATTCGAACCCAGCATCCCCCGAATGTAAGCTTACAGCTACCGCATGGCCACCTCGCTCGGTTTGTTGGCTTCTGTCGTAGAGGGTAACATACTATAGGCTATATGTGTAAATTAGACACAATATTCGTGTTAACTACGTTTGAAATTACGCGGTAAGTTTGACTGAAAATTTCTTCACCTGTTAAGAACTTTCCAACGCTCTGTACTTTAAGCAATTAAATATTTACTCCAGAGTTAAACACGCACTCATTGCACGCCAAGGCACTACCAACTCTACACCTTTATTGCTCTTTAAAATAATAAATCTGGAAACATATGTCGGATTTCAATTCTTTTGTACACGCTCACGCGTAATAAAGTTCTCATAACCATAAATTCTCACTAGCAATGCAAGGATAATGACAGTTTCACTAGAGAAAAGAATATGTATCATTATATTTGGCCTTGCTTCAGTAAGTTCTCTCACCCGTGAGTTCAACGATAGTTCTGTTTTTCTTTCAGAATATTTCGTGCTTATTGTCATTATTTATAATACAATTTATAATCATTTATAACCTCTGTAATGTGATCACTTTTACTTAATAGTTTGATAGTATGATAAATATCGTAGATAAAATATTCATGTCAGATTATTGCTTGCCATAGCTGTTTCGAAATGTTATTTTTTTTCGTTCTCTTTCTTTTGCTAGTGGTCGCACTAACATATGGAATCCACCTCTGTGATGTAGTGGTTAGCGTGATTAGCTGCCAACCCCAGAGGCCCGGGTTCGATTCCCGTCTCTGCCACGAAATTTGAAAAGTGGTACGAGGGCTGGAACAGGGTCCACTCAGCCTTGGGAGGTCGACTGAGTAGATGAGGGTTCAATTCCCACCTCAGCCATCCTCGGAGTGATTTTCCGTGGTTTCCCACTTCTCCTCCAGGAAAATGCCGGGATGGTACCTAACTTAAGGCAACGGCCGCTTCCTTGCCTCTCCATTGTCTATCCCTTCCAAACTTTCCATACCCCCACAGGGACTCTGTTCAGCATAGCAGGTGAGGCAGCCTGGATGAGGAACCGGTCCTTCTTCCCAGTTGTATCCTCACGACCCAAAGTCTCGCCCTAGAGACGGTAGAGGTGTAATCACTCGCTGAGCCCGCGGGAAAAGCCAACGGTGGTGGGTAAACAGATTAAGAAAAAAAAAAGAAAGAAAGAAAGGAAGAAAGAAAGACTAACATATAGAAGGTATGAGGTTTACGGTGACGCACCGGAACGGTTTCGTAGTGCATTGTATTATATTCCATTTCTGCTGGAAAAAACTGGCTTACACTAATAATGAGTGTATCTACACGAATACAGAAAGACATCAGATCGATTATGAAATCTTGAGCAATTCCCCATCTTTCTTACGTAAAGAGAACGTGGTAGTTTTCAGAGTAACATGTCCGATCGTTCTCCTTACGTTGAAGATGCATATTATTGGAGTTAAGGTCAACATGTACGCTATGAAGTGAACTCGTGTCCTCATCCCGAGGTGGTGCTGCTCTTTTCATACACGCCCCAATGAAGTAAGCTGCATGTACCATTTTAGTCACATGCCAGCCCTCTTAAATTTCTGGCAGTATGTGGCATCGAACCCGGGCCTTCAAGGACGGCAGAGGAGGCATTTGGCTAACAAACCACAGGGTTTGAGTCTAAGCTCCCTCTTCGACTCAATGGCAAACTGTATCACAATTTGTATCCTAAGGTAGTAGATTCAAACCTGGCAGTGGTAGTCGCAATTTTGAGAACATTCTTACGATAATCCATGTTGTACGAAGTAAGAGATCACTGGTGTTAAATTCAGTGTTTACCGGGAAAATTAAATCACTGTAATAGGTCGTTCAGTAGAAGTCTGGTTTCCCTGCTATCTGGTAGAATAAAATGAAATATCGAAATTGCCAAGCAGGCAAGCTGTGCCGTTAAATCCATATGGCATCACTCGATAGATAAGCTTATGCTGTTATCATTTATTTATTTATTATTTATTTACTGCATGGCTTTTAGTGCCGGGAGTGTCCGAGGACATGTTCGGCTCACATGGTGCTGGTCTTTCCAGTTGACGCCCATGAGCGACCAGCTTGCCTGGAAGAGGGATGATTATTATGATAAAGAGGTAGGAAAAGGGCGAAACCCGGTGTTGACACGTAGCCTAGTCTTGTCAAATAACACCAAGTGGTCTGCTCAAGGCTTAACACCCCTGTCCGATGGAGGAATCACCCTCGCTCCATAGGAGAGGTTTGGAGTTGAATCAAGGCTTTTGGCATGCAATCTAGTGATTAGAAATTGTACACCATCATCTCTCCTACTGGCATCATTTAAAAGGGGAAGACGCTGGTATTTAAGTTTTGGTGCTTAACTGTTCACGCAAATAGTTCACATCAGGAAAATACAGTTCCTCAGGGAACACATTTTTATGTATAGATTTTAACGTAAAGTAGTCCAGATCCATGGCTAAATGCTTAACGTGCTGGGCTTTGGTCCAGAGGGTCCCGGGTTTGATTCCCGGCCGGGCCGAGGATTTTAACCCTCATTCGTTAATTTTAATGGCTCGGGGGCTGGGTGTTTGTACTGTCTCCTACATCCCTGCAACTCACACGCCACGATAATCCATATCGTATGATGTCAGAGATCTCTGGTGATGAACTCAGTGTTTACCGGGAAAATTAAATCACTATAATAGATCGTTCAGTAGCACCCTGGTTTCCCTGCTATCTGGTAGAATGAAAGGAAATATCGAAATTGCCACCACAGTAACACGCAGTAACCTGCACCTGGCAGATGCCGCACACCCTCATCGGAGGGTCTGTCTTACAAGGGCTGCACTCGGCTAGAAATAGCCGCACAAAATTGTAAAACGTAAAGTACTTTTCTTCGGAAGAACTAACCGGTCAAAAGCGAAACACGAGCTTAGTTTTTAACAGCTGTGTAGCGCATCAGTTGTTTAGAATAAGTTTAGAGTGTGAAACATAAGCCTGCTGATAGTGGTGGTGATTACCGTTTCAAGAGAAAGTACAAATAAGCACCCATCCTGTATAAATATAAGCCTATTTATATATTACATTAGAGGTTCTCAGACTTCTATAAGGTTCTACTTCTCACTCATGACCCCCCAAACATTCCCTGAATGATAGGTTAAAAAGAAAGAGTACCTGGCTAATTGTTAAAGACGTTCGAATTGATTAGAACCGAGCAAGGGGATGCGCGGTTTTAGGTCACGTAGTTATCAGCTTGCATTCGGGAGATATTGGGTTCGAACCCTACTGTCGGCAGCTCTGAGGATGGTTTTTCGTATTTACTATTTTCACACCAGGCAAACGCTGCGCTTGTATACCTTAACTAAAGCCACAGTGGGAAGGAAGCAACCGTAGCCTTAATTAAGGTACAGCCCCAGCATTTGCCTACTGTGAAAATGGGAAACCTCGGTAAAACAATTTTCAAGGCTGCCGACAGTGGGGTTCGACTCCGAATGCAAGCTGGTAGCTACGTGGCTCAAACCGCGCAGCCTCCATTTCCGATATAATTGCATACGAAGCTATAATTTTTATATTCTTAGGTATGATGTTCGTAAATTTTAAAGGGAATAATGTTGACAATCACAATTGTTTATAACAAGGAGCGTTATTTCTTTCATTCTTTCTTTCCATTTTCTTGTTTCTTTCTTTAAAGATTAAGCCGACCTGGTCGCCAAAGTTATTTTAATCAACGGCACATTTTATGTGAATATTTTAGAAATGTTTTAGAAAATTTAAATTTAATTATTATGTATGTTACTGATTGAATTGAATTTCCGATAACCTGCTTTAACAAAGTACGTTCAATTTTTGCTGAGATAGACGGTGTTTCTATTGTATTGTGCATCTTAAATGACGAGTTCCGAGAAATTTTGTAAAGCCATTTTCCCGTGATGTAGCAAAAATACATACGAGCAAATTTGAACTACCGAATGATTTGGCTGCGTGGAACGAACTGCGTATCTGTAAGCTTGCATTTGGGAGATAGTGGGTTCGAATCCCACGTGTTCTTTCGTGGTTTCCCTTTTCACACCAGGCAAATACTGGGGTTGTACCTTAATTAAGGCCACGGTCGCTTCCTACTCAGTCCTTGTCGTTTCTTCTTCTATCGTTACCAAAATTTTACAAGAGTTAGTGTGATATTAAAAACCGCGGGCAAGAGGAAAATGAAAGTTGAAATGAACTTGCTTTCGACTTTTGTATACCTAATCGAATTAAAAATCGAAATATGAGTCTTAATATATTTATATAGATTGCAGCAATAGTCGCTAAGCCTCCCTGGCAATTAAAATGTCGTGTACTTTGTTGTAAACTCTGTACCTTTGAATTCTTATCTAATTCCATGGACGTGCTCAGCGAAACGAAGAGCAGTCATCTCTCGAGAATATTTGATGTCTGAATAATAATAATAATAATAATAATAATAATAATAATAATAATAATAATAATAATAATAATAATAATGGAAACAGCGTATCAGCTCACTAGAGACACCTACAACAAGAAAGCTTTGTCATATGGAGCCAAATTAAGACATCTGGACACAGTCATCAGACCTGAATGCTTATACGCAGCAGAAACATTGGACATGATTGGAAAGGGAGATCTAGAGAACATCATAAAGAAAGAGAGGAAAATGCTCCGGAAGATCTTGGGCCCGAAAATGAAAGGTGGGGAGAGGAGACTTAGACCCAACAAAGAACTATACCAGAAGACAGAGGAAGTCGTCGTATTGATGAAAAAGCGAAAGCTTCAATTTTATGGACATCTACAGAGAATGGACACCAACCGACTGACAAAAAGGATTTTCAGCTCCTTCAGCCTAAGGAAGACGGAACCAAAATGGTTTCGGGAAGTAAGGTCCGACCTGGCCAGGATAGGAGTAGAAAAAGAGGACGTACTGGATAGAAACAAATTTAGACAAAAAGTGAAGGAGTTCAAGGGTTTCCAGGAGACTGGGGAAGAACTTGTGAAGAAGATGAGGAAGAAGAAGAAGAGAGCCTACACAGAAGAACAGAAGAAAGAAGTCAGTGCAAGGATGAAGAAGTACTGGCAGAATGTGAAGTCAGGACTGGTGAAAAATAACGTAAAGGCTGTAAAACGTGGTCCATAGATGGCCACAACGATAAAATAATAATAATAATAATAATAATAATAATAATAATAATTGTGTGTGGCTATTTCTAGCCGGTTACAGCCCTTGTAACTCAGACCCTCCAACGAAGGCGGGCAGCTCTGCTGTGTATAGGAAAGTGCGTGTTATTATGATGGAGGTTGTGTGTGAGTAGCAGGGATGTTGGGGACAGTGCAATCTCCGACCCGGCCGGGAATCGAACTCGGGCCCTCTGAACCGAAGAGCACTACGATGACCATTCACCTAAGGGTCCGGATGACCTCTTAATTGCCTCTATCAGATACAGACAAGACTGGACATATAGTTGGTCGCTAGACAAGTAGGCTTACTGCTCTGGAGCTCAGTAACTTATTTTTCTTTCAAGAAACAAACAAAAATGAACCTGTAATTCTCGTAGATCAGAATTCTCAGAATTCTTTAAACCTTCTCGAAACGCTATCTGATGTACCCGCATAAAGTGATAGAACCTGCCTTGAATAGCAGGTTTCTGGCCGTGCAAGACAGGAAGCTGCCCTTCACAACTTCCATTCAGCACTTCGAGAAACTCGCACATGTTCGAGTTAGAAATCTTCCTTTTCTTATACGGATCTGATGGCTTTACGCATGAGCTCTACATTGCATATGCCGGCTTTCTCTTGATGTCGAGACTACACATTTCAAACATTCCGATAGATAAGCAATCTCTCGCAGCGGGTAGCTGCAAAATTAACTTTTTTCTGTTATCCTTTTTCCTGTTGTACGTAGCTGTTTCATTGGCCGGTGTAACTGCATCATCTGAGGGAATCTGAGTCATTTTCTCTTCCATTAGGCCTACTCTATTATGAGGTTCTGAATTCTTTAGTCCTTATTCTTCGAGAAAGATCAGCGCCAAGGATGGCAATCAATATTGTCCTTATACATCCAAAGCAAAGTCATTTCCCTACAGACCATGAAGGTCTTTTGAAGAGTGGAAGGCAAAGGCTTCCACTATCCATAACCTCGCACTAAACATGTTTAGCCCTTTGCAAGGCCACCTTTATCTCATTTATGGTGTAGATTGCATGAACCTTAGAGCGATGCACCTCTTTAGAAACGAAAATCTCGTTTTTGAACTTGTTTACTTCCTGATGGGGAAGACAACACACGTCGTTTGCGTGAACCGAACACATCCTTACCGTCTCGGGTATGCAGCCTCTTGTCCTGAAATCGGTAAACACGGACTCTTGATAGACATTTACTGGACATTCCTCTGCTTCTCTTACCATCATTAATCTCCTCCATTTGCCACACACGAACCTGACTTTGCTTGTTTATATATAAGTTTAATTATATGGACTATAAGCTCATGGCTCCAGCGACTAATGCGGAAAAGAATATAATGAAGTTAAAGAAATCAACAGCTGCTTTTCGCGACAAAATTATCGATTTCGTATTATCGCACCTACATGCGCTTGTTTTTATATAATCGCGTCTATATGCACTTGTTTTACATAAATTCGTCATAATAGCGCACTCACACACATTTATCAGTCCGTGAACTATTATGAGGGATCCACGAGGACAGACCACTCCCCAGTAATATTCCCATATACTGTAAGTAGTGTTTAAAAATATAAATTTCTGTAAACAATAATCTGTGTAATTAAACATTTCATTAACGATTAAAATGTATTAGAAAACATCAAACCTTAATATATACTTCCTTTACTGCAATATCGTGCTTCGATTGTCCTGAATAATACATTTCAGTTATAGTGTTATTACAGTGAAGCCGACAGCCAGAGTATTTGTAAACTACCCCCAAAAGAGTTTAAATGCTAAAACTAAACAGTATATTTCCGCCCTGAAATTTTTGTTCTCTGGATAGGTTATGAACACCAACGTACTTGATTTCTTTTGTATTATTGTACTTATGTTTGTAATTTCTGGAGCTCACGTTAGATTACCTAGGCTATCATAATATTATTGAAGGATAATAATAATAATAATAATAATAATAATAATAATAATAATAATAATAATAATAATAATATGTATTCATTTATAAATATTTTAAATTATTTTTGTAATAAATTATTATTATTGATATTATTATTATTATTATTATTATTATTATTATTATTATTATGACGCGTCGCTGAGTTGCTCAGATGGTACAGTGCTGATTATCTGAGCCCAGGTTGGCAGGTTCGATACGTTCCTGTGTACTGAAAGTGCTTAAATATGCCAACCTCGTGTCGGCAGATTTATCGACTTGTAATAGAACTCATGCTGGAAAGAATATCGGCGCCTCGGCGTCTCCGTAAACCATACATGTAGCTAGTGTGATGTAATACTAATATTATTATTACTGTGCAGTATTTTCATCATTCTCAGTTTGTTCATTAATTTTGGAATGCTCCATCATATTCTTGAATTCTTTTGTATTACCAGGAATTCATTTCTGATATTAGAATGTAGGCTACGTAGCTGCTCCGATTTCCGATGTATCCTTCAATTGGGTCAGTCCAGTGTGACAGACAGGTAGACAGGCTGTTCAGTCTTAAAGCTTTTCCGAGCTGCGACAAAGTCCATATAAAGCCAAGTGGGACGAGGTACAGTCTGTTCTCAAACTAAAAGTGTTTGCTGCGGAGGTGCACAAAAGTAATAATACCGCCCATGTAATTTCGGGAGACAACTGCCACGTGCTCTTGTCACATAGACATGGAAAGATGATTTAACTTATTTTACTTAGCAAAGTTTAACACTTGTTCTTGTCATGAACTTGACCAGTAAAGACATACGTTCTGAAACTAACTCCACCGAGCTCGATAGCTGCAGTCGCCTAAGTGCGGCCAGTATCCAGTAATAGTGGGTTCGAGCCCCACTGTCGGCAGCCCTGAAGATAGTTTTCCGTGGTTTCCCATTTTCACACCAGGCAAATGCTGGGGTTGTACCTAGGCCTCTCCTATCCCATCGTCGCCATAAGACATATCTGTGTCAGTGCGACGGAAAACAAATAGCAAAAAAAAAAAAACTAACTCCAACTTTACCGTACTCTCTAATAAACATAAAACGTCTAATAGACTGCATAATATACCAAGTAAATGGATAGATTGTTTCCTAAAGCTGTAATGAAGTAATACCTATATAGATAATAATAATAGAAGAAGAAAAATAAGAAGAAGACTTGCAGTTGCTCTACGAACTCATCCATGGAGCTTCCGCAGAGAAATACAAGGAAAGAATCGATAGTACATCTCTACTTGAACCAAATTTATGGGACAGAAGAATGAGTCAGAATTCCAGAAGTAAACAATATCATTTAATGAATATACCGAGCTCGATAGCTGCAGTCGCTTAAGTGCGGCCAGTATCCAGTAATCGGGAGATAGTGGGTTCGAACCCCACTGTCGGCAGCCCTGAAGATGGTATTCCGTGGTTTCCCATTTTCACACCAGGCAAATGCTGGGGCTGTACCTTAATTAAGGCCACGGCTGCTTCCTTCCCATTCCTAGGTCTTTCCTATCCCATCGTCGCCATAAGACCTATCTGTGTCGATGCTACGTAATTCAAATAGCAAAAAAAATAGCATTTAATGAATATTGTCCTTTTGTTCAATACCTAACAATATTCTGAGCGTTCTTCGTAAATTTATGAGCAGTACACATAGTACCCATCAGTCCTCCAACGGTTTAGGGACCATCGGTGCATTGAATTGTCCTTACCCGCCTGAGCACAAGGAGGAATACAACTCGAAATGCCCGCTCCTGTTCCACAGTAACTGGTTTTGTGACACTCAAACATACTACAGAAACTTTACGAAGCCACAGAGCTAGCTGTAGAGATTGTGGAGGCCCTTACTTATTTCATGCAGGCTTGCAGATTGAACACTGAAAGACATAACTGAATATACCACTACTACTAGAAATAATAATACAATTATTATTATTATTATTATTATTATTATTATTATTATTATTATTATTATTATTATTATTATTATTATTATTATTATTATTTCTGGTTCAAGTCTGGTATGTCAGATCGTACGACGAGCGTGTATAAGAAACTATGTGTTAGTGTGATGGGAGGATGGTGTTGTGTGAGTTCCAGGGATGTCAGAGACTGCACAAAAACCCTGTCCCCGAGCCAGTTGAATTAACGGTTAAAGATTAAATTATTTCGACCCGGCCGGAAATTGAACCCGGGATTCCAAGGAGAGAACGTTATGATTCTGTCCATTCTGCCATGGGACTGAACACATTCTATAATGAAGTTGTGTGGTCTTTTGTTCTTCAGTAAGTCAGTCATCTTCGTATAGGCCAAGAAAGCCCTTGTAGAAGTGAAAGTTATCTATTATTCGCAACCTCTGCACTAAATGGGATTTGATGGTTAGCCCTATGTCCGATCACCTTTGACCCTAGAAACTAATCTGGTAATCATTTTTGGTGTAGCTTGATGGGGAATCAACCCGCGTCTTTCCAGGAGAACTGTGCACGCATTTACCACCAAAGTATCACGCAACTTGTATGAATGGACTACTGGAGTAGCTTCAATAATATTTGATTACCAAGATAATAAATAAAATAGACTGTTGAATTTATATCAGGCATGCGAGGAGGTATACACA
This sequence comes from Anabrus simplex, assembly GCF_040414725.1. Taxonomy (NCBI): domain Eukaryota; kingdom Metazoa; phylum Arthropoda; class Insecta; order Orthoptera; family Tettigoniidae; genus Anabrus; species Anabrus simplex. The sequence continues at coordinate 448,299,820 of NC_090265.1, forward strand.
ATTTGACGCTGATTCTTCCGAATGAGAATCCGGTCAATTATTATTATTATTATTATTATTATTATTATTATTATTATTATTATTGAACCGGCTCCGTGGTATAGTGGTATCGTGTCTGCCTCCTACCCGGAGCCAGGTCAGGGATATTTTACCTGCATCTGAGGGCTGGTTTGAGGTCCAGCCTACGTGATTACCATTGAGGAGCTATATGACGTTGAGATAGTGGCCTCGGTCTAGGGACCCAAGAAGAATGGCCGAGAGGATTGCTCGTGCCGACCACACGATACCTCGTAATCTGCAGGTCTTCGGACTGAACAGCGATCGCTTCGTAGGCCAAGGTCCTTCGGGGCCGTTGCATCATTGGTGTCGGTTTATTATTATTATTATTATTATTATTATTATTATTATTATTATTATTATTATTATTATTATTATTATTATTATTATTTGCTAGTGGTTTTACGTTGCACTAACTATTGGATATGAAAGGGCTGCGCTGAAAAGGAAGCAATCGTAGCCTAAATTGCCTGGTGTGAAAATGGGAAGCTGTGGAAAATCATCTTCCATGCTGCTAATATTGGGATTCGAATCTACAATTACCTAAATACAAGGAAAAATCTTCAGGGGCTTAGTTTTGTGTCAGGGAAGTGTGTATTCTATTCAAGCCGTCCAAGGTGTTAGCTTACGACAACTTCTAAACTCCGGTAGACTAGGGTAGGTAGGTACGCCCAACCCTTAAACCTGCCTGTGCTCCTTTATCACTACAACCTGCTGTTGTCCTGGATGGAACAGGTGGTCGATCTGTCCTGCTCAGACGAACCTATGTTAAAACCCCTTCCAATCCACCTTTCCCTTGGAGTAACGTTTCTAAGCCATTCCCTCACTGTCATGGATCGTATGCCTCCCTATTATGCACTGAAGTCTATTATTTTAAACTATTGGCTGAGGACGAATTTCCTTCTACCCTTGTTTTTCTACTCCATAAAATCATCAGCAATGATTAGTTATTAAGGATAACGCTTTTTTCTCTCTGTAGTTGCCTCGGTGGATCTCAAGTTGGCGAATAGTTGGATTCCGTCTGAGACCGTAGGTTTTTGAAGGTCAGTCAAAAATATCAGCACTCTATGTCATTGTTGTTGATACGTTCAAGTTCTCTGGTGGTGTAATTAGTGACACACATGAAAGGCCCAGTAAAATTCCACTTTCGTTGCTAGATGGCAGCTCAATCAGAATGTTCAAACTGGTAGGAGGCCACCTAGATGGCACGACTTCAGAAGGTCTGTAACTCCGTGTATGATGTTATACGTATCATATTATTATTATTATTATTATTATTATTATTATTATTATTATTATTATTTGTTGTTGTTGTCCGACTCGTTGGCTGAATGGTCAGCGTATTAGCCTTCGGTTCGGAGGGTCCCGGGTTCGATTCTCGGCCGGGTCGAGGATTTTAACCTTCAGTGGTTAATTCCAGTGGCCTGGGGGCTGGGTGTTTGTGCTGTCCCCAACATCCCTGCAACTCACACACCACACATAACACTATCTTCCGCCACAATAACACGCAGTTATCTATACATGGCAGATGCCACCCACCCTCATCGGAGGGTCTGCCTTACAAGGGCTGCACTCGGCTAGAAATATCCACACGAAATTATTATTATTATTATTATTATTATTATTATTATTATTATTATTATTATTATTATTATTATTATTATTATTATTTGTTTCTTTCTTATGACATGTGCCGCAGATACAGAACTTTGGCATTCATCTACCCGGACATAAAAATATATCACAGAGTGTGTTCAATTTTGTCAGTTACCCGTATCAGACACTTTGTCTGGTTTTGTCCAGTTTTACAGCCAGTTGCTCTTCCTGACGCCAACTCATTGTGGAGGAATGTATTCACTATTGATTGTTTCTGTGATGTGTGTAGTGTGATGTATTGTTTGTAAATGAAGATGTGTACTAAGACAAACACAAACCCCAGCCTCCGAGCTGGAGGGATTAATCAAACATACTGTAGTTAAAATCCTCGTCTCAGCCAGGCATCGAACTCGAGGCTAGTACGCTGACCATTCAGCCAAGGAGCCGTACTAAAGGAAAAATTGACTAACAATATAATTTAATGTAATTACAGTAGTTTAAATCCCATTTTGGGAAATGCTGAAGTGTCGGAATTTTGTACCGAGCTCGATAGCTGCAGTCGCTTAAGTGCGGGCAGTATCCAGTATTCGGGAGATAGTAGGTTCGAACCCTACTGTCGGCAGCCCTGAAAATGGTTTTCCGTAGTTTCCCATTTTCACACCAGGCAAATGCTGGGGCTGTACCTTCATTAAGGCCATAAGATCTATCTGTGTCGGTGCGACGTAAAACAACTAGCAAAAAAAAAAAAAATCCGGAATTTTGTTCCACAGGTATTCTTTTATATGCCATTAAATCTATCGACACGAGACTACAAATTTTCCAGAATTCGAATACTATTTTTTTTTTTCAATATGCTTTTGTAATTCAGGGTACTATCCCTATGAATTCTAAGTAGATCTGGGTCGTTTATTCGAGAGACATGTTCAAGAATATTAGTGATTGAGTACCTAGCTTTGTTATTTTTTTACAATTTGCTTTACGTCGCACCGACACAGATAGGTCTAATAGCGACGATGGGGTAGGAAAAGGCTTGGAGTGGGAAGGAAGCGCCCGTGACCTTAATTATGGTTCAGCCCTTGCATTTGCCTGGTGTGATGGGAAAGCACGGAAAATCATCTTCAGAGCTCCCGACAGTGGGGTTCGAACCAACTAGCTCCCAAATGCAAGCTGATAGCTACTATAATATCAATCGATAGGCAGATTTCATAATTTATGCAAACTACAGGCTGAGTAAACACGTTGTCAACACACATAGAGTATTAGGTAAAAATCTCATATTAAGTTCGTATTTTTACAGTTCGATATCGATGCACGGCAAAGGAAAGCTGATTACTAGCAAAATTTAAGAACCATATCGACCACAGTACATAATTTGATCTTACGGTGAAGTGTTTACAGGAAGTAAATGAACAATATTTCCGAGACTAAAAAAGGCAGACCGGGAGAGTTGGCAGTGCGGTTAGGGACGCACAGCTTTGAGCTTGCATCCGGGAGATAGTGGGTTCGAACCCTACTGTCGGCAGACCTGAAGATGGATTTCCGTCGTTTCCCATTTTCACACGAGGCAATGCTGGGGCTGTATCTTAATTAAGGCCATGGTCTCTTCCTTCCCACTACTAGCCTTTTCTTACCCCATCGCCGCCGTCAGACCTATTCGTGTCGGTGCGACGTAAAGCAAACTGTAAAAAAAAAACAAAAAAACAAATGTAGGTACTCAATCTCTTATATTCTTGAACATTTCTCTCGAATAACGGAGTCAAATCTACTTAGAATTCATAGGGATAGTATCCTGAATTACAAAATTCATAATTCAGCGATGTAACTCACAAACGCAAGCAAGCAAGAATCGTGTAAGGTTACCGTGATCACAGGCAAATGATCTTCATTAAAATGTGGAATGCGAAGCACTGGACATGATTTTCCACTTCAGTAATGCATTGGCCAGTGTTCGAACCGGGTTACATCTGCGAGAATTTAATTACGATTCAGACACATTAGATTACTGACTACTGACCGCTATGTTCAAGGTATACAACAATTATAATTTTTAAGCAATTATTTATGACCTTACAGTACTAGTCAGAATCAATTAATCATCATTGATTTGCATTTAGGGCTGTCGCTCAGGTGATATATTCTCTATCAGTTGTTTGGCTGCACTTTTCTTCAATTATTTAAAAAATCTTGGAAACTGAGTGAAATTTCCCTTGATAAATACTTTTACTCCCTAATTCCTCTTCCTGTGAACGAATATTTACCCCAATTTGTCCTCTTGAATTCCCAATTTATCTTCATATTATGATCTTTCCTACTATCAAAAGCTCCACCCAAGCTTATACAACTACTAATGCCATTTCACGCCATCCCTCCACTGACAGCTCAGAATATACCGCTTAGTCGAGCAGCTCGTCTCCTAACTCCGAAGCTTTCTCACACCAAAGTTTGCAACATTTTCGTAACATAGCATGTCGCAAATCGCCCAGAACAAACTGTTCTACTTTTCTTTGGATCTTTTCCAGTTCTAGTTATCAAGTAATCCTGATGTGGTTACCATTCACCAAAAGTTTAAGATCACCGTATAAAATTAGAGAAATTCTATTTACACATTATTTAATACCATAATTTCCCTACCAATTACATCTCCCTTTCTTAATCCGTTAACTCTTCGGAGTTGGTTTTTCCTTCGGACTCAGCAAGGGATCCCAACTCTGCCGCATGGAGCGTTACACATTCGGTCGTGAGGATACAAATGGGAACGAGGATCGGTACCTCGCCCAGGCGGTCTCACCTGCTATGGTGGGGCCTTGTGGGGCATGGGAAGATCGGAAGGGATAGACAAGGAAGAGGGAAGAAAACGGCCATGACCTGAAATGATATACCATGAGGGCATTTGCCTCGAGGAGAAGTGGAAAACCACGGAAAACCACTTCGAGGATGGCTGAGGTGGGAATCGAACCCCGTTGACCCCTCAGTTGACCACCCGAGGCTGAGTGGACCCCGTTCCAGTCCTTGTACCACTTTTCAAATTCCGTGGCAGAGCCGGGAATCGAACTCGGGCCTCCGGGGGTGGCAGGTAATCACACTAACCACTACATCACAGAGGAGGACAATTGCATCTATAAATAATAAATTTAAAATAATAGCTGGCGATCTTGTTAAGAAATCATGGCAAGGGTTCAATATTGGCATCGGATTGTATCTCTTGGGGAACCAGTGCACACTTTGTTAACAATAGTAGCGGGCGAGTTGGCCGTGCGGTTAGGGGTGCGGAGCTGTGAGCTTACATTCGGGAAACTGTGGGTTCGAACCCCACTGTCGACAGCCCTGAAGATGGATTTCCGTGGTTTCCCATTTTCACACCAGGCAAATGCTGGGGCTGTACCTTTATTAAGGCCGCGGCCGCTTTCTTCCCACTCCTAGGCCTTTCCTATCTCATCTTCGCTAAAAGGCCTATCTGTGTCGGTGCGACGTAGAAGCAAATTGTTTACAATAATATTTTACTTGTTTATTATGTGCCTAAAATGATTTATTCGCACTTTACTGCTGTGTTATCCCTAAATGCTCACGACGAACTCGTGACTTTCTTGTTGTGCAATGTTGACAACCTGAAGGCTCAATCCAATGCTACAGACATGCTGCCGTATGATTAAAACTGGTACTACCCGTAGAGAAGAAAATAATTCCGATGATGATGATGATGATGATGATGATGCTTGTTGTTTTAAGGGGCCTAACATCGAAGGTCATCGGCCCCAGAAAATAATTCCGATAGTACGGTCAGTGACCTCATGGTCAATGCGAGAAAGACGAGCGAAAATACCTAATTTGAAAAAAATTTCGGAATTTATATAAGAGCAGGAAGAAAAACAGGTACCGCATAGGATTTTACTTAGTACTTAAAAGAAGGCTCATCTAATAACACATCTGACAAAAATTCTTAGTGGCAATACTAGCAATGACTTACAGCCCAAAATACATTGTTTCTCTGAAAGAAATATTTATCAGTTCTGCTACTCCAATTTTACCTGGCCAAACCCAATGAAATCCGGAGAAATATAAGTGTTCAGAGAGAAAATAACAGCGAGCTTCTAGACCAGACATTTAGGTTCTAGGCAATATTTCATGGTATTCTTCCAGCCAAGGTACGTGAATTTTTGTGAAGAGACTCCTCCCTCTAGTTCGGAATTCAAATACAACTGGAGGTCTCGTAAAACTAGAGGCTTTCTTTTCACTTCATGGTGCTCGAATATGGTTATTAAACTTTTGGATGGTACCATTGCCATCCTCAGAGTCATCAATCTATCTGAACATTTCTCTGGATTTCATTTTGACCAGGTACGAAGATGATTTCCTTGTTCCTTTCCAGATGTTTTTCCATTTACGTTCACACTGTAAATGACCAGGTAATGTTCGAGTAGTTGATGCACGTACGTAGTTTCTACCGAATTTGCACTTATACAAGTGTGTTCATGTTTTATTATCACTCTGAAGAATTCATACAGCCCATTGTCATTGGAAGCAGAGTGTACCTGCCAAAGTGCAGTACAAGGGACAAACGAGAATAGAGCCACGTTGTAAAGGTGTAGAGGTTAGTGAGGAGGGGGTGGGTAGAAAAAGTTTTCGGTAAGGTTGAAGATGAAGAGAAAGGTGGCGGGGGGCCGATTGACAAGTGTGGAACAAGTGAGAGGGACTTGTATTCCGTTAGTGCGATCCGTCATTCCAGGAGGCCGCGAGTAGCCCTTTACATATGTAGATATCTCCAGTTGATAGCCAGTCTATTATAAACATTCTCAACAGTGAGACTCAGTCGTACACAATCGAGACAGCAATAGCAGTCACTGATCTCAAATACGTGTTTCTTTGTTTTCATCAATCACGTATTCATTGGCTGCGAAGTCTTTCAGGATTAAAGGGCAACAATAGGTGACACTGAAAATAATTGTTTGAGTGAAAGCTACAGTCGACGGGGACCGAATGTATTTAGACAGCTTCGGCTACTTAGATTAGTACTTTTGGTCGATAAGAGTTAGAAGGCTCCAAAAATGACGCAGCATTTACTCAACTTCCTTTGAAGAGAGGATCATGCTCTGGGTATATGAGCTTCGTATGTATCTACCCTATATATATGAAATAACTTGTCCTGACAGACTGACTGATTCATCATCGCCGAGCCAAAAGTACTGGACCGAGATATGAAATTTTGGGGCTCCATTCATATTAACATGTAGGTGCTTGCTAAGGGAGAATTTTTTTGATATTCCGTCGTTAAGGGGGTGAAAATGGGGGTGAATTTTTAAAATGAGTGTATATATATCTCAAAACTTAAAAATTGGTATTTACAATCTCCTTTAAAAATAAAGAAACACGTATTTTTTTGTTTTCGGAAAATACCAATAGGAGGAGTGGAAAGGGGGTGAAAAGGGGGTTGAATGCCTTTAATGAGGATACTTATATCTCAGAAACTGAAGATATTACAGACCTGAAAATTGGAATTTGGGATCTCCTTTAAAAATAAACACGTATTTTTTGTTTTCGAAAATTCTCAATAGAAGGGTTGAAAAAGGGGTTGAATGCCTTTAATGAGGATACTTATATCTCAGAAACTGGAGATATTACAGACCAAAAATTGGTATTCGGGGTCTTCTTTAAAAATAATGAAACACGTATTTTTTGTTTTTGGAAAATCCAATTAATGGGGGTTAAACAGGAGTGACAAGTTTAGGTGAATTTTTAGAAAGACTGTATCTACAGTAGGCCTATATCTCAGAAACGTAAAATGTTACAGACGTAAAATTGGTATTTAGAATCTCCTGTAAAAGTAAAGAAACATAGGTGATTTGTTTTTGGAAACTCAATTTAAGGGGAACTAAAGGGAGTAAATTTTAAAACGAGCATTTCTACAGTATATCTCAAAAACTTAACATGTTACAGAAGTGAAAAAGGTTATTTTTTATCTGTATTGAAAATGAGGAAACATGTACTTTTGTTTTCAGTAAAAGCACTTGGGTGGGGGTGGGGGTGGGTAAAAGTGACTGAAAATAGAGTTGAATTCCTTTAATTAGGATACTGATATCTCAAAAACCGAAGATTTTACAGACGTGAAGTTTGGTATTTGGAATCTCGTTTAAAAATAAAGAAATACGCATTTTTTCGGAAATCCACTTAAATGGGGGGGGGGGGAGGAATTGAAAAATTAGTTGAATGATTTGTATGAAAAAACCATTATCTCAAAAACGAATGTTTTTGGAGACGTGAAAATTGGTATTTGGAATTTGCTTTAAAAGTAAAGAAACACGTATTCTCGGAAAATCCAATTGGGGGGGGGGGGGGTTGAAAGAAGAAAATTAAATGAAATAATTGTATGAGGATACTTGCATATAATAAAAACTAAAGTTGTTACAGACGTGAAAATTGGTATTAGGATCTCCTTTAAAAACAAAGAAAAACGCGTTTTGGGAGGGGGGAATCATCTTGGAGGGCGGGGCTGAAAAGGAGTTGAATTCCTTTTATGAGGACACATATCTCATAAACTGAAGATGTTACAGTCGTGATAATTGGTATTTAGAAGATCTTTTACTATTAAAGAAACAAGTATTTTTGCTGAAAAATTCGCTTGGGGGGAAGTGAAAGGAAGTTAAAAAATTAAATTCATTTTATGGGGACACTGAAGGTAATAGACGTGAACATTGGTATTAGGAATCTCCTTTAAACATAAAGAAACATGCCTTCTTTTACGGGGGGGGGGGGGAGGGGTGGTAAGTCTATTTAACGACGGTGGGGTAAAAGGGAGTTGAGAATAAATTGATTTTACAGTTCATAATGTATATTCTGAGCATAAACCGATCATTTAAAATCTTTCCTGGGTTCGTTTTCAAGAGCCATCTTTTCCTTTAGAGAACTTAACGTTAGATTCCAGTAGATTCTCCTGGCATATAAATAAAAATTTAAACACATTTAAAATAAACGATATGAATGCTATTGACCGTGCAATTGTTCACCTCTATATTAAGGTCAATAATGCACGGAAGAATATCATTCGTATCGCCAGAAATCCCGCGTACTTGCCTACTCGCGACAATGGTGCTGGTCACATTGTCAGCAATGACAATGGCAGCAGATGTAATTTACCGAAAAGTAGCGGTCTTGCATCTTGCTGCGGGGTCAATAATAATAATAATAATAATAATAATAATAATAATAATAATAATAATAATAATAATAATAATGTTCTGGACCGTCGTCCAAATGTGCGGACCGCACTGGAAACGGGTCCTGGCCAGGTAATGACTACGAATGCAGTCTGGCCACCGGTTCAGTACGGCCAAGGCACCCAGGATGACACCACGCCTGATCTCCTCAAGGATTTGATCCATATTAAAAATGCTCATAGGAAAAGATGACAAAGATTTACGGACCCAACTGACCGGGTGGAATACCTGTACGTAGTCCGGGAAGTACGAAATCGATTGCTGGAAAGATTGAAAAATGGGAGGAACATTGCCGTAATCTCTCAGAAAACGAGTCAGATCACGAATTTTGGTGGATTCTCTCAGATGACGAGTTAGATCGTGAATTTCGGCGGATTATATATAAAACGTTAAGCATTCAGTTATAAATTTTAGTATAATACCGTAGCGAAGCACGGGTATCTTGCTAGTCTTCACTAAAGGAACTTTATCCAAATAGAAATTATGATATTTGGATCCCTGGCTTAACCACAGCAGCTAAGTAATAGGGAACACTAATTAGGTAACCTGAGCCAGAGTTTACATGCAACAGAATGCTCAGTTTCTTCCCGCTTCCTCAAGTAACAGCACGAAGCTACCCATCCTAGTGGTAACCATTTCTAATGTTGTTTACTTTCGAAGATCTCATGGGATCCTCTGTTTCAACGTAGCTGCGTCGTAGGTAGGGCTTGCACTTGATATACATTTCGATCAAAGCATGACACGCGGCAGCCCTGATGACGGTTTTCCATGGTTTCCCATTTTCACACCAGGCAAATGCTGGGGCTGTACCTTAATTAAGGCCGCGGCCTCTTCCTTCCCATTCCTAGGCCTTTCCTGTCCCATCGTCGCCATAAGATATATCTGTGTCTGTGCGACGTAAAGCAAATAGCAAAGAAAAGCGTGAGACGCGGTGTGAAGTGCAATTAACTTAGTACTAGGTATTGGCCTTGAAGAACCACTACTCCCCACTACTCTCCACTACTCTAAATTCTCGTTTCGCCTGTAGTGTTCTTCTTTGCACTTCATAGTTCGAAGTTCAGGGCACATAACCTCTTCCTTCTGCACCCTCCCACAGTTTATTAGAGCATTCTTTGTAGATAAGTAGCTAAGTAACTGACATAAATGTCAGACTGCTCCTGTTCTAATATCATGCTCCCTCCATCAGAACTACTGAGTCAATACTGCTGTTGCTAGTTGCTTTACGTCGCACCGACACAGATAGGTCTTATGGCGACGATGGGATAGGAAAGGGCTAGGAGTGGGAAGGAACAGTCCCAGCATTTGACTGGTGTGAAAATGGGAAACCACGGAAAACCATCTTCAGGGCTGCCGACAGTGGGGGTTCTAACCCACTATCTCCCAGATGCAAGCTCACAGCTGCGCGCTCCTAACCGCACGGCCAACTCACCCGGTGGTCAATACTGCAATTTTATGTAAGTAGATAATGGAGCACGAATGTTCAAGATCCTTTGGTTGACAACAACACCAACGAGGAGGTACTCCCTCGAGCCGTGTCGCTAAACGCAGGAAATCAGACTCTTTTGATCACATGTTCCGAAATGGCAAATGCAGCCTAATAGAACTGACCATAGGAGGATGAGAGAAGGCTGACGGGGGTTGTGGACGGTGAACATCATCCTGGTGCCTGCTCCACGAACGAACTTTGCAACATATCACTTTGCACTTTTCAGTTCAGATTTTGATTCACCATCACTTTGCAGATTTGTCTTGCAAAGCAAAAAGTGAAAAGTCAGGAATATTTTTACTTTTCAAGCCTGTTGTGTTCCTCCATCGGTACAGAAATGCAAAGTGCAATGAAATGAAGTGAAAAGTTTCTAGAAATCTTGCAAAGAGTCGCTTCACTTTTCAGCTACTTGGCGTAGAATTTGATTTAGTGTTATAAATATTTTACGACGAGAGCTCTTATCACCATCAAGTGAGGATAGTGATGAAGAATCCAACAAGACAATATACAAAGACAGGATTGATTTTCATAATCTCACTTTGGGGAATTTCGCGAGTTTTTTCGTGTTACCCCAATACAAGCTGAGTATATTTTTTAAATGATTGGTCATTTATTGAAACCTGCAGCAGAAAGAAGTGAATCCCTTTCGGAAAAAGAACAAATTCTTATAAGCTTGCATTGGTGAGGAAATGGTGCCCAGCTGCACGGTGTAGCATTCAGCAATGCTTGGGACATCAAAATCAACTATATTCAGAACTGTTACTAAAGTAGTAGATGCGATATTAAATATAATAATTCCTAACATAGTACATTGGCCTGATAATCTACATAATATAGCGAAAGAATTTCTAATGAAGGGTGGTTTTCCTTCTGTGTGTGGAAGTGTTAACAGTATTCTCGCTAATATTTGTGCTTCTATTGAGCACGAAGAGGTTTATGTTGATATACATGAGCATCATTCCCACAATATTATTTTTAAAGTTGTCGGAAAGTATGTCCCGTCTCTCCTTTACAACTTCTAGCACCCCAATTTCTTCTAATTATCCTTCTTTCCCATTATAAAGAATCAAAACTTCAAAACTACCGGTACCACAATTATATCGTCTTCACCGTAAAAAACAAAACATTAAAATCATGGAGTATTATAAAGTTTGTTCATGGAATAAACTAGATCGATTCACTCTTACGCAAAGACTTACCACTTTGCCAAGAAATTGAAAAGTAATACGTAGATCATGGTGGAACAGAAAGACTTTGCACTTTGCAAGAATTGAACAGTGCAAAGTGCAAAGTCGAAAAGTTTCGAAGTTCGTTCATAGAACAGGTCCCAGGACGTGGAACCTCCAGCGATGGTTTGACATCCAGGATATGGCAAATCTGATGCGGGAAATACAAAATAGGAAAAATTTACTGGATGACTGTCACCAGCTTCCTAGGAGACAGCACCAGCAGAAGAAAAATGAAGGTACAGTGGTTAAAATCCTTAAAAGTATTCTCTCACTGTTACCAACATTGTAAATGAACGAAATCCTAACATTAATCTTTATGAACTAACTATTAAAGTACGAGATTTTAAATTAGGTACACACGAAGAAAAATACACTACACACTACCTACTAACCAAAACCCATGGCACTACAGCTCTGAAGGGCCTTGGCCTACCAAGCGACCGCTGCTCAGCCCGAAGGCCTGCAGATTACGAGGTGTTGTGGGGTCAGCACGACGAATCCTCTCGGCCGTTTTTCTTGGCTTTCTAGACCGGGGCAGCCATCTGACCGTCAGGTAGCTCCTCAATTCTAATCACATAGGCTGAGGGGATCTCGAACCAGCCCTCATATGCAGGTAAAATTCGCTGACCTGGCCGGGAATCGAGCCCGGGGCTTCCGGGTAAGAGGCAGGCACACTACCCCTACACCACGAGGCCGGCACACATTATTGTTCTAGTGATTCAAGGTCTCTTGTGGTTTCTCATATCAACTCCAGGAAAATGCCGGGATGGTAGCTTTCTCAAGGGCACGACCGCTTCTTTCCCATTCCCGGCCCGTACAATTACCCTACGGACAATACCATCACGCAGCGGTACATATAGCTCTTTCCCATGGTGAGTACCGAGAAAAAAAGCAGGCAAATAACTGGCGAGCAGAACATGTCTTCGGACACTTCCGGCACTAAAAGCAGTACACTGCAAAAACTCATAATCAAGAAAAACTCTTATCTTTTTGTTCATGTTCTGTGAACGGTACAACTACTGTCGTTAGATTAACGCACAATAAACCCGCCTTTGCTGCGGGACCTAGTGTTTGCACTGCAGTACTCTATGTCTGCTGGTATTGGCTACAACAAATTTGTTACCTCCATATACTTGTCTCAGTCTCATCTTTGGCTTTGATTGTATGGCAGTTACATGAGCGATGCTAGTAATGCCATCCCTTATGCAACCAGTCCCTGTTTTGAATAATGTGAAAATGTCACTCATAGGGTCAGTTGGTGCATGCATTTCTGTGGGCTTGGCAGAGCTATATGTAATAGCAACTACTGGCTCGGTGAGGAAAGCAACGGGAAACTATATCACTCCTCATTTCCTTAGTGTGGCTCTTCAATGACAGTTGATAACGGAGCTGGTGAGGGTCAAACCAATCTTCATGCTGAAAACTCAACCACAGCAACAACAACAACGACCTGTAATCATACTATAATCCAATAATTCCACGTTATTTATTTATCGTATGGCTTTTAGTGTCGGGAGTGTCCGGCTCTTCTTGTAAGGCAGTCCCTCCAACGATGGTGGGCTGTATCTGCCGTGCATGAAAACTGCGTGTTCTTATAGTGAAGGATAGTGTTGTGTGTGTGTTGCAGGAATGTTAGGGACAGTACAAACACCCAGCTCCCGAGCCATTTAAGGTTACCCCCCCCCCCATTCGGTCGGGAATCGAACCCGCGCCTTACACTTGCCATTCAACCAAGGAGCCAGACATTTCAAGTTCACTGAAGATAATGTGCGGTACCCTATACTTATGAACATGAAAGATATGGGAAATGGCCATCGAAAATATCCGCGAAATATGAACATTTAAAACTTGTATATCTCCAGGAATATTACATTACTGAAACATAAAGTAATATCAGTCTTAGTGTGAATCCGAGACATACAGTGGATTGTGATAATTTTCACCCAAACTTTCGTTCCATCTTACAGATATTGCGCTTTTATAATAATTACTGGGTATGTCGTAGGTATCTGCCGATGGCTAGGTATTGAGATGGGGGTGTTCTAAATGCTTATCTTATTTAGTCCCATTAAAGGTTCATGTATATCAGTTAGGTAAACATGAATACTGGAATAATTAATATGAAGAAGCAGATCGACTGAATTATTTTCTTTCTACATGAATCTGTGAAGATCAGAGATAACTGTGATATTTATGTCATTATTCTTAGCTGTAGTGGAGCAGTAGGTACTTACTTATTTCCCGCTACATTAGTAATTGCAGAAATCAGACTTCCCGGATACTAACATCATGTAATTATGAATTTTATAGCATTAATTACTTTGTATCCTAGATCTTATCCATCAGCCACTCTCAACGAATTTCATATTTTCTGGCTCAACACATAACTCCAGAGTTATATGTAACTAATCTCATTATTAGACCCGTATTGAACTATGCTATGATATACTAACAATTTGTTGGTTATTTTGATCCAACAAATTGTTAGTATATCATAAACCGGGCGAGTTGGCCGTGCGCGTAGAGACGCGCGGCTGTGAGCTTGCATCCGGGAGATAGTAGGTTCGAATCCCACTATCGGCAGCCCTGAAGATGGTTTTCCGTGGTTTCCCATTTTCACACCAGGCAAATGCTGGGGCTGTACCTTAATTAAGGTCACGGCCGCTTCCTTCCCTCTCCTAGGTCTTTCCTATCCCATCGTCGCCATAAGACCTATCTGTGTCGGTGCGACGTAAAGCCAGTAGCAAAAAAAAGAAAAAAAAAAGAAAAAAAAAGAAAAGTATATCATAACTCCAGAGTGTCAGACGTTCGTTTTGGCGGTTGAAGAATAATTTTTATAAGATTGTTACACAGCTTAGACGTTCCGAAACACTTTCTAGAGAATAATGCCATGTTTCAACAGAACAAAATATTACACTTTAGTTCTTATTTATATGTTTGTATTACATTGTATTGGTATCGGTGTACTGTAGTATGGGTCTAATAGACGTACGAATCACATGATACTAATTTTTAGTACTAAACTCACAACACAATTATAACTCGAAATCTAATTCATAAAATACTTCTGATAGGTGGGCTGAGTGGCTAAGATGGTATGGCATGGATTCGATCCCTGCTCAGTCGTGATATTTTAGGGTGTTAAAATATGCTAGCCTCGTGTCGGTAGATTAATCTGTAAGTGACAGAAGACACAAAATCCCGGCACTTCAGCGTCCCTGAGAACCAAAACAGTAGTTAAAAGAACGTAAAGTCATTGTTATTATTATTATTATTATTATTATTATTATTATTATTATTATTATTACTCTAAGAGGACTGACTTCACTTTCTGTGATCAATTTTATTATCGGTTATATGAAACTTGTATAATACAAGTCTAAGTAAGTATCTAGATCTACCAAAATTTGATGAAACTGTTCTTACTGTCATTATTCTGAATTGAGATTTTGGCTTGTATTGCAGAAAATATTATGTGGTATATTATTATCTCAGTTCGAAGACATTTCATGAGCCGTAATTTGTAAATAACTTTACACCATAACGATCAAGAGCAGAAGTCACATAGTTTCCGTTCTTAAGTCATCATTCACCACTAATTACAAAAGAACATTGAAAAATATCCAGGAACAGTTATTAATAGCTGCAATATCCTTAGCCCAAATATTGTGTAAAAACACAAATAAAAATCAGCTTAATAAGCGCACATAAGGGCGACATGAAGTCTCGTAAAAAAGGATAAATAAGAGGGATCGAACAGGAGTTAGTGGAAGCAATGTTAGATGCAGATTGAAATCGTGTGATTACCATAAAATTCGCACTATTTTGAACCCTTACAGCCGAAGTCATTCCTTTATTCTTTTCTTTTGTATTTATCGTCTTTTGAATCTTCAGCATGCTGGGATAATCACTGAGAAGGCAAGAAAGTTATCACTTCTCATAAAGTATAGTAAGGTTATGTGCCTTACTTGAATTATCCAGATACCAGTTCCTATGTTAATTTGGATAACGCATACAGACACTGCAAAATCAAGTAATTGAACTTACTAGCTGCTGTACCCCTCGTTGACAGGCTAGTTTTGTACAATTACAGCGGTACTGTCATCCGGTAGAGATGAGTGGCAGCAGTGGAGAAAGAGCATACTTCAACTGAACAACAGGCGATTTGCGCAATGTTATTGTTGATTAGTTTCAGAGATTCTTGGACGCATGATTTAACGCGTACAAGTGTAATTTCAGTTTATTCGGACCAGTAGTTAAGGGATGACTGAGTGAGCTACGGAGGGACAACGTCTAGTTTTAAGCTATTATGCCAGTTTTTGCAAATCTTTTCACAAATAATAGATTTTGAGTTCAATATTTAGAAATAAAAACCTATGCATGAGACAGTTTCTTCTGAACTTTTTTGGCAATATGTCATGACATCTCGCCCAGCAGTTTAGATGTGATGTCGTTTCGGAAGGCAGGCAGATGGACGTCATTTTATTTTTATATGGAGATACGGGAACTGATATTTCCAGCATCCCTATCTTCTAATTGAAGTAATCCACTTGCACAGTTATTGTTTCAATTACCTGCCCATGTGCAGAAACATGGCTGAGTATTCAATGTATTGGCGTTCGGACAACGCAGCCCAGGCTTCGATTTCTGGCTGAGTCGAGGGATCTTAATTGTAAATAGTTACTTCACTTGCTATCGGAACACTTTTCTTTTTCACGCAACATTCCTGCAACTCACACAGCGCTATCCCCCTCTACAATAACTCGGAGTTTCCCTTACACGAAAAACACCGCCCACCAGGACTGTGGTAGACACACGATTATTATTATTATTTTTATTATTATTATTGTTATTATTATTATCATTATTATACCTTGCCGTATGCAAATTTCTGGGGTCTCTGAAGATATGCTGGCTCATTTAAGTTTAGGCCGGAGTGTCAAGGCCGAATGCCCTTCATGACGGCACGTGCTTTTTCCAAGTGAAAATACCAAACGCGGGATTGACCGAGATTAAAACCTCAGTCCTCCGACAGGAAAGTCACCGACTAAACCGCTACCCCTATTTAATGAGTTTGATGAACAACAAGGAAATTCGAATAGGGATTCGTTTGAGATCGCAAATTTTCTTCTGTTCCTTCTTCTGCACTTTTTCTCGTATGGATGGGGTCAGTTTTTCCAACGAACCTTCCCTATATTTCTTGGTTCCATATGCCATATTCTATCAATCTCCTTCGTCACATCTCTTCTCTTACACAGCGTATCTTTGGTCTTATTCTCCTACTACCCTCACACATATTCATTTCAAATATTTTCTTCTCAACATAACCTTGATCCCGTCTCAGAACGAGTCTATGCCGCTTGAACTGATTTCATGCACTTCATCATCTTCTATTATCTTTACATATACTCTGATTTCTTCATACCTTACCGGTCCATCCTAGTATCTTTATCGCTGCTATGTGTAGTTTTTTCTCATCAGATTTCACGGTTGTCTATGTCTCTGCCATGTATATCATTACAGGCCTAACCGCCGTTTTGTTTGCTGTTCCTTTGATGTCAATAAACTGTCCACGAATTATTTGTTGGACAATTTTATAATACTACAGTATCGCTAATAATGAAACGTCTGGACAGCTGCTGTGTTACACGCGGGGCACACATAGAACACAATTTAATGTATTTCGTGTATTTGTGTTCAATACTAGATTAAGTATAGCATTATAGAAAGGAATAATCACTTGATATAGGTGCCGTATTTTGATCACAAGACGTCTCCTTTAGCTATAAATATTTTGTCATCTAGTATTAATTGTCAATAGAATGATTTATTTATATCCCATGACATATTGCAGGATAATATAAAGCCTAGAATGTAGCATTATATCGACCTAGATAACAAAATTGAAAAACATCCCACAGTTGTCGAATTGACTACCACTTTCCCAAATTTAATCTAATAGTCAAAAACATAAATATAATATCAACACCCCGTTATAACAAGGATTCCTGTTGTTCACACGTTACTCAGCAGGTGTGAGCATTTAATTTGTTCCACAAGAGTTCAGATGTAGCATTTCATGCTCTCCTTAACTTAGTTTAAAATCAGAACGGTGAACATTAAGATCTTGATAAAGCGAATATATTCCTGTCTACACGTTACTTTATCGGTTCATCACTTCGTAGGTATGTATGTATGTAACATCTGTCCTGTGAACTGACACTCAGTATAGTGCAAACACACAGAGTGTTGACGAACAAGGAACCCTTACCTTGTAAAATAATAATTAACTATCATACTGGTACTTCCACCAGTGAGGTTTGCCGGATTTCATTTCCGGAAAATTATGCAAATTTAAGTATTTCTTACAATCCACTCACTTGCTACTTTAACAACTTGAATGCGTCCTATCTTAATTACCCTCTAACAGGCAAACAAGCTGGGAAGCTTGTAGATTTTGCCTGACTTCTGATACCGTGATCATAATTATGGGACCTTAGAATCCAGACAATACGGATGTGATTTTTAATATCAATACTCTCACGTGCCGATGTCACGTGACCATCACTCGGACCCTTTTAAAGTCGCCGTCGTCATCATCATCATCATCATCATGATATTGTTGTTATTATTATTATTCCTCTTCTTAATAATCGTAATAATGTATCGACTAAGTTAGTTTCAGTTTGACTGCTCATTTTTGTATTATTATTATTATTATTATTATTATTATTATTATTATTATTATTATTATTATTATTATTATTATGTTCGACTCGTTGGCTGGACGGTCAGCGTACTGGACTTCAGTTCAGAAGGTCCCGGGTTCGATTCCCGGCCGGGTCGGGGATTTTAACCTTAATTGGTTACTTCCTACGGCACGGGGCTGGGTGTATGTTTTGTCTTCATCCTCATTTCATCCTCATCACAACGCGCGGGTCGCCTACGGGAGTCAAATAGAAAGACCTGCACCTGGCGAGCTGAACTCCGTCCTGGGATATCCCGGCACTAAAAGCCATACGACATTTCATTTTTTCATTATTATTATTATTATTATTATTATTATTATTAAAATATACTGGGGGCTCCTGCTTGACTAGTCAAATAATATACTACAATAGGAAGATGTGTGTGTTCTGGTTCATCTACTACCATGAAATGTTCTTCCTTAACTCCCCACCCCTCTACACACTCCCCAAAAAGTCGTCATAAATATATTTGTTTATGCATTGCTTTCTAGCAAAACGATATTTTGGTTAAATGATGTAAGTCGTAAGACGTTTTTCCGGAAACGTCCGCAACTTCCTAAGCATCATAACTTTCTCATAGTTTTGACGAGACTTCTTTCCTTTAATATACAACCAAAGTTTTGTATTTATTTCAACCAATTCTTAGCTCATAAGTTAAAGGTGAGCAAACAAGATCTTGCTAATATCGTAATGAATCCGAACTTGATGGTCAGGCACGACTTAAGGGTGATAAATACTACAATTTATGTTCATATACCTGTCAACGAAGAATACACGCAGGAGGTTGTGTATTATCCAAACTAAATCACAGCGTCCGACATGGCATTTTATGTACTTCTTTTCTTCTACGTTGAGGAATACACTGTTTATCTTGAAGTGCTGATGGGTGAGTTCTTTCCCATTTACCGTAGTATGTTTCTTCGCTCACTATTTGTGATGTAAACTGAATTAAGCTGGGAGATGACATGAAGGTTAATGCAGGCCGTAACTCAGTTACGGCGTTGACGGCTCCGGGAGAGTGACGAGCCGAACGAGGTCAGGGACAGGGCTCACCCTCACGAGACGGGGACTAATTATCATCCCTGTGGCGAGGGAAAAATAAATAAACAGTTATAAACCAATTAATAATAATGATCTCCGCCTAAGATTGCCTCTTGACACAGTCGCTTTTGACCTGCCTATTGTTCTGGGAGGAATGAAGGTAATTTGTTATATTCTAGTACAAAACTGTCTTGTTAACAGAGTTGTCCCTGGAAGCTAATCCCATCAGGTGGATAGGAGCCGTGATAGTGATATAGTAGATGATTACTGGCACGCGGAAGACGAATGTTAGGCCAAGTGGGGCGAATCATTTGATTTCTTCCAAGAGATTAGCAGAGATTAATCTGTTTGTTTAGGTAATCGATGAAATACAGGTGCAAGTAGTTATCATGAACATGAGACACGAGATGCAAGCAACATTAAATGTTATGTTTTTTTTGCTATTGGCTTTACGTCGCACCGACACAGATATGTCTTATGGCGACGATGGGACAGGAAAGGGCTAGGACTGGGAAGGAAGCGGCCATGGCCTTAATTAAGGTATAGCCCCAGCATTTGCCTGGTGTGAAAATGGGAAACCACGGAAAACCATCTTCAGGGCTGCCGACAGTGAGGTTCGAACCTACTATCTCCCGAATATTGGATACTGGCCGCACTTAAGCGACTTCAGCTATCGAGCTCGGTAAATGGCATATTCTTCCAAGTTGCATACTGTAATAAGGTTGGAAACAAGTTACAATTAGTATGTTGATAATCGTTAGATGACAACATCTCTACCTATTACGATAATGAGTAATAATAAAACAAAGACAAAGACACCTCCGTACAGGCCATGAAGGCCCTTGGAGGAGTGGAAGGTAAAGGCTTCCACCATTGTTAACCGAGGCACGTGATGGGGTAGAGTGGTTAGCTCTACGCTCGGTCGCCTTTGCCCCCCAGGAATTAACCTGGTACTCATTTTTGGTGTAGGCTGAGAGAACCTCAGGGCCATATGGACTTCCGGAAGTGGAAATCTCGTTTCTTAAATTTTACGACTTCCTGACGGGGATTGGAACCTACGTCCTTCCGGGCGTACCGAACACGCCTTTACCGCCTCGGCCAGACAGCCCCTAATGAGTAATAATAATAATAATAATAATAATAATAATAATAATAATAATAATAATAATAATAATAATAAAAATGTTATTACCGCCCAAGTTGGCCACGCAGTTAGGGGCGCGCAGCTGTGAACTTGAACGCGGGAGATACTGGGTTCGAACACCACTATCGGCAGCCCTGAAGATGGTTTTCCATGGTTCCTCATTTTTACACCAGGCAAATGCTAGTGCTGTGCCTTAATTAAGGTCACGGCCGCTTTATTCCCACTCCTAGCCCTTTCCTATCCCATCGTCGCCATATGATCTATCTGTATCGGTGGGACGTAAAGCATGCTTCAGAAAAATGTTATTAGTTTTTCGTCCAATTAACTATTTTTTACGGTTTTCGGAGACGTACTATTTCTTCTACCGTTACGAGGCTGGAGTTTTTGAGCACCTTCAGATACCACTGAACTGAGCGGACATCGAGTCAGAAGACCAGCGCTCTACCGTCTAAGCTACCTAGATCGACAATTAAATTACGAAACACCCAGTCCTTCCATATCGTAAAGGTTTACTTGACTGTTTCTTTCATTATCATATAAATAGTCCGTAGCCTTCGTTTCAAAACATAGAGAAAAGTAGTCGGATGCAAAAGCCTGGTGGTGGTGGTAGGGAAATGGAACAATATAATCATCTTCTCCTAACTCTAACTCTAGAAAGGTAAAGAGAAAGGTAAAGGCCATAAAAGGCGTAAAAAGAAACACTTGCTAGACTTTACAAATCTCATACCATCGGGGTCGGAAGAAGACAAGAATTGACCAAGGGAAGTTGGTTGAGAAGGCTGGAGGCTAGCACAAGTCCGGGGCGGGGGTTAATTGGCCTGAGGTCCATGAGAATCTCTGTGATTAACCCCTCCACTCTCCCACTGTTGATTTTTGAATCACTAATCCCATAGCACCCAAACTTTGTGAGGTAGAAGGTCTCCTTATTGACTTCAAAGTTGCCGTCTGGAAAATACTGGCATGAAGCTAAATGATGTTTTACCTTTTTAAGGGAATACTATTAGGACGTTTTTCAAACTCTAATTACCAGTAAACGGAGCTCGATAGCTGCAGTCGCTTAAGTGCGACCAGTATCCAGTTTTCAGGAGACAGTGGGTTCGAATCCCACTGTCGACAGCCCTGAAGATGGTTTTCCGTGGTTTACCGTTTTCACACCAGGCAATTGCTGGGGCTGTACCTTAATTAAGGCCACGGCCGCTTCCTTCACACTCTTGGCCCTTTCCTACTCCCACAGTATCCAGTAATCGGGAGATAGTGGGTTTGAACCCCACTGTCGGCAGCTCTGAGGATGGTTTTCCGTGGTTTCCCATTTTCACACCAGGCACATGCTGGGGATGTACATTAATTAAGGCCACGGCCGCTTGCTTCCCATTCCTAGGCCTTCCCATCCCATCGTCGTCATAAGACATATCTGTGTCGGTGCGACGTAAAGCAAATAGCAATAGCCTTCCGACCCCATCCTCGCCATAAGACCTATCTGTGTCGGCGCGACTTTAAAAATAAATAAATAAATAAATAAAAATAAACCAGTAAATGTCGTATGAATGAAACAATGCTTGTGGATATCTAACCTACACATCTCACAGAACCTTTAAAACAGCTGATTCTATTTCGCTACCAGCATGCCGTCCAGCTCATTGACTGAAGCGTCAGCGCAGTGCTCTTCGATTCAGAGAGCCCTGGATTCGATTTCCGATTAAATTCTCGATGTTGAATTTTGCATAGGTTCGCCCCTTCACCGCCTTCTGTACTGTGCTGCATTTCTCTTATCAGCGTTATTCTGAGATCTTAACTTAAAATGGTTTATTCTGGTGGCTTGGGAACTGATTGTTTGTGTTGTCCCCAATACCTCTGCAACTCACATACCACACACAACATTGTCCTCCATCACAATGACTCATATCAGATGCCACCCACCCTTGTTGGAGGGTCTGCCTTGCAAGGGCCGCACCCGGCTAGAAATATCCACACGGAATTGTAATTATTACCAGCATACTACTTTTTCTTCTTTTGCTACCACTTTTTACCACACTGGTGGGGTCACGGGTGCGAACTGCGTCGCACATGTGGATTTGCCCCTGTTTTACGGCCGGATGCTCTTCCTAACGCCAACACTATTGCGTGTTTATGTGGTGGTTGGTAGTGTGGTTTACACCCAGTCCACGAGCCAGAAGAATTAATCAGATGCGATTAAAATCCCCGACCCGGCCGGGAATTGAAAACGGAACTTCTGAATCGAAGGCCAGTACCCTGACCATTCAGCCAACGAGTCGGACTGTTACCAGCACACTACCTTACGCTCTAATACTGCATAGGTTCTCCCCTGTACCGCCTTCTCTACTGTGCTGCATCTCTCTTATCAACGTTATTCTGAATGTTTTAGACTGGTGGAGACAAAGCTGGCCGACGTCTTGAAATGTAAGTAGTTTTTCCGCTGCTTTCTTCCATTTTTAACGGCAGAACCAAATTCTTGGATGTCGTATCGAAATGACACCCTAATTTGATACACCCTGGTAGACCGTTAGTAGATACCATTTGTAACAATAATGTATTTTCCGTGAGATATAGTTGCAAATAACACAATCTTGCTGAACACAGAGAAAAAGATAACTTGCCCAATGGCTCGGTATTACATATTGTTCTACATAACTGAACCTCGTTCAATTGTATAATGTCATTAATGAGATTATCTTGAATAATTTATTAGGCACCGTAACGTCTGGGATCAAATATCGTTTATTATATCGAGCTAACTTAAACGTATAGCATGCTCTTGACTAACAGAGGATGATACTCGATCTGACAATGAACCTCTGTGTGCATCGCAAGTGAGGGCTGATTTTGAGACCCACCTTTTGTGAATTACTTTGTTCCGGTCACATGAGAGTCTAATTGAACGTAGACGATTTTTTCGTGCGAATATCCGGATATACGCCCCAACATGAGTCATGGACTCCAGCTTGACTATCAGAGTAAGTTTACGGATAATAATTCAAAATTAGTACATAAAGGACTATATCCGGATTTTCATACTATCTCTGACTGTTGTTCAGGTGATCAGAATTCGATTTATTGGGCTATGTACTATATTTCTGGAAAAATAATTTAGTTTAGTTTAAGATAATATCGTGGGTTAAGGCAAAACGTATTAAGTAAAAAATCATACATTTGATAAAAAGAGGTTTTAAAGTTTTGCATGAAAGAAATTATAATATATACGATGTTGTACATTACAATACTGGTGGTAAAAAAATGTTACGTACAACTCATGTTCGTAGCTGAACGTGTTAATTCACCGTCCAGATATAAGTTTGTGGTTGTAATATTAGGATGTCATATATTTGAATTTCGCCACAAACAGTGGTAATCATAATTTCAATTCTTCTGATATATTTGTATCCAATCTACAGAAAGACATATTCTGTTTTGAGACCCGTGACACCTCTTAGTCCTAATTTCAGATGTCAGAAAGAATTTTACATTGACATAATGCCTTAAGCCTTAATAATAATAATAATAATAATAATAATAATAATAATAATAATAATAATAATAATAATAATAATAATAATAATAATAAAATTGATATCAGTAGGTGAGAAATTCAACGGAACTGAATGTCAGATTGGTGATACAAAGCTAGAACAGGTCAATAATTTCAAGTATTTGTGTTCTCCCAGGATGACAATATAGTGAGATTGAATCAAGGTGTAGTAAAGCTAATGCAGTGAGCTCGCAGTTGCGATCAGCAGTATTCTGTAAGAAGGAAGTCAATTCCCAGGCGAAATTATCTTTACATCGGTCTGTTTTCAGACCAACTTTGCTTTACGGGAGCGAAAGATGGGTGGACGCAGGATATCTTATTCATAAGTTAGAAGTTACAGACATGAAAGTAGCAAGAATAATTGCTGGTACAAACAGCTGGGAACAATGCAAGGAGGGTACTTGGAATGAGGAGATAGTCTAATTTAGGACTGAACTCGATGCATGAAGCTGTACGCATAAACCGGCTTTGGTGGTGGGTCATGTGAGGCGAATGGAGGAGGATAGGTTACCTAGGAGAAAAATGGACTTTGTTATGGAGGGTAAGAGAAGTAGAGGGAGACCAAGACGACGATGGTTAGACTAGGTGTTTAACGATTTAAAGATAGAGGTAGAGAACTAAATGAGAACTAAATGAGGCCACGGCATTAGTTGCAAATACAGTATTGTGGCGACGTTTAGTAAATTCACAGAGGTTTGCAGACTGGACGCTGAAAGGCATAACAGTCTATATTGATAGTGCATGATGTATGTATAATAATAATAATAATAATAATAATAATAATAATAATAATAATAATAATAATAATAATAATAATAATAATAATAGGCCATAACTGAAATTCATGATGTACTATCAAAACGAATGTTCTAAATGTATGGTGTAAATGGTTGATTAATTGCTTCTTATCTGCAGGATAATTAACGTAGAACTCAAGCATATATTCTGCTCATAATAGGTTTGGAGATATGAAAACGAGTGTTTTACTAAAAATAGAGGCGCTATCAGCAGAGTGTCATCGGGGGAAAGTGCATGGTACGAATATGGTTGCGCTGGACATTGACCTGTGTTATACTTGAACCCCTGCTTAGTAACCGCGAGTGTGCCACAAGATAATAGGACATCAGACGGAAGTGCGGACAGAGCAGTTGATAGTTTGCACTGGGGAGATGGTGGATTCAAGTTCCACCTTCTTCCGTGATTTCCTATTTTCCACACAAGGCAAGTACTGGGACTGCACCGAGCAAGTGACTGCTCGGGTTGGGTAACGTAGCGATCAGCGGGAGATAGTGGGTTCGAACCCCCATTTTCCGCTGCCCTGAAGGTGATTTCCCGTGGCTTCACATTTTCACACCAGGCAAATGCTGGGGCTGTACCTTCTCACTCCTACCCTATCGCCGCCATAACATCTATCTGTGTCGGTGCGACGTACAGCAAATTGTAAAAATATATACCGGGGCTGTACCTTGATTGAAGACACAGTACCTACAGTCTTATCCTGATGGAAAGCCTGTCTATGTCGTTTAATTTCTAATATGTACACATTTTGGGAGATATTGAACAAGCAATGTTAATCCGTAGCCTACCATTTCTTCTTCTTCTTGTTTTTACGGCATTGTGGATGAACAACGAAATCAGTTAATTTCTAGAAGTCTGCGTTTCGGATCAAGGGCTCGTCATCTAACTCGAGACATGTTCAATGGCAACTCAAATCTCCTAAACTCCCTTAATAACCCACTGTGCCTCTATGCCGAAATATTAAACGCCAGCGATGCTACAACTAGACTACGTGATACTGGAAGCAAAGAGGAGAGTGAAATATGTGAAACAGCTCATTTTAAGGTAATATCGTGGGTTTAAAGGCAAAACACATTAAGTCAAAATCATACATTTGAGGAAAGGAGGTTTTAATGTTTTGCAGTCTTTCATTGCTAATATTTACTCTCATAATTAAGAGACATTATTTTTAAAATTATACAATAGGTTTGATAATCTGGAATAGTGCTGTGTAGCCGAAAATGTATTCGTAGCTAACCGAGTTTAATTAACAGTTTTATAAAAACATGTCGCTGACTTAATTTCTTAATGGTTTTTTTTTTTTTTGCTTTACGTCGCACCGACACAAATATGTCTTATGGGGACGACGGAATGGGAAAGGCCTAGGAAGTGGAAGGAAGCGGCCGTGGCCTTAATTAAGGTACAGCCCCGGCATTTGCCTGGTGTGAAAATGGGAAACCACGGAAAACCATCTTCAGGGCTGCCGACAGTGGGGTTCATTAATGTGTTTTAGGTAAGTGTTCTTAATGTAAGTAGCTCAAGAAGAATGGCACAACTTGACTTAATGTAGACAGGCCTAGTGCATTTTTTTACCAGTTAATTTTCCACTCCGTACAGCACTTACATCACAAATGTACAGTTAAAACACTCTAAGTCACTTAATGTATTTTACCTCAGTGAGACTTAGCAAGAAAATGAAAATAAAAAATCAGTAAACAAATGACCTCATAGGCTATAAGTAGTAAATATAACCAAAGAATTGAGCAGAAAAATCACATAAGGCAGTGTGAAAATTCCAACAAAAAAACAAAAAGACATAAAATGTTTTGCTTGTACGTGGCACGGAAGAAATGCGTTCCGTCTGGCGGCTGGTACCTGTCCTGCTGGCAGCCAGCAGGCACCGGTCGGGTCGGAAACACGAGCGACCAGCCCACTAGCATACCTTTCATACATCTGAAGTTTTCTGGCTTATGCACTGAAACAAATAGCTTAAAATACATGCCTGATCTTTTAATGATTTTCAGTAACAATAACTTTCTTTTTTTTCTTTTTTTTCTTCCAAATTAGTGCACTAGGACTCTTGAGTTATATCCGTGGTTTACTTTCAAGAAAACAATAAAATCCAAGTAGATAATGTGCAGTAATAACAACGTATTCTAGGTAACTAGCATTCTGTATTATTTTCTCATGTTCATTCTACCTGGTCTTATCTGTGAGCTACCGAGCTCGATAGCTGCAGTCGTTTAAGTGCGGCCAGTATCCAGTAATCGGGAGATAGTGGGTTCGAGCCCCACTGTCGGCAGCCCTGAAGATAGTTTTCCGTGGTTTCCCATTTTCACACCAGACAAATGCCGGGGCTGTACCTTAATTAAGGCCACGGCCGCTTCCTTCCAGTTTCTAGAACTTTTCTATCGCATCGTCGCCATAAGACATATCTGTAACGGTGCGACGTAAAGCAAATAGAAAAAATGTGCGTATAATAATAATAATAATAATAATAATAATGGGTTTGGTAATTTAGAACAGTGTTATATAGCCGAAAATGTATTTTTCGTAGCTAACCAAGTTTGATTAACAGTTTTATCAAAACATTTCGCTGACTTAATTTCTTAATGTGTTTCAGGCAAGTGTTTTTAATGTAAGTAGCTCAAGAAGAATGGCACAACTTGTCTTAATGTAGGTAGGCCTAGTGCATTTTACCTGCTAATTATTATTGTTATTTATTATAGTTTGGTTCAAATGAAATGTCGTCGTAGCACCTGTAAAAACTGCTATGTGAAATATTTTAGCTTTGAACTTTCGCAGGCAATGTTCTATCATCTAAAGTAAGAATTATGCTAATATTATCATGGAATTCCCGCTCCTCCTACCATATGTTCTGCGGGTCAGTATGTATACAAAAATATTATAGGCCTATAAGCGATTTTCGCATGCGCAATGACGATGTAATTATCTTAATTTGAAAACAGAGATCTTTTGTACCCCTCTAACCAAAACGCAGCATACCAGGCTAGCTTAGGTCGTTAAAGTACTGAAGTGGAATGTGGCCTTGTGCACAGAGATAAGTGGGCTCGAATTCTGCTGTCATTCACTCTTAAATCTGTGTTTCTTGGATTTTTTCGCTGTCACCGTAAATGTAAAGATATTGCTTTTCCTGACTACAGCCATAGGAGAATGTGAAAGAATATGAAGTAGGCCTAACGAAGGTACATAGAATTAACACGCAGCGTAATACAAATACTAATCGGATCGCCTTAACTTATGTTTCTGACATTTCATTTGGTGCAAATTAGGCTGCCTGTACACCAGTTTCGAAGTTCAGCTTCACTCTAGTAGGAACCGGAACTCCGTTAGATTATCTATACGGACTTGTTAAATAATTTTGTCTGTAAACACCGAATGTATATCCAGAGATCTTTCCCATGCATACGGTGGCGAACTGAAACCTACACTCTTAGGCTCTGGAGGCCGACAATCCCCATTGAGAAACCAATATGCTACTACTACTACTACCTTCGTAGAAAGTGGGATTTAACTCTCTAATCTTTTCTGTTTAATTTTCGAGGCTCCATGTATCCTGTTTTGGATACTTAAGTCAAATTTGTAACTGATTGGAGAATGGAATCCTGGTCATTTCGAAAGGGGGACGAAGATACTATACTGACGACTTGGCCTAATAATAACAACAACAACAATGTTATTAATTTTTTGGTCCCACTAAACTACTCTTTTTACGGTTTTCGGAGACGCCGAGGGGCGATAATTAAGTCCCGCAGGAGTTCTTTTACGTGCCAGTAAGTGTACCGGCACGAGACTGGCCTATTTAAGTACCTCCAAATACCACTGGACTGAGCTAGGATCGAACCTGCCAATTTGGAGAAGGCCAGCGCTTCAACCGCTTTAATCACTCGGCCCGGCTTCCTGGTTACAAGGTCTTTGTATCACATCTCTTAGGTATTACTTTAATCTTCTTAATAATTTAAACCCATCCATTTAAATGTGTATTTTGGATCCCTTCTATTTATATCAATCCTTTGCATAGCTGATATTGTTCAGCGATGGCAAAAATTCCAACCCGTGGCTGTTCATGGTGCTGCCATCTATTGGCGTGAACATAAACGACCTTCAGGGCAATGAATGTTGGACGATAACGCTGCAATTGTATAGAGTGTCAACATAATCAAGAAAATTTGCACGGATTATACCGTTATCGCTGGTCAGTTATATACCCTCTGCGGAAGCAACCCCTCCCCCAGGAGTCAGCTGATGAGCGCCAAGCCCCCTAAAGCAATGCGTGCTGCTCAAGAACGGAATATTATTAGCATTTCAAATATGTACTCCCTCCCCCGTTCCTAACCTTTGCAATTGCAAACACACTTTTAAATTCCTTCGGACCTGTTCCATTCACAAGTGGAGATATGTGTTTGTAATGCTATGCAAGGAATGAGCTATTATTAATGTATAATGCATGTGTTTTGCTGACGATTTGCTTAGAGTAACAAAAAATGCTAGTGAATATGAATGAACATGAGTGAGTTTATTGGCTAGAGTAAAGTATGCAGGTGGAAGGAAAGAATTCTGGAAAATAAAACAAAGGAGACCATGAGTTGAGAGAAAGTTACTGTTCAATATTAGCTACTCCAAGTGTTGGGATATGCAGAGTTGTTTTCGTTCTAAAACGAGTTTATTCGACATTCCATTCCTTCCTTAATTTCTCTCCAACTTCATTTTCAACTTTAAGCGATGGGAGGAACATCGATCCTAGCTTCGCGACTATCAATGACAAGTTCTATAAATAAATAAATAAATAAATAAATAAATAAATAAATAAATAAATAAATAAATAAATAAATAAATAAATCATCATCATCTGTTTACCCTCCAGATTCGGGTTTTCCCTCGGACTGAGCGAGGGATCCCACCTCTACCGCCTCAAGGGCATTGTCCTGGAGCTTCAGACTCTTGGTCGGGGGATACAACTGGGGAGTATGACCAGTACCTCGCCCAGGCGGCCTCACCTGCTATAGTGAACAGGGGCCTAGTAGGGGGATGGGAAGATTGGAAGGGATAGGCAAGGATGAGGGAAGGAAGCGGCCGTGGCCTTAAGATAGGTACCATCCCGGCATTTGCCTGGAGGTGAAGTGGGAAACCACGGAAAACCACTTCGAGGATGGCTGAGGTGGGAATCGAACCCGCCTCTACTGAGTTGACCTCCCGAGGCTGAGTGGACCCCGTTCCAGCCCTCGTACCACTTTTCAAATTTCGTGGCAGAGCCGGGAATCGAACCCGGACCTCCGGGGGTGGCAGCTAATCACGCTAACCACTACACCACAGAGGCGGCTAAATAAATAAATAAATACATAAATAAATAAATAAATAAATAAATAAATAAATAAATAAATAAATAAATAAATACATAAATAAATAAATAAATAAATAAATAAATAAAATAACATTTATTTTTTGCTCAGCCTTGCATTTGATTGAGTTTAGAGAATGGTTATTTGCACGTACCATTGTAATGTACCGTACAATAATACGTTAACAAGGACGTAATTAAGGATATCAAGAGGGTCCAGAACCTCAGCCCAATCAGAAACCTTTTCTGCCTTTTTGAATGTTCAATTGAATTACGAATACTACATGTTGTAAGCTGAAATCATAAGCTGATCAACATCCACTAAAATTAACACTGTCAGTATAATCATGTAACTATATGTAAAGAATATACGATTTATACACTAAAAATTAGTTATGTATTCTATTCACCGTCTACAGTGAGCTGGACTCGAGCTAACACATCGTTTCTTTTGTTATCGGGGTTGTGAGTGTAGGACGAGAAGAAGATGCTGACAACTGATAGACAGCAAAGTTCGTGGTAGTGGTTGTGCTGATTGTTGCTTTTAGAGGAAGGACATCTTATCAACTATCCTCAAACGTTGGTTGTAGTACTTTATGTAGGCTGATAAAGAAATTATATTAGAAGATAACAAAGTACTTATTTTAAATCCTTACCGAACTCGATAGCTGCAGTCGCTTAAGTGCGGCCAGTATCCAGTAATCGGGAGATAGTGGGTTCGAGCCCCACTGTCGGCAGCCCTGAAGATGGTTTTCCGTGGTTTTCCATTCTCACACCAGGCAAATGCCGGGGCTGTACCTTAATTAAGGCCACGGCCGATTCCTTCCAATTCCTAGGCCTTTCCTATCCTATCGCCATAAGACCTATCTGTGTCGGTGCGACGTAAAACAAATAGCAAAAAAAAAAAAAAATATATATATATTTTACAATAACACCCTGCCTCTCCTAATTATTGATGGATGCAGTATCTTCATCTGACTCTTGGCACAGGTCAAACCAAACCGTAGCTTCCACCTAAATCTCACTCTCCTTCATGGTTGTGATAGTACGGAAGCACCTAAGGTATGGTTGGAGTTCAGTAATGACATTCGGAGTATGACAAGAACGTTAGAATGTTATGGAAGGTGAAACTCATAGGATCAGTCGCGCTGCAACAGTCCTTTCTGGTCTAGTGAGGAAAGCAATGGCAAACTACCTCACTCCTCATTTTGCCTAGTAACCCTTATTTTGGTGCTGCTATCTGTTTTTGTGGTTTTCCTATTATCGTATAAAACCTGTCGGTGCTAGCTGAGGCTCCAACCAGCTGGTAACATAACAAAGAGGAAATAACTGTTAATAATAATCAACATAATAGTAATAACAATAATACCGGTAATTTCGACCAGAGTAGCGTATTCTGTTAGTAGTTGTCCTGTTGGCAAGGTAGCTGGTTCCATACCGACTGAGTTCGGTGAGGGCATTTAAATGCCGCAAATCCTCTTGCTGGCTTCCGGCACTTGAAGGAACCCCTGCGGGACACAATTCCGACACCACGTCGTCTCTAGAATCAACAGCAATTGAAAGGGTGCGAAGTAAATAAAAATACCGGCACAATAAAAGTATCAGTAATAATAATAAAAATAATAATAATACACCCTTGGCTACTGGATTGCATATCTTCCGAAGTGATGCCGTTTAAGTAACCTGCGTACCAATTTCGTTGCTCTGATTTTGTTGTCAACTAGTAGTGAAATTTCTAAGGTTGAGTTAATTTCATAATGGAGTAATTAATACTACCCAGTCACAATCAATGAAAAAATTTAAAAAATATTTTAAAACAAGGTTAAGCCTTAGCAGCAACTGTATATTTTTGAGACGACACACACCTACAGCTGACCCAAATTAGACGTAATAAATTCTCAATTTACACATCCCCTACTCTTCAATGAAATAATATTATTTGAAAACAATTGTACATCAAATAGAGCAACATTGAATGTCACCATTTCACTACCTGACGATAGAGTATAAGCTCTGAAACACGTTGTGGAATACACCTTCATACAAAATTGCGACTGGTTACAGTAGGCCTATTAATTATGTCATTACGAATTAATTCACAGTCACGGACGAGGCCTATATTTAAGATTTATGTTTAAGATTGAGTTAATTTCGTCTGACGGACGCAGAGCCAAAAATTATCACTTGCAGAGTCAAGAGTTTTATCTATAATCGGCTATCTCGACCACAATCGAACACGTGAAATTAACTGGGGTATTGAATCAGATACTCTACTTTTGATCCACCGAGGCAACTACCTAAGGAAGATTATTTTCTCATCTAGTTTGCGTAATCTTTCTTCTACAGTACCATCTAACATTGTCGAAACCTACAGGTGATAATGACAGAAATTTAGACGTTAACAATCTCAAGAGACGCTCACAAATTCACTTCTCAGAAAAACTCGTGCAAACTCGAGGCAGTATCTTTCGAACATCCTTAAATGAGAACGAGAGGAACTGAGAATAATCCCACAGGCTTGGAAGAGGGCCAGTTCTCATCCGACTGAGTCCTCAGATGTGTTGGTAAGGGATGATAAACGAGCAACCTTAGAAAGAGGGATCATAACAGGCGTCCATTAGAGGAATATATTACTATAGGAATTAATACTTTGGTTTTGAATTTAATGGAAATTTCTTACCTGTTCTTCATACTTGGGGAGTCAGTTCAGCATTAAAATTATTGAGGATGATCAATGTTTCATGCGATCCAGTCGACAGAGCTTCCTCTATGTATCATTAGTAGACTGTCGGCCTCCAGCTCCCAAACCCAGCTGAGGTAGTGTGATTTTCCAACGACGGAAAAAAGTCCATTTGGCATTCCGCGATGTCGTTATGTTAAAACTGGTATTTATCCGACAATATTAATTAAAACTCGGCCGTAGATCACCTAACAGAGGTCTGATTTCTCTGCCATCTAGTAAAATAAAACAATGTGAACCGGGCTGAGTGACTCAAACAGTAGAAGGGCTGACCTTCTGAGCCCAAGTTGGCGGGTTCGATCCTGGCTCAGTCCGGTGGTATTTAAAGGTGCTAAAAGCTCAAATACGTCAGCCTCGTGTCAGTAGATTTATGGACACGTACAATAACTCCTGCGGGACAACATTCCGCCACCTCGCCTCTTACGAAAGCCGTAAAAGAATTCAGAGGGAATTGATACTTAGACAGCCTAAATCGCTTCAAAATAAAATGCCTGCATATAGTATTTGAGGCCATACGATTGTTATTAATTGCTATCAATAAAGCGATAATAATAATAATAATAATAATAATAATAATAATAATAATAATAGTAATAATAATAATAATAATAATAATTGTTTTTAAGTCCCACTAACTACTTTTACGGTTTTCGGAGACGCCGAGGTGCCGGAATTTATTCCCGCAGTAGTTTATTTACGTGCCAGTAAATCTACTGACACGAGGCTAACATATTTGAGCACTTTCAAATATCATCAGACTGAGCCAGTTGGCGTCAGAAGATCAGCGCCTCAGCCGTCTGAGCCACTCAGCCCGGCAAAGCGATATTTAACACTTTGTCGGGGAATTATTGACGCAAGATGATTTATTCCAATGGTACAACAAAATGATTCGTCACTCGTAGTGCATTGGTATTCAAGAATGAGGTCACTTTATATTTTATATTATATTTTAAATGCATAGTTCAATTTGTGAGCATCGTCGAGGGGATTTAGTTATAAAGGCAATCTTCATTATAATAACTTGAACATTGACTTCTCAAAGACAGACCATGTCATGTTAGGACCGAGAAAGAATGAAACATTCGAATTTACAAATTTATGATACAGGACGTCGATGACAAACGAATGATCTCGCAAATTGATGCAAGATTTCTTTTCTCTCATGTCCTCGGGGAATTTCCGCTCCTGATTCTTGTAGTTGCTGCGCAACAAGTCA
This sequence comes from Anabrus simplex, assembly GCF_040414725.1. Taxonomy (NCBI): domain Eukaryota; kingdom Metazoa; phylum Arthropoda; class Insecta; order Orthoptera; family Tettigoniidae; genus Anabrus; species Anabrus simplex. The sequence continues at coordinate 448,333,966 of NC_090265.1, forward strand.
AAATGCATTGTTTTTATTCCACATAAAACTGTTGGTCCTGACATCTCAAGATCTCAACTTCTCCGGTGTTCACTCGTCCGTGACAATGCCGAAGTCAAGGATGAGTAACTGTCTGCTAGGCCTACAGGGACAGACGTGTTGGCGGACCGGTATGTTTTACAGGGATAAATGAGATGAAACCGATAATAGAAATAGTCATGCACACATCGCAGCGGAATCTTGGAGTGTTTAAATGCAAGCCTGGGGGTCCTTAGGCCGAACTCCAAATTTGTTCAAGCCTGAAGGTTTAATATTTCTTTCTCTGCTGCAGTGTCTGCCCATTTACCGCTCCGTAGGTACTGAACATTCATGGGCGTTATAATTATTACTGAATAAGAGAAAATTAATTCATACCAGAACACCCGTGCTGCTCCCCAGGATTCGTTACGAATATGTCGGTTAACGTGTCTTGAGCCGCCTCTGTGGTGTAGCTGCCACCCCCGGAGGCCCGGGTTCGATTCCCGGCTCTGCCAAAAAAATTTGAAAAGTGGTACGAGGGCTGGAACGGGGTCCACTCAGCCTCGGGAGGTCAACTGAGTAGAGGTGGGTTCGATTCCCATCTCAGCTATCCTGGAAGTGGTTTCCCACTTCTCCTCCAGGCGAATGCCGGGATGGTTCCTAACTTAAGGCCACAGCCGCTTCCTTCCCTCTTCCTTGTCTATCCCTTCCAATCTTCCCATCCCTCCACAAGGCCCCTGTTCAGCATAACAGGTGAGGCCGCCTGGGCGAGGTACTGGTCATACTCCCCAGTTGTATCCCCTGACCAAGAGTCTGAAGCTCCAGGACACTGCCCTCGAGGCGGTAGAGGTGGGATCCCTCGCTAAGTCCGAGGGAAAAACCGAACCTGGAGGGTAAACAGATGATGATGATGAAAGTGTCTTGATATGGCATTAATTAAGGTACAGCACCAGCATTTGCCTGGTGTGAAATTGGGAAACCACGGAAAACCATCTTCAGGACTGCCGGCAGTGGGCTACATGTGCTCCCATATTACATTTTGAATGTCTACTTTTCGGATTTGGATTGCCTGTTGCTAACGGCCGTAGCCGTGTTGAAACACCGGATCCCGTGAGAGCTCCGGAGTTAAGCAACATTGGGCATGGTCAAGACTTGGATGGGTTGCCACGCGGTGTTGGAGGGGGGGGGAGGAACTGACCACCCTGCCGTACGTAAACTCCGGCTCAGGCACACCTCTGTGGAGTTTTGAACCTGCCTTCAGGCAGAATAAACCCTTACCTTACCTTTTGTCTCTTAATTATGAAACATGCGAATTTTTGTTGACTCTTTATTAAGTTGATTGATATTTTGCGAAGTATTTTGTAATTTCAGAGTTATTGTTGTGTGTTTAATTAAACGTTTTAGTTTTACGAGTAGATAATTTTGTTTCGCGTGGAGTTTTTTTTTTCCATGTTGCAGTCTATATTGTCTGGGAAGTAGTTGAACCCTTCACATAGATAATAAAAGTAAGTGATAACTGTATGTATTTACGGGTTACCCTACAGATAATATGTACACGATTCCAAATGTGAGACTATCACCAATCAGCCTAGCGAACCCGAAAAATGTGGATTCAACACTAATGTCGATCATTTTGGACATATTCGGTTTCCCTCAATGCTGATGGAGACTGAATGTGAACGTAAAAGGCATGAAGAGTATATCACGATTCAATTGGGAACATGCATCATTTTCAAAAATATTTTTTTTGAAAAGTACACCAATGAAATAGTACGTAAACGTATTACATTGTGGTATGTTGCCTTGTTTTATACCATTAAAAAAATATTTAATAGTGCCTTTCCGCAAGGCGAGTGAAACGGCCTCTGACGTAAGCGGCGCGCTGTGACGTCACGATCCAGTACCGCATGGAGCTCTACCAGCCGTTGTGCATCAGCCGTTGCTAAAAGCCGATTGTTTATTACTCATGATCGCGAATAACTTCGAAATGACAGAAGAAATGTTCAAAACTGCACAGTCAGACAATCTACCATGTGTAGATGTCATCATTCTTGAAAAATGTGACTTTTGTGGCCGCAGAAATTAGCGGATAACAAGCAAGTTTGTAAGTGGCGTCTTTTATATACGTGCAATATACTGTAACCCATAGTATTAGGATAACAACGAACCTGGATAGATATCACATCACTTTCAACATTTCCTTCTAGACTGATTCCCCTATTAAAGAATAACATTACATTTTCGGGCTTTCAGCATTAGTAAAGTAAGAAATCGGATTTCAGCACTAACATAAACATATAGGTAGCATTATAGTACTAGTCCGCTTCTGTGATGTAGTGGTTAATGTGTGCCACTCCCGGAGGCCCGGTTTCGATTCCCGGCTCTACCATGAAAGTTGAAAACAAATAGTACGAGGGTTGGAACGGGGTCTACTCAGCCTCGGGAGGTCAACTTAGTAGAAGGGTTTCGAATCGCACCTCAGCCATCCTCGAAGTGGTTTTTCGTATTTTCCTACTTCTCCTCCAGGCACCTAAGGCCACGGCCGTTTCCTTCCCTCTTCCTTGTCTATCCCTTCCGATCCTCCCATCCTCCAACAAGGCCCCTGTTGAGCATAACAGGTGAGGCCGCCTGGGCGAGGTAATGGCCCTCCTCACCAGTTTCATCACCATACTCAAAGTCTCACGTTCCAGGACACTGCCCTTGAAGTGGTAGAGGTGAAATCCCTCGCTGAGTCCGAGAGAAAACCAACCCTGAAGGATAAACTGATTAAGAAAGAAAGAAAGAAGGAAAGAAAGAAAGAAAGATCATAGTACTGTAGGTCTATAACCTATCATTTCTGAAAAAATATATATTTATGGTTGGGGCAACTGGCCTACCCACTTCCGGGGCCCATGAAAGAGAATTAAATATCTTTGTGGAGGGAAAAAGTTAAACATGATAAAGATAAATATGACTTCATCTAGTTTTCACAAGTTGGGCTGAGTGGTTCAGACGGTTGAGGTGCTGGCCTTCTGACCCCAACTTGGCAGGTTCGATCCTGGTTCAGTCCGGTGGTAGTTGAAGGTGCTCAAATATGTCAGCCTCGTGTCGGTAGATTTACTGGCACGTAAAAGAACTCCTTCAGGACTAAATTCCTGCACATCGGCGTCTCCGAAAATCGTAGAAGTAGTTAGCGGGGCGTGAAGCCAATAACATTAATTACATTTGGCTTTTAACAAGCTGAGCATATCAGGAAAGAAAAGTGTCCTGGTGACATTTTAGTCGCTCAATACAGGAATGTCTTTGGGTGCTGTGACTTTTTGTTTTGTTTTTTTGTTTTTGCTGTTTGCTTTACGTCACACCGTCACATATAGGTCTTATGGCGACGATGGGACAGGAAAGGCCTAGGAATGGGAACAAAGCGGCCGTGGCCTTAGGTACAGCCTCAGCACTTGCCTGGTGTGAAAATGGGAAACCACGGAAAACCATCTTCAGGGCTGCCAGCAGTGGGGTTCAAAACCTTCTATCTCCCTGATGCGAGCTCACAGCTGCGCGCTCCTAACCGCACGGCCAACTCGCGCGGTATTTTTACCCTTCGGTTTATTGACTTGGCTTGTATAACCTAAAACTTAGGCTAAGTTGGATAATATTTTAAACACCTACATCACTATTTTCACCTGTGTGCAATTATGGTATTTATTTCATTAATATTATGATAATTATTATTATAATTGAGCATTGTTAACTTATAAGACCCCAACAAACAAGCATTGGTTTTGTGTAGAGTTATACATTTGTTAAATTCACGTTGTTTCCCTTCATGATGTACACGCCTATTCTTTGTTACATTATAGAGTATTTAGATATAGCCTAAATTTCTTTACCAATTAAGCTCATTAATAAAGACATACATAACTGTCCCATGCCAAGATATATTGGTAGAATTAGAGCTGTCAAAATGGTTCATAACCCCTTTGATTTATTATCTTGACATGGATCACCCAAAACATAGGTTAGGTTTGGAGAATACTTTAATAATCAGCATTATTTAATGCACTGTTTATTACTTTCATATTCCAAGATGTAATTGAAGCATTTAAATAAAGCATCATACATTAAAATTTAAAGTTTTACCACTAGAACAGCGGACATGGAAAAGTGATTTGAAAATTCAAACAAATTCATCTTACGTTAAAATCTTCAAAAAAATAAACTGTAGACTTTCCCGATATATCACCAGCATTTCTCCGGCTCGCCAAAATCCATTTCTCCCTAGTTTTAGCGTCTTTGGAACATGTATAAACAATTTGTTTGGCATGGTATGCGATGTGCTATTGCACATCGGAACTCTACACAATTTATAAGTTTTCTGCCTCACTGTCTGTGCAGGATTCATTTTAAGTCTAAAATATACCACTCAGATTATTATCCGATGTATAGACCTCGAATTTAATCATACTAGACACTAACGTAAAGTAGAAATACGCGAAGTGTATCCTGCTTCTCACAGCGCACTATGTGTTATTTCGTCTGCTAATTCAGTCAACCTGTACGATGACGTCAGACCAATGAGATCGCGTACTTGCGTGACGTGACATTTTCGTAGATTTTTATCATGTTTGGAGTTATTATTTGTACATTCTGATCACATTTTTGAATTCTGCATGAAATTTTGAATCAGATTAGCATATTTTTAATTAAAACCCCGGATCATGCATGTTCCCTATTCAGTGATCCGTAAAAGTATAGATTCGACATTAATATTGGATGTTTTCGATGATATTTATATTTTACTCCCTCCCAATCCCTAACCAACAGTTTGCTTTACATTACACCGACACAGATAGGTCTTATAGCGACGATGGAACAGGAATGGCTTAGGAGTGGGAAGGAAGTGGCCGTGGCCTTAATTAAGGTACAGCCCCATAATTTTCCTGGTTTGAAAATGGGAAACCAAGGAAAACCATCTTCAGAGCTGCCGACAGTGCGGTTCGAACCCACTATCTCCCTGATGCAAGCTCAAAGCTGCGCGACCCTAACCACACGGCCAACTCGCCTGGATAACTTGAAAACTACTGGATACATTTCTACCAAACTTGATATTTAGAATACACCTGTCCTTGGGTAGGTTTTAGGGCCAATATTATTTCTGAATACCTAAATTTACTACAGGTGTATCCGAAACCTAAACCATGATTTTGTACTCTCACAAAATGTGCACATCCAGAATTAATGGAAATCAACCATCCTTAATGGCAATCAATTTCTAAAAGTTTTTTTGATGTGCATCATGTGCATAGGAGGATGAGGAGGATGAGTAAGGGAGATATCATTAACGGACGGTTTTTTTCAGCATAAGTCCCAACGGACTTAGATGAGATGCGATACGAGAAAATATCACACGACCAGCCATTCAAACTCTAAATACGGCGTCTTATCGTAAAATCCGTTTGTCAATATGACATGCCGTTTAGCCACAGTTAATCTGTAAATGGTGCATATCATAATCTTCCCCGGGATGAGTATGCTCTGGATTATCGTAAAAATAAGAAGATACTATAATATGTGTAAATGGATAAGATCGATTTGAAGAACACTAACACCTCAGGTGTAGTTGAGACGCTTGCCGTTTACACCCACGGTTGCATCATCAAAAGCTGACGGAATCGGTTGGCATTCATGAACACTAAAATGTGGGAGACCTCTGTCATTAGATTGATTGGACTTGAAAACCTTTTAAAATTTACAGTAATTGATGTAAGATTAAATAAATATCGTTATAATGACGCATTCCCACGTCCTTGGCACTTACTCCAGTGACAGTCGCTTCGGCCATATGCTTTCCTCATAGTGGGCTTACCCACACTTCCACTCACGGACAGGAACATTCTATTAACCTGGCCCGCCTCGCCTGTCCAGTTAGTTATTGCTGTGAAGCTGCTCTGGTTCATTTTCAATCGCATCGGGCATAAATCGCTGTGGATTATGCTCTGGATTATCGTTTGTGTGCTTAGGGCTCTATACCGTTTTTCAAGTTCAGATCTGTCGAGAAGAGAATGAATAAAGAGGTGATGGCATCTCACAGAATCAAACTGTGTTGAATGACGTCTCCATGTGCTTGAAACTCGTTATGAGTTAGTCCAGCAATTCTCGAAGTTTGACGATAATTTGTGACACAATCACTTGTCAGTGGGATTTAGAAACCTCATGAGCAGTATGCACTTTCAGGAGCACAAACTAGGTTCTAAAAGGAAATAGTCTTGCGTCTAACCGAGCGAGTTTTTCTGCATTGTAAGGGTTGCGTAGCTGTAAGCTTTTATTTTGGAAATTATGGGTTTGAGTCCCACCGCCGACAGCCTTGAATATGGTTTTCCGTGGTTAATATTTTAACACCAGGCAAATGCAGAGTCTATACCTGAATTAAGGCCACGTCCGTTTCTTTCCCAGTCCAACTCCGTTTCCAGTCCATCGTCACCGAAAACTTATCTGAGTTAGTGCGACGTTAAAAAAAACACCAGGAAAGAAAACTCTCACTGTTACAAGAAGCAAAATTTCACATAATAACGATTAGACTATAGGATAATGACCAGTAGATCCTCTGTTTCCGTATACCTTCTTTTTCTCCTCTTCTTCTCTTCTTCTTTCTCCTGGACATATTCCCCGTGTATTGGAGTCTAGACTTGGTGATGATTTCGCTCAATTTTACGGTCAGATGCCCTTCCCGATTACAACCCCAAATGAAGTAATATATTCACTATTGCGTGTTTCTGTAGTGGTTGGTAGTACGGTGCGTTGTATGTAGATGAAGAGAAGTATAACGAGATGAACACAAAACTCAATCTCCGAGCTACAGGAATTAAGTACATGCAGTTGAAATCCTCGACCCGGTCGGGATTGGAACCCGAAGCCTCTCTGAACCGAAAAGCGATATGCTGACCATCCAAGGAGCCGTTTTCTTTTTTCCGTATACGTATATTGCAAAAGAGATATTCATCCCGTGATTCACAATGTGCAAATTTGTATTTCTGTGCCTTTGTCTTTGAACCTAGAACTTTGAATTTTTAACACAAAAACAATGAAATTGGTTACAAGGCTAGGTATGTCGCCAACTTGTAATGCGTCTCATAGGGGCGTGATTGCCGAGTGACATCATCACTGGGTATCACCCAGGTAACTCGAGATAAAATCTCAGCCAATGAAAGTGGGATTTTTGAACTAAAATTTGCGTCTCTATCGTTCGGATTTCACACAAAACTCTGGATATACCGTAGTTAAGGTCACGTTATCAACAATCGTGTAAAACTCAAGCTTGCTTGCTTTTGTTTCAACATATCTGGTATATTAAAGAGGAAGATACTGTATGTTAGAAATCAAAATTCAATTAGCATACTGTATTCTCATTATGATTGTAAACATATTTTTAAATACAAGAAATTGTGTTAAATTTGCTATTATTTGATGGAAATACTGCCGTTTCAAAAAAAAAATATCAACGTTAAAGTCAACAAAGACGAGCGCAACAGTTCGTACGGTTAACAAAATCTATTGTCTTACCTTCAGTCGTCGATATTTTTCTGTTTACTATCAACATTTACCATTATAATTGCCAACGGCTGTAGACATGTTAACACAATGGATCCCGTGAGATCTCCGAAGTTAAGCAACGTTGGGCGTGGTCAAGAAGTGAATGGGTTGCCACGCGCTGTTGGTGGGGGGTAAGGGAATGGAGGAGCGGAAAGGAACTGGCCACCCTACCGTACGCAAACTCCGGCTGAAGCAGGCCTCGGGGGAGGTTCGGACCTGTCGTCGGGCAGAATACACCTTACATTATTATTATTATTATTATTATTATTATTATTATTATTATTATTATTATTTGCCTCGCAGTAATATTTATGGGCAAGTAAGGAGAAAGTGGAATTTATTCCCTCCGGTAAATCCCATAGGTTCAATGCGCAATTTTCGTAGAAGTACATTTGGAATGCGCCCTTGTAGTTAACAGAAGTTACGGCCAGAATTTTGCCGAAATCAATTACCAAGACTGTACATTCACTGGTATCCTGCGTGAGATCTCCTCAATTAGTTCTTAGGGTTTAACTCTTCATCAATCGTTTGGAACTAGATAGGAATACAAGAAGCTCCTCACCTAGTGATCTCAATTCAAGTTGTCTGGCTCCATGGCTAAATGGTTAGCGCGCTAGCCTTTGGTCACAGGGGTAGCGTGTACGAATCCCGGCAGGGTTGAGAATTTTAACCATCATTGGTCAATTTCACTGGCACGGAGGCTGGGTGTATATGTCGTCTTCATTATAATTTCATCCTCATTACGACATGCAGGTCGCCTACTGGCGTCAAATCGAAAGACCTGCACCTCGCGAGCCGAACATGTCTTCGGACACTCCCGTCACTAGAAGCCATACGTCATTTCATTTCAAGTTATAAATGATTAGGCCTGTATGTGACTTAATTAGAGCATGATACACATCATGTTTGAACTGGTGAGCAATAATTTTAACAATACCTTCAAGTTAAATGATTTTTAAAACATGATTTTCCGCTATAATCAATTATACCGCACAACTCATATCTAAATGTCATTTCATGATAAGGCTTACTAACCTAACCTAACCCCATGGCACTACAGCCCTGACGGGCGTTGGCCTACCAAGCGACCGCTGCTCAGCCCCAAGGATTGCAGATTGTGATGTGTCGTGTGGTCAACACGACGAATCTTCTTGGCCGTTATTCTTGCCTTTCTCTACCGGGGATAAGGCTTACAAAGAGAATATTTACACCTGTAAATCTTAACAAAATACTTTGTTTGTTAACGGGGATTGTAAAAATGATGTTTTGAATTTAAAGGGAATCCTTCAGATTTAATGCGGCCATCACCTACAGTGACCGTCTAATTCGAAATAATTACAAAATTCAGAAAAAATATTGTTTAGAATTGTGTCAGTTTAACCATCAGAATCCGCACCTCCCTCGGTGGATCAGTTGTAAAAATATGGCCTCCGGATCCCAAGACCTTGGCTTAAAACGTGATTGAGGTAGCCGGATTTTTGAAGAGTGGAAACATGTCCATTCGGCGCCATGTGCGACGCATTTCCTGCTTACCCGACTGAAATAAAACTCAGTGATCGTTTTCTCAACAGAGTGCAGATTATTCTACCATCTGCTGGAGTAAAATGGAGCGTCGGCGTTGACTCAAAAGCAGCCTAAACAGCTTCAAACCAAATGCCTGTACACAGCTGTTGAATTGTTGAATTGTTGAGTTATTATTATTATTATTATTATTATTATTATTATTATTATTATTATTATTATTATTATTATTATCCGTAGTAGTAAAATTTTGAAGTTTCAAACAATTTTGAATAATTTTTTTCTCGATTGACAGATAATAAACGATATTTATCTTATTTTTATCGTACGGTGAGTTCAATGATGAGGCCTAATATGTTTCTTGTCGATCGCTACAGTTACAACTCGTTATTTCGTTTCGACATAGTGGGCTTTCTCGTGAGCAATGGACCTGTAGAAAATTAAAACTGAAAAATAATGATTTATGTCCCGTGCTTATCAAATTAAGGCGATCCCTTGCCGTGAAGTGAAACATGCTGTGATTTTTGTAGGTGGCAAATTCCTCATTTCTTTAATATTCACCCCTTTCTCCAGAGGCGGAAGAAAACACACGCCATATGGCGCATTCTTTTTTAATGCCTCGAGGTAATGAATTACATAGAAGTTTTTAATAACATAATAACATAGTCGCCCCTCTGACTTAAAGCGCATAAAAACTACTGGACTATTAGGGTTTTTTTCTTCGTCACGAATCGTCACCAGCTGGTAATAATAGCTGCAGTGCATTCCTTCATTTTACGTACAACCCGTTTTTTGTTTACTCTGGTAATATCCAGATATTGAAATGAAAGTATAATTTTCCAAGCACGTGTCCATATTTCACCTCCAAACTGCTAGTTAAAGAAGTTGTCATGCCGAAGGGCTTTTGAACAACACAGAAGCGGGTAGATGATACAGGTTTCTGATATGCGTTGGTGTTGTCTGATCAATGGCTTATGCCACAATATTTTAGGTTTATTTATTGGTACTCTGCTCAAGAAATATCTCTTTGCTCCTTGACATCTTAACGCTAGATTTAAAAAGAGATACAATACATGATGAGGTAGCATAATACGTCCTCGGTTTCGTACTTATTTACGATCCACTAAGTAAGATACGGTTCCTTTTCCAAAAGTACTCGAAATAACGTGAAATGAAATACATACATTTCCCTCTTATAAATACGATGTGGTACAGAAATAAATACCCATTAAGAGTTGTATTTTACCAGAAGTTTCGCGTTATCTCATTTGTATTATTATTATTATTATTAGTAGTAGTATATCTAAAGTAGGTAAGCTAAGGGTTATTCTGCCCGAAGGCAGGTCCGAACCTCCGCAGAGGTGTTCCTGAGCCCTAGTTTACGTGCGGTAGGGTGGCCGGTTCCTTCTCGCTCCTCCATTCCCTTACCCCCCACCAACAGCGCGTGGCAACCCATCCAACTCCTGACCACGCCCAATGTTGCTTAACTTCGGAGATCTCACGGGATCCGGTGTTTCAACACGGCTACGGCCGTTGGCGTATATCTAAAGTGAATACACATTTTTACCATTAATTTAATATTACAAAGGGGTTGTCTAGTCCAGTTGGTAAAGGTTTTCTAGGTTCACCCGGAAGGATGCGATTTCGATTCACCGTCAGAAAGTTGAAATACAGTATTTAGAAACGTTTCAAATAAAGTTCACTCATCCTATACTAAAACATGTATCGGGTTAATTCGTGAAGGAAAGACGGACAGGAATAGGGCTAACCTACACTTTTCCACTATGTTCTGCGGCTACGGATAGTGGGAGTCTACACCTGCTACTCTTCAAGCACCTTCATGGCATGTGTGTAGGCGTATTATTATTATTATTATTATTATTATTATTATTATTATTATTATTATTATTATTATTATTATTATTATTATTATTATTATTATTATTATTATTATTATTATTATTACTGGGTTTCCCGTGGAACGCAGAGGTGAAAGAAGGTGCCGGGGTGAATGGGTCTAACTACAATGTCAAGAATAGAATTTAAAACTTAAACTGAAGGTTATATTTTCAAAACTTTAAACTTAATAATTTTTTCATGCCTGGTCGAGGCGATAAAGGCGTGCTCGGTTCGCCCGGAAGGACGTGGGTTCGAATCCCCGTCAGGCAGTCGTAAAATTTAAGAAACGAGATTTCCACTTCCGGAGGTGCACATGGCCCTGAGGTTCACTCAGCCTACACCAAAATGAGTACCAGATTAATTCCTTGGGGCAAAGGCGGCCGGGCGTAGAGCTAACCACTTTACCCCATCACGTGCCGAGGTTAACAGTGGTGGAAGCCTTTACCTTCCACTCCTCTAAGGGCCTTCATGGCCTGTACGGAGGTGACTTTGCTTTTGCTTTTGCTTTGCTTTATGTCGCACCGACACAGGTAGGTCTTATGGCGACGATGGGATATGAAAGGCCTAGGAGTTGGAAGGAAGCGGCTGTGGCCTTAATTAAGGTACAGCCCCAGCATTTGCTTGGTGTGAAAATGGGAAACCACGGAAAATCATCTTCAGGGCTGCCGACAGTGGGGTTCGAACCCACTATCTCCCGGATGCGATCTCACAGCTGCACGCTCCTGACCGCACGGCCAGCTCGCCTCAACATTCCAGTCGGTTAATATTGTATTCTGACAAGAATACTGACGTGATTCTAGTGATCTATGTCGAGTTCAGTTTAATATTTGTCTGTGCCTGTTACAGCATCAGGGTAAAATGTTTGTTGTTGTACAATATGCCTCCACTGGCTGCCTTTCTGGAAATCCGACCAAAAGGATTTTTTGACGGGACATTCTTAAATTAACTTTGAAAAATAAAACAAATGTATTGTTGTTAGTAGTTTTCCTTGAGTTTGATGACTTCTTTTGCGGTATTTATCCGGTAACTCTATGACTTGTGGATGAGTGGACGTTGCTCTAATGGAACATACCCTGGGAGGGTTATTTCAACGATCTTTCACTCTTCAGAATATTTTTAACTCTACATTGGTGGAGAGCAGTATTAAACGCCGACTGCAATTTTAACGTATTCTCAGAATTACCAGCTTGAGTTGTTCTACAACGTCTTATGTTAGTGGTATCTTTTAACTCATTTAAAAAAAGAGAACCTCATAAAGTAACTCCCTCCGTCGTCAATTACTTGCAAATGGGGGATATTTTAATTGTTACAGTTAATTATGGTGCATGGCCTGCAAAGAGTTTCGTGTTTTATGAATCAAATAAAATAATTTTTCGTAAGAGTTAAACAATTAAAATATATCAGCTTATTCTTTCAAAATTGTCAACGCCAAATAATTACAGAGCTCATACAGTGTTATATCGGTCACTGAAAAAGTAATTCTAATTACATTCTAAGCTGGAATTTACTTGTGTTAATGTGATTAGTTCGTTCTTACTCCTTCTGTTCACAATATTGTATGAACTTCCTTGTCTGGCCCTACGGTGTAGGGGTCAACGCGTCCGCCTGTCACCCGGCGGCCCTTAGTTCGATTCCCGGCTGGGTCAGGGGTTTATAATTGTAAATAATTAATATCCCTGGCCTGGGGACTGGGTGTTTGTGCCGTCCTTAACGTTCCTTTCCTCACATTCAACACTCTATACTTCCGCAATTCCAATTACACGCAGGTTCATATTATGTGGTGGCAAAAGATCTCTAGAGGTCGACGCCACGAACAAATATCATTACTTGTTTACATAAACTCATCTTCACGATAGCACCACGAATCAGTACCGTTCAGAGATACAAGTCTCATATCCCGTCTATGACAGTAATTAATCCGGAATGTTATTTTTACTAGAACTTATCACATCTATTTTATAGCACTAAATTTCTCAAGTCGCGGTTAAACAGGTTTTTTTTAAATGCTGTTTGTTCGAGGCGTCGAGCTATGTGAATCTATTGCCCCTACTGGCACCATATTGTATGAACCTGCGTCTAATTGGAATGGCGGTAGTGTGGAATGTTGTGTGTGGGGAAAGGAAGATTAAGGACGTCATAAACTCTCAGTCCCCAGGCCAGGGATATTAATTATTACAATTAAAAACACCTGACCCGGCCGGGAATCGAACCCAGGGCCGTTGGGTGACAGGCGGGCGCTGCCTCCTACACCGCGGAGCCGAACGGTTAAACAGTTAGAGCCTCGGGAAAAATAGTAAGAAACACATTACCATATATCTCACAATGGTTTTTGGTCCTCAGAAACTTTTGAAACCTTATAAGTAAACTGAGATAATGGCCAAAGGTGTCACAATCTCCTAAACTGACTCAATCAACAATTCCTAAAACCTAATTAAAGTTTCATAAACATTATAACCTCTCTTAAGCAACATATTTGTCTTCAGTCATCGTCTTGAAGGCTGGTTGGATGCCCAATAGATGCAACATCAGCTGTCATACTAAGCCTAGGCGTGGCATACTAGGGAAATGAGAAGCTTTACTCACTGATTCAGAAGATACTATTACTTATTAGTCTATCAAGGCCACTCAAATATTCACACAAACATGTTAAATGAGTGGCACTTTTACACCACTCGCAACAGAAACTGGCTGCATAAAGAATAACATTACTAACATTGCCACTTTCACGTTTTCAAAGCCAGGGACAAGACTGAGATAGCCTAAAGAAAGTACAAATTTGTTCTAGCCTATACTGTCAAACATAGTGCACTGTAAACACTCGCGCCTGAAATGGTTCTGGGCTGTGTTCTTTATGCTAAGAAATATTTTGGGATAAATTAACAGCAGTTTTTCTAGTAATGGGGAATTTCTTACGGTTGTCTATTTATTTTTACAGGTACTTTATGTACTGTGTCCGGTCTGAAGAGTGCTAGCATATCCTCTTCCAGACATAATACGTTAAAATACAATCCATCTTACTGGACTTGAAATTGGCCGGTACAACTGAAGTAGAAGACGAAGAAGAATGTATGGCTGTCTTCAAGAACTGCAGTGAAGTGGTATCAGATCCAGACATTACAACATCATTATTTGTGGCAGAAGGTAAACCTAACAATTAAAATAGGAAGTATTCCACAAAAGAATCAAATTCTATCTACTCACGTTCCATTCATTATATCTGCGACTATTTGGAATCTCCTTTATTACAATTAATTTACCCACTTCTAACTCAAATTTTCAGGTGGCCATATATATTTCCTTTTGTAAATACAATTGTTTTCGTCTATAAACACTTTATTCTTAAAAAAAAAGCCAGCTTGTTCTCTCTCGTCAATGTTAAAAAATACATACCTTGGTCTCTGTATATCTGAAACCTGTCGAACCATAAATCTGAAATATTTAGATATGTTTTTTTTATCAGTTGTGAGTTTACTGAACTAAAATTACGTGATATTGATAGTTTTAAACTGATTTAGGACTTCCGTTTTTAGTAATACCAAATTTAAAAGGAACAAATATTGTACGGAGTGTTGTCTAATTCATACACTGAGGAATTCTTAAACTTCAAAAAATTGTCTCAAGTAATCTTTACAATGAATGCTCCGGTTTCACCAAGACTTTGAAGGATTAAAATCTAAAATTGACAAATCTTCTTCTTTAGGGTTTTAACTCCCCTTAAAATATATTTCCTATAAATCTCTTGGTAAACAAGTCCAGAATCATTGTTGATAAATATTATTACAATTACTGACACCTGACCAGAAATGAAGAAAAATAAACCATTGAACTGTCATAGCTAGGGTACATTACCCAGAATCAGAATGCCTACATGTAAGACGATCTTTGAACAGTGATGTGGCTGAGTGTACTTTATATGTGATATTTCATAAATGTTATTCGTCAAGGTACAATAAATGACATTTTAAATAAACTTATATGTTAAATGTTTATATCATGAAAACACTCATTGTATCCTGTCACACCTCATCCTGTTGTTCTCACCTTCAATGTTCGTCAAAATTGACCAATTTTACATTCAACTTCAAAAACAACAATATCTTCTTGAAAAATGAAGAAGCACGTATGACAAGAGAGGACAGGTAAGTATTGTTCTAGGCATAAATCTTCTTCTGCCATAAGTAACACGTACAAAACACACAATTTCCTAGGATATTCGCAATTATGTCGGTCAGGGTTGGCTCCATCAAATAAACTATCAAGCTATAAAAAGTTCAGAATAAAACTTAGAGTAAGTTTTGTTTGTAACATTCCTAAATACTGCTAACCGTTTTCGAAATATCATCAAGAAACAATTTCAAGATCCCTCTTAGTACTCTCCCTTCTTTGAATATTGTAATGTCGATCGGCCTAACATCTAAATTAACACAACCATAAAATACATACCGAGTTTCATAAAGTTTGCCCTACCATTTTCAGGTAATACTAAAAAAATAATCATACAGATATACATGCTTCCATCCATCCACCAATCCATCCATACAGATATACAGAAATTGAATCCGTGGTCTCTCTAGTAACATTCTGACGAAAACGTAAATTTTACTTAGAAATATGTCCAAAGCAAGTACACATTTGAATTCCCTTTAGGTTCCACTTACTGCATACATCCATGACGAATAGGCCTATGCGTGCAGTTCTTTACATAATACTTCTTCCAGATGGAAACCAAATACAGTATCCGGTATGTATACAGTACTATAACAAATGGTGCTTTACCTGACTAGTGACTACATTCCTTCGCGTATCGTTGGCGTTAGGAAAGGCATCCGGCCATACAATTTGGAATAATCCATACAAAATGCCAACACCAAGAAATTGGCAAACAACAACACTTGGAGATCTACGAAGAAGTAGAATGTATATCCACAAATGGATTCACAAGACGAGCTGATATTGTTGTAATTGATAGGGCAAAACGTACAGGTATGGTGATAGATCCAACTATAAGAGTCAAAGAAAATAAACAGCAGCCTCAATTAATTTGAGAGGAAAAGAAGGACATATATGAAGCATGCTCCGAGGATCTGGGAAAGAAGTATATGATTTAAAAAATGGGAAGACATTGGGCTTATGATTGACGCTAGAGGGACAATTCCGAAGGAGTTACAGAATTTTCTAAGAATAAAAGAAATCCCGGACACCGCCATCCAGACCATAGTCGGACTCTGAGCTAAAAAAAGGAAAATCGTTGGCGATTGTTAAGACACCATTTGTATTGCCTAACCTCAAACACCATGCATTGGAATTTCTTTATCCAGTGAAATCAGAAAGAGAAAATCCGCCTAATGGTTGACAATTTTTAATTTTGATTTTTAACACAAAACCCGCTTAAACCCCCACAAAAAGATAAAGGAGATATTGTTCTTATAAAATGATTAGGAGATCGACCATTTCGATTCCCACATAGATGCGGCTATCAGGTGGATTATCTCTCTCTTAACAGATGAACTTTAACTGATAGGCACAGACCAACTGTATAGCCTATATTACCTCCTCTTTTTAACACCAATATTAATATTTTTCATTTTGTATTAGTGGTATTTATATAATTCATTGTATATTGTATTTTACAAAAATGTGGATGCTTGACTGAATTTTCAGTGTGATGGCCTTCGGTTCAGTGTGTAGTTAATTCCTCTGTCTTTAGGACTGGGTATTTGTGTTCTCCGTGAGCATCGCATCATATACGAACGCCACCACGCCACCAACTATCAGAGAAACAGGCAATAGCGATTACGTCCCATCGCATAGCGTTGGCGTCAGGAAAAGCACCTGGCCATAAAACTGGGACTAATCTAGACAATGTACCAACAGGAAGAAATTGGGGGAAATTTCTGGAAGAATAACAATATTCCATTAGTATATTATCAGGAGAGATTCAAGGCAAATAAACAGCAGCCTCGATTAATTTGAGAGGAAAAGAAGGATATATATGAAGCATGCACTGATGATCTGGGAAAGAAGTATATGATTAAAAAAATATGCACGTACATCACCTTTGTACTCTTACATAGTCTACGATTCGTGAAGTTTATTATCAGACAACATTCACACCGCCCCAAGTGTATAATACTACTCATGATGAAGACCAAAGCCCTAAGAGTGAAGCAGCAGCAACAACAACAACAACAACAACAACACGATCTGATTTAATTTCTTTCATTGTGTTTATTTCATCTCTGATCAATTTTTATATGGTGGGAAAGATATCTGAAAAATAAATATCTGTAGCACCGAAGTGTCGTTTCGTGTCGTTAAGTTTTGATCGAATACACAGGATATTCGGTATCCGTAGGGGAAGACCGTTTGGTGGAGGCTGATTTGAATGTTGTATTTCATGATTTATTACCACTGGGAACAGACGGAATGGATGGGTAGTTCTGAAAGGTGTATCTCTTTTGTGACACTCGACTTATTTTGTGGGCCATTGTTTGGAGGTAGGCAATGGATTGGAACATCGCATTATGACGGTTTGTTCACCTACAGGGTGATGTTAACTCAGGTATCACAGTTTTAAGAGAATTAAGAAAATATATGAATTACATTTCTTTCTACGTTTACACACTTTTACGACAAGGTACGAACGACAATTTCAACTTGCTTCGCGATGCCTCAAAAGGTTCATTGTGTTGAGGTATTCTTCCAACCAACTAGACGTGTTCACAGATAGGAGAGTTAACAAACCCTTCAATTAACTTATTTATGATATTTTCTCCAATTTGTTGGAAACGGCGTTTGATATGGATTCGGCCCATTTCTTGGGTAGGATGCCTATCCTGTCGCCAACCCTAGGCGAGGGATATATTCAGTACTGTGTGTTTCAGTGGTGGTTGGCAGCTTAATGGGTTGTATGTAGAATACACGGAGAGAAGTGTATTACGAAGAACACAAGCACCCAGTTCCTGAGCAGAGAAATTAATCAGACGGAGTTAAAATACTCGCCCGCCCGGGAATCGAACCAGTGTCCTTTGAACTTAAGTCATCAGCATTCAGCAAAGCATCCAGACGTTCAGCTGTTCTTCTAACCAATTGGACTGATAATACATGGGAGAATTTATAGACTAATAAACTGGCTCATATACACAAATTCAACCATCGAACATCTGTATCTTTTTTCATGAATGTCCTCTTGCATTATTGTTTATTGTAAAATCTTCCCGCAACAGCTGCGATTCGCCTAAGGCGAAAGAGTACCTGAATAACAATAAAAGACATAGATGAACGGATTAGTCCTACACGAGATATGAATAGGAGATATGGGATCTGAGGAACTCGAAAGTGCAGAAGATTTCAAAACAATAAATGAATAAGTTTACAGATTGTGTTAAATATGATCAAATTAATTTTAAAATAATATTATTATAATAACAAACATGTCAACCTTTGTGATGTAGTGGTTAGTGTGATTAGCTGTCACCCCTGGAGATCCGGGTTCGATTCACGGCTCTGCAACGAAATTTGAAAAGTAGTACGAAGGCTGGAATGGGGTCCACTCAGCCTTAGGAGATCAGCTGAGTAGAGGGGGGTTCGAATCCCGCCTGAGCCATCCTAAAAGAGGTTTTCCAACTTTTCCTCCAGCCAAAGGCTGGGACCGTAGACTATCTAACTTAAGACCACGGCCGCTTCCTTTCCTTTTCCTTGTGTATCCGTTCCGATCGTCCAATCCCCACCACGAGGTCCCTGTTCAGCATAGCAAGTGAGGTCGCCTGGGTGAGGTACTGATCCTCCTGCTCAGTTTTATCCCCAACATAAAGTCCCACACTCCAAGGCACTGCCCTTGAGTCCTAGAGAAAAACAGCCCTATGGGTAAACGGATTAAGAAAGAAAGAAAGAAAGAAAGAAAGAAAGAAAGAAAGAAAGAAAGAAAGAAAGAAAGAAAATAATAATAATAATGACATTTATGTTATTAGTTTTACGCCATCGTTGTGTTACTCTTTTCAGGTGTTAGATTGATGTAAAACAGAATCGATCTTACCTTTCGACGCTTTGGAAACACTTGAGATCTTATTTGTTTACCATTTACATCATATTCGAATCTATTTGAATAACAAGTCACACGTGAGGCTAAAGAAGCACTGCCTGCTGCCCCACATTCTGTCAAGCAACTTTGAGGGAGAGGCACTGTACCGGCATTTCCTTAGGGGGTGATAAATATTACAGACTGTAAGGGGTAACGTTATTATTAATTCCACTTGGATGTTATCACTTCTCGCTTCTCTGTTCTTCTTTAATTACTCTTGTGTTACATGTTTATCTTATCCCATGCTCTCTCTCGTCATTGCATGTGAAAGGGAACAATGGAAATTTTTATACCAGGTATATACTGTACGAGTAAGCATCCAGCGTATAAAGGACTTGAAACAGAGAACAGTCGGAACTTTACCTTTATAAACATTCGATTATCGAAAGATACAATGATATTCTGAGTCTGCGATATGAATAGTTTACTTGTATTCATTCTCAGAAATTACCCTCTCATATAAATGTTATACTGCAAATATCTGCTCAAATTGACTTAAAGTTCCTCTGGATCCCCGACTCTGATTCATAGCGAAATACCGACACATTGTCGTTGGAACTACATTACAGAGAAATTCTTATTTTTACAACATTAGACTATATATAACAGTTACGCTTTTTCACGCACGTGCATTTCAATTCTGTATTACGCCTATATTTTATAAAATCAGTCATAATATTGCTGAGTAGAGAAGATTTCTAAACAATTAATGTAAGTTCCGAAATTTACAGATTGTTTTAAATGTGATAAAATTATTTTAAAGTAATAATAATAATAGTTTCACGTCCCACCAACTACTGTACTTTTACGGTTTTCCGAGACTCCAAAGTGCCGGAATTTTGCCCCGCAGGTATTCTGTCGCGTGCTGGTAAACGTACCGAAACGAAGCTGACGTATTTGAACACCTTGAAATACCACCGGACTGAGTCAAGTTCGAACTTGCCAACTTGGAGCTACTTAGCCCGGGTTTAAAATTTGAAAAAATCCTCCACCCTAAAGATAATGAAAGTAGAAATAATACTTAAATATCCGATTTGTGAAGACCAGATACTAACAGATATTAATTTCATATTGTCGCTTCTGTGCGCAAACCACGAATGTGACAATGCTATTACTATCCGTTGTTTGCCTTAAGACTGGTCACGCTTCCCAGCCACATATTGATATGCAGTCCATAAGAGCAATTTTCGCTGAGTTCATTTTCCTATGCGTGTTTGTAAAGGAAAATGAACCTTAGTTATATCATACCCCAGGAGTGGGTAATTATGTCATCCAAGCATACATTCCTACAGTACTGTACAGTAACGTTCATTTTCCTTTACTCGCGCGCATAGAAAAATGAACTCAACAAAAATTGTCCTGATGGAATCCATATCAATGTGTGGCTGGGAGGGGTATCCCGTTTTGATGGAAAGGAAGAGCACTGTCGCATTCGCGGTTTTGGCACAGCAGCAACGATATAATATCAAATTACTAAAACGGAGAAGTAAATAGAACTTAAACTTGAAATTTAAGCCATTTACCGTCCAGGGTTAGTTTTTCCCTCGAACTCAGTGACGGCTCCCAACACTACCGCCTCAAAAACAGTATTCTGGAGCGTGAGATTTTGGGTCGGGGGAAACAACTGAGGAGGAGGTCCATTACATCATCCAGGCGACCTCGCCTGCTGTGCTGAACAGGGGCCTAGTTGAGGGATAGGAAGATTGTAAGGGATAGACAAGGAAGAGGGAAGGAAGCGTCTGTGGCCTTAAGTTAGGTACCATCCAGGCATTTCCCTGAATGAGAGTAAGGAAACGACGGAAAACCACTTTGAGGATGACTGAGGTGGGAATCGAACCCCCCTTTACTCAGCTGACCTCCCGGGGCTGAGGTGACCCCGTTCCAGTCCTCTTACCACTTTTGCAATTTTGTGGCAGAGCCGGAATCGAACCCGGGCCTCCGGGAATGGCATTTAATCACAATGACTACTACACCACAGAGGTGAACTGAAGACCAGATACTACCAAAGATTCATATAATATGATATTAAATTATAAAATAGTTTTATAACAAATCTACACAGTCATGCAAGAATATCATGGGTGATTGATACATTTGAGTTACACAAAACGTCACTTAAATTCAGTGGTAAGTAATGATTACACTATTGCATTTTAAGAGAATGGTTTGTATGCATTGTAAAACAGTGTCACTTTTCACTGATATTTCTGATTCCCAGCTGAGCTGTAAATAGCAAAATTATTTATAGTGTAGTGCATAGTTGAAACCTGAAGTGTTGATTTGATGAAGTCAATGGAGATAACGATGTGAGGAAACGGAAGCTTGTGGTCACCGAGATAATACGAATTTATCTCGTTATAACTACCCTTAAAACAATAATCATCACAATCATCACCACTTACACTAACAAGTGTACACCACGAATAAATTTCCTCTTGCCTGACATGAAATACTCTTCACGTACTAGCATTCTGTTTATTACTGTCTGTGATTGTTTTGAGAATATGAACTAGATAGTTAATGCCAGCTTGTGTCTATTCCTCTACATCTATACAGAAATGAGGGGAATTTCTGTCCTTCGGGTACCAGCGACGCACTGCTTTCCAATAACGAAAATATTTTGCAATTTAGAGCTCGACTTGTTCTCGGAACGTGGTATTATTTCAGCATGCTTTACTATGACCATTCCTTGCAATAATTTCTGACGTTTCACCCATTCCATATTTTTCCGAAACCCTAAACTTCCCTTGAAAACTATTATCCTCCCACTACTAAAATCCTTTAATTCACAAAAGAGTGTGAAACCAAATTACACCTTTTAACGTTCTCTCACCTAGACCAGCCGTGTAATGTGCCAGAAGTGCCTGTATTCTTCTTTACATTACGTGAGTAATGAGTATCTGCATACAAAAAACTGAAACAGATTTTCCAAATATATTTTCTTTTTTTCATTCTTTAATGTCATGTCATTCATAATCTTTATATAAACAATACCAGACACCAGGAAACTCGTACTTGCGATGGTTACTGCTTGTAACAGAAGAGAAGAGAGCAGAAGGAAGCCATTTCCAATCTTCGACGTTCTTCTGCTTGTAGAGGAAAGGTAAGTTTAATGAATGTATTATTCTTTCAAGGGGTTCATTACTATTGACTGCAGGGAGTTGTGATTCCTAACAACCTAATATGTGATCCATATTCCTTTCCAGTATTCCTATAATCTTTAAAGCTTGCATCCTTAACTTTAATTCCTTCGTTCTTCCCTGTCATTTCATCCGTTTGTACATGTGTCCGTGGGGAAATTTCTCCTCTTCATCTCACATACATAGCCTAGTGGGTTATCAGTCCTGGTATCTATGTTAGTCTAATCTGTTGTTTTTCATTACGATATAGTTCTATTCTAATCTATCACACAAAGCTAAAATTAAATTAATCCTGTAAGCCTCTACCTTTCTTAGGGTCAAATTTCGTTAAAGCATTCTTCCCTCACCCACTTTGAAGATTATTCCTTTATTTGCTATTCCATCAATTCACCTCAATTTTATCGGCCATATAACAATAATTTTTCTAAGCCTTCAATTTTCTATCCTACATTTCACTCTCATGTATTACCACGCTCCACATGAACACATTCACACATGATTTGCTAAGGCGCATAATTACATTTGAGGTAAGCAAAATCTATCAAAGACTCTCTTTGTTTACGTTAGTCTAGTCTTTATGTTCTCCGTGTATTCGTATCCCACGTTTATTCCTAACCCAATTCCAAAGTCAACTCCCATTCCTTAGGTGATATTTTACATAATATCTTACCTCATTCAATCACTCTTCTTTAAATTCTTTCAAATTTCTGTGTTGTTCTTTGTTTCTAAAAATTTCTCCGTACTAATCACTAACTCCTCCAGATCCATTACATGTGACTGATAAACTTAGTTTCAATTTTTTCCTCTTGAACTATGGTTTTCTTCAAATTTACCTTCATTTCCCATTTTCGTTCTCTCATTCACATTTACACTATGTTTCCTTTACAAAATTTGAATTTCAGACTTCACCTTCTTATTGACTGTTAATGTGTTTCAAAGTGTTCCATGCAGCAGGTGGAAGAAGAAGAAGAACACGTCTCACTTTATACCGTGTATATACAATAGCCTGTGAAAAATGCAGGTGGAACTAAAGTAGTGTTGAGAACAGTTTTGTGTGCAGCATCTTACGGTTGTGAAAGTGCTAGTGTCGGCAAGAAAATGGAAAAGCCGCGGATGTGGTTTGTGCAGAAGTACGAGGAATTCTTCACATCTTGCTCATCAAGGAGAAGGACATTTTGGTGAGTACAAAAACACATCTAAATGTATTCTTCATTCTCTCTTTACTGTAATCTAAACAAAAATATACCTTTTCTTTGTACTTTGTTGTGATTTTCGTATGCCATCTGTAACTTCTCCGTTTTAATAATAATAATAATAATAATAATAATAATAATAATAATAATAATAATAATAATAATAATAATAATAATAATAATAATAATAATAATCAATATAAATAAAATCGTAACGAACGTGTGTCTGTACATTTACTATTTTGGCAAAATTCCTTTCAGTTATCCGTTTCAGGTGTAATAATGACCATCTGCATATTTTTTAGCTATGGTGACTGTTTGTTTGTTTGTTTGTTTGTTTGTTTGTTTGTTTGTTTGTCTGAGTTCTTATAACATGAAAACTACTGGATATATTTCTACCAAACTTCATATTTATAATCCACCTGTGCTTGGGTAGGTTTTAGGGCCAACATTGTTTCTAAATACCTGAATTGACTGGGGGTTTATCCGAAACCGAAACCGTTATTTTGCACTCCCACAAAATATACACTACCAAATTTAATGGAAATCTACCTGCCTTAATGGAAATCAATTTCTAAACATTAACGGACCGTTTTCCGGTACAAGTCCCACCGGTCTTACCTCAAGAGCGGGTGCGTGTAAAGCACATTTCATGTAACTTGAGAACTACTGGAGATATTTCAACCAAACTTCATCCACCTGTCTAAAGGTATGTTTTAGGTCTATACCATGTCAAATTCTCGGAATGGACTAGGGATTTATAGGGAACCGAAACAGTGATTTCACTCACCCACAATATATACAAGATCAACCTGACTGGAAATCGACCAACCTTGATGGAAGTCCATTTTTAAAACTTTTTTGTGTGCATTTTGTAGACAGGAGGATTAATACGGGGGATATCATGAACGGTCGGTTTTGCAGGCTAAGTCTAGCGGATATACCCCAAAAGGCGTTGTACGTGGGGCAGATTCCTTATCTATATAAATAAAATCATAAGAACCGTGTGTCTGTAGATTAACTGTGTTGGCGAAATTTTCGTACAGTTATCCGTTTCAGGTGTAATAATGACCATCTGCATATTTGTTACCTTTAGTTTCCTGAAAATCCTCATTTTTACCCCCCCCCCCCCGCAAAAGCTTGATTGCGACACAATCTGCCAGAGGAGCTATAATATTGAAATGTGGCAAAATTATTATACTGTAACCGACGGAAAGCTTCCCAGATCTTTAAATATTTCACTTTTTACCCCCTAAAAATATCGAAATATTGAGGCAATTTTAATGTTGGTGCAAACCTTCGTTTCAAGGTATTTCTTGGCTAAACGGTAAGTCGTATCAGAAAAAGGCTGGCACAATCTACAACAATCTACAACTTTGGTCCTATGACGTTTTGTCGCATCTCTATTCCTTAAACGTTATATGTGTCTCTATTTCTCGATTGTACGTACATTTTTCATTTTTTCGGTATCTATATGTGAGCAAAATTCTATGTTTGTAGCTGTCACATAAGTATCCAAATGTAATGCACTGTGATAAAGTCTTACCCAAATTTTACCCTATACAACGTTTCAAAATCTTACCCATAAATAGATGAGATAGGAATAAATATCATAAGACCAGCCATTTAGACCGCTAAATGAGGCGTCTTATGGTACAATCCGTTTGTCGATATGCCGTATCTTTTAGCAGCGTTTAATCTGTAAATGAAAGTTTTCAATATTGTAAACATGCATACACTACGTATGTCGATCTGTATATATTCATTGCAGTCGATTTGTAGACATGTAGAAAGAGTGTGTCTGCCATTATAATTAGTATTTTACAAATCGATAGCGACTCTCAGCAGGAAGGCGTCTACTATTGTAATCATTACTCTCCACTGGCAATATGATTGGGGTCCTTCTCCAACTCATGTGTAACTAGCATTATTAAGGAGGAACTACCATTGTAATGAATAGTTCCTTTCTCGATTTGACTGGCCGAAGACAAGGGAGCATGCAATTTTATTCAAAACTCCCCTAACCGATTGTGTTTGGGAGTAGGCAAGTGTGCCCACCATTACAAACAAATTTACCCATCTAAACTGTGACCGGCATTAGGCATAGTGGGTAGCTATTATAAAGGGAACTCACCAACTCGGTGTGACTGATGTTAAGAAAAGGGGCCTGCCATTATAGTGAATACTTCCCTACCCGATTGTGAATGTCAGTAGGCGGAGGCAAGTGAGCCTGTCGTTATCATCACAACTCCGCAACTCACACTTTACATTGGAAACATCGTGTTGGAAACTCCCCCTGCTGTTTCTAGATAACGGTAAGGGACATCCAATTTAAAGCATTCTTATTCACTGTATGTACAGAATTTACTTCGATATCCGATACAATGTAGAATACCGCAGCGAAAGGCGGGTACATTTGGTAGTACTAATAACAATAATATATATAGCAATATGCACTTAACAAAGCTACGTATTATATTCCTCCCTGTAAATTAATTTCAGTTAACGTTGAATTGAATAAGATATTTCTCTTCCTTTAGTCTGTTGGATTCTGTCTGACGACGATGATGATGATGATGATAATGATGAATATGTCATTTGTAGTTCTATATTTCAGAAAAATATTGCTTGAGAGAGTGTTTAGATGTACTTGTAGTCTACAGATTGGTTTGTTGCGGCCTTCCATGCCTTCCTATCCTTTGCTAAGTTCTTCCTATCTACGTGACTATTGTTTCCTGCATCAACTCTAATCTGTTTGTTATATCCATGTCTTTATCGTTCCCTGTCATTCTTACTTCTTATCTCCTGCCTCAAATATCATCTGATGAAGTCATAGCTGTCTAAAGATATACTCTCCCAACCTTTTTCTCCTGAAGAAATGTCGGCAGATCGTTCTCACATTAACCTTTAAATTAATTTTCTATACATGGTGATCCCATTTCTCCATCTCACCTTCAGCATTCAACACAGGACTTCTACTTCTACTGAGGCCATACGAAGCCTAGAAAACTTAAATCTAAATATTTGAACACCCTTTTCCTTGCATGATTGTTTCAGCTGTTACAGTGTGTATATGTTGTACCCATAATGTACATGTGTGTTAGTGCTTACTGTTAATGAATGTTATTTTGTGTACTGTATCATAAGCTAATAATAATAATAATAATAATAATAATAATAATAATAATAATAATAATAATAATAATAATATTGTTGAGTCATCAGTCCATAGACTGGTTTGATGCAGCTCTCCATGCCACCCTATACTATGCTAGTATTTTCATTTCTACATCACTGCTGCATCTTACATCTGCTCTAATCTGCTTGCCATATTCATAGCTTGGTCTACCCCTACCTTTGCTACCGCCTACACTTCCCTGGTGCACAAGTCCTGGGTGTCTTAGGATGTGTCCTGTCATTCTATCTCACCTTCTCGTCAAATTCAGCCCCAACGATCTCCTCTCACCAATTCGATTCATTATCCCGTCATTCGTGAGTCGATCTATCTATCTCACGTTCAGCATCATTCTGTAATACCACATTTCAAAAGTTTTTATTCTCTCTCTTTTTGGGCGAGTTATCGTCCATGTTTCACTTCCATACAATCCTACGCTCCAAAAAGAAAGTCTTCAATAACATTTTTCTAATTCCTATATCAATGTTTGAAGTGAGCAAATTTCTTTTCTTAACAAAGGCCGTCTTTGCTTCACGTAACTATCCCTGCTCGATCAACTTATGCCTTAAGAATATTAATCTTTACAATTGACTGAGTCGACGAGAGAATGATTGAGGAGGCGCCGAGTTGCCTCACTGCTGTCCGAAATCTAACTTCGGACCCTTAAAAGTCAGTAGGCCTACTCTAACAAATTCGTCAACAGCCAACTACAGCAATCGAGATGGACCTTATAATATCTTTATCTGAAAGTTTTAAAATGTTATTGTTTTTACATCCCACTAACTACTCCTCCACGGTTTTCGGAGACGCCGAGGTGCCGGAATTTTACCCCACAGGAGTTCTTTTACGTGCCAGTAAATGTACCAACAATACGCTGACGTATTTGAGCACCTTTAAATACCACCGGACTGAACCAAGTTCGAACCTGCCTATTTGGGTTTAGAAGACCACATTCTCAACCGTCTGAGCCACTCAGCCCGGCTATCTGAAAGTTTTATGCGAATGGCTATACTTCTATATTTTATACACTGCATTGCAATTACGTCGAGAATTCAAAATACATATTACTAGTATTACTCTGCATTATTTCCAAGATACCAACATCTTCTGTTAAACGAAAAATATACAACTTAAGTAACTGGAAACTGATGTAATTTCAATGTTAATTATGACACCAATTTTATCACCAATTTAATTATAATAATAATATCACAGTCCAAGGAGAGGAAATCAAAACCTTGAGATTTGCCGATGATATTGTTATTTTATCTGAGACTGCAGAAGGTCTCGAGAAGTTGCTGAATGGTATGGATGAAGTCTTAGGTAAGGAGTACAAGATGAAAATAAATAAGTCCAAAACAAAGGTAATGGAGTGCAGTCGAACGAAGGCAGGTGATGTAGGAAATATTAGATTAGGAAACGAAGTATTAAAGGAAGTAGATGAATATTGTTACTTGGGTAGTAAAATAACCAACGATGGCAGAAGTAAGGAGGACATAAAATGCAGACTAGCACAAGCAAGGAAGAGCTTTCTTAAGAAAATAAATTTGCTCACTTCAAACATTGATATCGGAATTAGAAAGATGTTTTTGAAGACTTTTGTGTGGAGCGTGGCATTGTATGGAAGTGAAACATGGACGATAACTAGCTCAGAAAGAAAGAGAATAGAAGCTTTTGAAATGTGGTGTTACAGAAGAATGCTGAAGGTGAGATGGATAGATCGAATCACGAATGAAGAGATACTGAATCGAATTGGTGAGAGGAGATCGATTTGGCTAAATTTGACGAGAAGAAGAGATAGAATGATAGGACACATCTTAAGACACCCAGGACTTGTTCAGTTGGTTTTAGAAGTGTAGGTGGTAAGAACGGTAGGGGTAGACCAAGGTATGAATATGACAAACAGATTAGAGCAGATGTAGGATGCAATAGTTACGTAGAAATGAAAAGGTTAGCACAGGATAGGGTGGCATCGAAGCTGCATCAAACCAGTCTATGGACTGATGACTCAAACAACAACAATAATAAATTAATAATTCAGTTTATTATAAGGTTTTACATGTAATAAATAAAGATAGGTGGCGGTGATTGCTTTATTAAGATGAAAAAAAATCGTTATCATCTTCCCCCCCCCCCCCATGTCTTTATCGTTCCCTGTCATTCTTACAGTCAGCCTATTTGGGTTTAGAAGACCATCGTCTCAACCGTCTGAGCCACTCAGCCCGGCTATCTGAAAGTTTTATGCGAATGGCTATACTTCTATATTTTATACACTGCATTGCAATTACGTCGAGAATTCAAAATACATATTACTAGTATTACTCTGCATTATTTCCAAGATACCAACATCTTCTGTTAAACGAAAAATATACAATTTAAGTAACTGGAAACTGATGTAATTTCAATGTTAATTATGACACCAATTCTATCACCAATTTAATTATAATAATAAATTAATAATTCAGTTTATTATAAGATTTTACATGTAATAAATAAAGATAGGTGGTGGTGATTGCTTTATTAAGATGAAAAACAAAATCTTTATCATCTCCCCCCCCCCCACACATAGAGATAACTGGATTGCTTGAATGAATTTTAAAACTTGTGACCGTACTCAATGCAGGCCCTACACTATTAATAACCTAGTTGTAGATTCTTACGTCGATTATTGATAGAGCGTCGGCCTCTGGTTCCCAAGAATATAGGTTCACACTGGGTATTGGTACTCGGATTTATGAAGAGAGTCAAGAATTCCATTCAACCATCCACGCCGTACGATGTTGACATGTAAACGATCTCTGACGTCACATTTGATGTTTGCCTGACAAAATTAATTAAAAGCCGGAGATCGCCCAACAGTGATCCGGTTTCTCTTCCATCTGGTGGAATAAAACGAAACGTCGAGCTTGACATGTTGGTAGCCTAAATGGTGTCAAATGAAAATCCCTGTACACGGTTGTTGGGCCCATATTATTATTATTATTATTATTATTATTATTATTATTATTATTATTATTATTATTATTATTATTATTATTATTATTATTATTATTATAGTAAAACTGTGTCCTCATCCAGAGGTCGTGCAGTCCTTTTCAGGCACACCCGAAACGGAGGTGAGCTGCGTTTTTGATTGTAACCACATGCCAGGCCTCCTGCCAATCTTAAATTTCCTGGCAGTATCATGAACTGAACCCGGGCAGCTAGTAGCATTAACCCTTAGGCTGCGGAGGCTAATTTGTTCACATATTTTTAAATATTTGCTAGGTTGAACTCTCTGTAACATTTCTAGTAAGTCTCATATACAGGGTCTCTTAAACCTTTGCAAATTGAAGCAGGTGATATTGGGTCCACAACCGATTATACTGAGAAAGGAAACCAATGGTCGGAAATGCATATTTATTGTGTAATGGACATACACAGTGTACTTCGCATAACAACAACGTAGCTCATAGTAATTGCCCAAAGTGGCGACCGCCAGTCTCAACGCATGCATGGCAACGGTGCATGAAGTTCTGCAGCATTCTCTCAAAGATCCCTGGTGTCTGTTGTACCAGAATACAGTCAGCTTGTACCCCAGCAAGCAGTTCTTCATCTGTTCCTACGAGGGTTTCATACATTAACGACTTGACGTAACCCCAGAGGAAAAAGTCCAGAGGTGTTAGATCCGGCGATCGCGCTGGCCATGGGATAGGACCTCCCTTCCAAACCAAAGATGAGGATACGCGTTGCTCAGGTGCTCGCGGACATTAACATCGAAGTGGTCTGGTGCACCGGACAACAAGGGGCACAGTCTCCAGGAACTGTGGCAGCACATCTCGCTGCCTGTTACAGTGTACAACAGACACCCGGGATCTTTGCGAGAGTGCATCAGAACTGCTAGCGTCGTTGCAATACATACAATGCTATTTTTTGCTAGTTGTTTTACGTCGCACCGACACAGGTCTTTTGGCGGCGATGGGAGAGGGAAGGGCTAAGAGTGGGAAGGGAGCGGCCGTGGCCTTAATTAAGGTACAGCCCCAGTATTTACCTGGTGTGAAAATGGGAAACCACGGAAAACCATCTTCAGGGCTACCGACAGTGGGGTTCGAACCTACTATCTCCCGAATACTGGATACTGGCCGCACTTATGCGACTGCAGCTATCGAGCTCGGTATACATGCAATGAGACTGGCGGTCGTCACTTTGAACAATTACTATGAGTTACGTTGTTGTTATCCGGTGTACGCCGTCCATTAACAATAAATATGCATTTTCGACCATAGTTTCCCCATCCGGACCCACTATCACCTGTTTCAGTTTGACCCAAAAGGTTTGAGACACCATGTTTAGAGAACTACATTACACCAAAGAGTTTCTTCTACATTTTCCGTAAAGCAACAGACAGATAGGCTGTGTAGAAATAAAACTCAATATCTCACTGTTGCTTATTCATGAAGCTAACCCACAAGTGGAAGGTTATGAACCCACGCCCTTTGTGTAAACAATGTTATTTGCATTTAAAAGTGTTATTTAGGACGTTTTCTGAGCAGGGCATAATTGATCTCCTCTCTTACTTTCGCTGGAAAAGATCTGTACCAATCACTGTTCAAGTATTCTTCCTCTTCTTGCAGTTCCGGTTTAAAGGCCAATTACCGAACTCCTTCACATATAAGAAGTAAACTTTTTGTTTTTCACTTCAAAAAGGAGAAAATAGTCCTGTAATTTGAAAGTCATATTTATGCAAAGTTAGTGACATGTAACTGTGTTATTCATGTGTGTGTCCAAATGCGTGCATAAGCGATGACATCGTTCACTTGCTTACGTCACCACAGACAAGAGTTTTATCCAGTCTTTCCTGGTATTTGGTACCTTGCACGTGTTTCTGTGTTCAGTAATACAGTAGTGACACTTCCATGGCGGTATTCATAACTGCACCTTCAAACGACACAAGAGCATTTGCTTTTCACAACTATTTCGAACACTGATATTGAACATGCAAACCATTTCGTGTGTCCGATACTCATGAAGAAATGGGAGAGTTGATCGTTGGGAGATCTGTGCTTCGAATTCTATTATTATTATTATTATTATTATTATTATTATTATTATTATTATTATTTTAATAATAATAATGTTATTTGCTTTAATTCCCACTAACTACTTTTACGGTCTTCGGAGACGCTGAGGTGCCGGAATTTAGTCCCGCAGGAGTTCTTTTA
Source organism: Anabrus simplex (assembly GCF_040414725.1). Lineage (NCBI taxonomy): Eukaryota > Metazoa > Arthropoda > Insecta > Orthoptera > Tettigoniidae > Anabrus > Anabrus simplex. The sequence goes on from NC_090265.1 coordinate 448,365,735, forward strand.
CGTGCCAGTAAATCTACCGACACGAGGCTGTCGTATTTGAGCACCTTCAAATACCACCGGACTGAGCCAGGATCGAACCTGCCAAGTTGGGGTTAGAAGGCCGGCGCCTTAACCGTCTGAGCCACTCAGCCCGGCATTATTATTATTATTATTATTATTATTATTATTATTATTATTATTATATTAACAAATACATCGCAATTGGGAAATATCTCGGTGGCAATGGTCACTTACAGTAAAGTTAAAAAATAATTACCCAACAAACACCACCATCACCACCACCACCACCCCAACAACAACAACAACAACAACAACAATAACAACTACAACAACGAGAGTATAACAAACAAATCCATGGAAAGAAAATATTACAAGAAATACTACTAGTTTAACATTCTAAATCTAGCATCATCATATACAAATTCACACACAACTTAAGTATTTCCTGGTGACATGAAGAAAACAGCTGGTAACAAGTGACTCAGAATCAGTGGTAGTGGAAAAATATGGAAGTTGTCTGCATTTGGTTGATTAACGGTTGGAGTAAAAAGTAAGTAAGAAGTGGAAGAAAAACAAGAAGAAGTATAATAGTGAAGAGGGCAGTTACAACTACTGCACTTTTAGCAATAGTGATCGGATTGATTGGTGATCCCGACTTTTTCCACTCAAGATTATCCTATGGGTGAGATACATTCTGACAGGGGTATAGTAATTAAAATACAGTTCCTTTTCCTCATAAAATGCGATGTGGATAACGAGTCGTTCCCATTAGTGAATGAACGTAAATTCGAATATCTAAATCAGCCTCCCCTAAACTAACTTTATTTATAAGAAGTAGGATACAACAGAATGTCGGGCTCCTGCGACAAATGGTTAGCGACGAGGTCTTCGGTTCATAGGGTTACGGGTTCGATTCCCGGCCGGGTTGGAAATGTTAATTGCGTATTGTTAATTCCTCTCTCCGGGGAAAGGTTGTTGGTGTGTTCGTTTCAATACTCTCCTCTTCATACACTCACGACAGATTACAGTAGGAACCACCACAGAAAATACCACATAGGATTCAGAAGGACATTGAGCCGTAAATGAGGGCCAAGTCCACATGTGTGACAAATTTCGTACCCGCATTCCCACGCAGGCGTGGAGAAAGCCTTAGAAAAATAATACACTAAAAAACTAAGTTATTTCCAGAATGACTGAAAGTTGGATTAAAACCCTATTCACATCCAAATGCTTAAGATGATGCCCAAGATATCCTTAATATCTAAATAAAGCTAAACATCGTCATCATTCTCATCGTCATCCACCTCATCATCATGACAATCAACAACAACAAGAAACAATCGACTTCATTTTATTAGCAGAGACATTTTGATGTTGACCACAATGTTCTAATCTATTGTATAAAATAAGAGTTTTGTCTGTATATTGCTCAGAATTTGAAAATAATGGTATTTCTGTATCGGTCATGTCCACAGGAACAAAGAAATGCACTTTTTACATTTCCGTAATTTCTGTCTGTCTATCTATCTGTCTGTCTGTCTGTCTGTCTGTCTGTCTGTCTGTCTGTCTGTCTGTCTGTCTGTCTGTGTGTATGTATGTATGTACATGCATCACGAGAAAACGGCTGCCGGGCTGAGTGGCTCAGACGGTTGAGACGCTGACATTCTGACCCCAACTTGGCAGGTTCGATCCTGGCTCAGTCCGGTGGTATTTGAAGGTGCTCAAATACGTCAGCCTCATGTCGGTAGATTTACTGGCACGTAAAAAGAACTCCTGCGGGACTAAATTCCGGCACCTCGGCGTCTCTGAAAACCTTAAAGGTAGTTAGTAGGACGTAAAGCAAATAACATTGTTATTAGAAAACGGCTGAAGAGAATTTGATGAAAATCGGTATGTGAACTCGCGGGAAAAGCCACTACAATCTAGGCTATAGATCATTTTATTCACGCTGAGGGAAATAGTAGTTTAGGGGAAGGCCTACCTTTTAATTCTCAAATATTTATATTATTAGTGGACCTATCGATAAATACTACATAACTAAAGTGATATAGAATTACATTTCCGATCATTTATGTCTTATACATTTTTACCGTACCGGCTATGATGACACAGATATTCATGAATTTGTATTTTTGTTGCTAAGGCCATATCAACGCTGAGCCACGAGAAAATGGGTTAAAATAATTTAATGAAAATCGGTGTATAGAGTCCGGGAATAAGAAACTACAATCTAAGCTATCAACAATTTTATTCAACCTTGATAAAATTGTAGTATAGGGGAATGAGTCTAAAATTTATTTTTTAAACTCCTATATTATTGGTCTTAACGAGAAGTACTACATAACAAATGTTATAGAAAATGTAATTTCCGATCATTTATGTTTTACCCAGTTTTACCGTACCGACTGTGATAAGAGTGGCATGTCAGAGTCGGAAGAAAACTAAATGTGAACGCCCACAATATCGAAAGCGCATAACATGCATCAACAATATCATTACATTGACCATTGTTTGTTATGAAGTTCTTTTTCTCTTATGCTGCCACTCAACTCCGATAGATGGGATTACTCCTGCGTACCGAGTATAACAACCTGACTGAATATTGGCGGGAAATGGCAGGGGAGTTAGAAAACTTTCTTCTTTAGCATGCCATTCCTCTGGTTCATACATTTTCTGAGTGCAGAGCAGTGTGCACACTTAAGGCAGAGGCTCAATGGCCTAGAATTAAAATTTAGGCCTATTCCAAATTATAGCACCACAATTCACTGAATAACTCAAAATTCAACCCTGAAAAGAGCCATTTCTTAAGAAAAGCTTCTTCCAAATTAGCATTGAAGAGGAGGTTTCTCCTCTGGCTTGGAGGAAAATTTGCTTCCAGGTCAGATAGATTTTTCCGCCGCCAGTGTAGTGAATTGAGATTTTTCGACTCATCGGGTTCTCCTAGGAAACAGATTAGTAAAAGGACATAGCTTTTGCCCTGGGACTTTTCTCTATTCGACCCCCTCCCCAACCCCCCACCACCGAAAAAGACCAAGATTGTTCACGGATCGTGGCTGTCTGCGGCTTGGCCATTCCAGCTCTGGAACTTTGGACTGTTAGATTGCTGGCATAGCACTGTTCGTTAAAAGGGAGAAAATATGTGGTTTTCATTTGATCGAGTATTTCATATGAAAGCATTGCTTTCAATCGCGCCATTCCTACTGACACCATTGTAATAACCTATGTTCATTTCAGTTGGGAAAACCACTAAGGCAATCTTTTTGAGGATTTAAAAAGGCAGGTGGAGAGTGAGAGTCTGCCATTATAATGAAAACTCTCCAACCTGATTGGGACTGATGGTAGGCAAGTGGGCCTACCATTACAATGAAAATTCCCTAAGCCAGTCTTCACATGCGAAAAGACGTTTGGTGACTTCCCCATCGCGTTTCTAGGGAAAAGTTAAGAGCTATGCAATTTAATACAATCTTGCTCACAACGTGTACACTACCTAACCTAGAATTCTGTAGACAATGTAGAATTCCGTAGTGAAGCACGGGTACTTCAGCTAGTATCTTCATAAATGTTTGATTATTATTAATCTATGTCTTTGGCACTAGACTCTTACCTGAAGCCTATTTAAGGCGACACGCCGGAGATTAAATTCGGTATTTTGATCAGTGTGGTGATTTTTTTTTAATGACTGAAATTGAAAGGATTGTGTTTCTTTCTTCTTGTCACGAAGTTATTCCGCTGAATTCAAACAATTTATCACTGTAATAATGCTTTGTTCGTCGATTGTAATTTTACATTTAAATCCCATTTTCTCCCATAATATTCTGCTAAATGTAACAACATTTCTATGGTATATGTATCACAGCTATATTAAGAAACCTGCTTATGGAATTTTTGATTGCAGAATTCTTTCAAGTAGTGGAGACTTTTAAGTCAAAAATTTTAGAACGTAAAAATTACACAAATTTAAGTACGATGTATCTCCTAATATCAATTATGCACAAAAAAATCGATACGTAGTGCTTTTAAAAGAGGTATTATCTACCTAATTACGAATTCTGCATTAAGATGTTAATCAAATTTCATGAGAAACCTGGAATTAAAAATTTCAAAAATTTTTTTTGGGAAAACTATTAATTGTAAATGAAAGAAATTTTCTACTTTTTTTGTAGGTGACATTCCCACAAAGTTTCGTGAAAAGCCATGCATTAGATAAAAGTATCTTTCTATCTCCAGAGTGTCGCTTTAAAAATATTTCTACACATAGGCGTACAACAATTAGATAGCTGTATTCTTATAGTGAGAACCTAAGTTCTATTTTCAACTGTCTGCAATGAGCAGACTTGAAGATTCGGAAGGATCATGAAAGGGTAAAAATATTTCTAGGGAAGAAAAGAAGAATCAATTCTTATAAATGGGTTTCGTGGGGTCACTGTCCTTATTGTACTAAAAAATAAATTATGAGATTTTGTATTTTTTTTTTCAAGTGGTTTAACGTCGTATTAACTATTTAGTTCAAGGAAGATGGGGTAGGAATGGGCTAGGACATGAAAATAAGCCATTGTAGCCTTACTATTAAAATGCAGCCCCACCATTTTCCTGTTGTGAAAATGGGTAATCTTCAGGGCTGCCGACGGTGGGGTTCAAATCCACAATCTCCCGAATGCACGCTAACCCGCTCGGTAATTGTGAGATTCTTCTGTGTAAAACGTTTTGGACCAGTCCTTCTAGAGTGGAACATGTAATGTGTAGTTATTTCTGGATAACATATAGATGAGGAAACTTATTTCACACAAACTACTAGTCCGATGACCTAGATGTTAGTCCTCTTGAAACAATAATCAAATAAAAACATAAAGTACTGCTCTGTCATTTGTCTTAAGTGAATAAGTAAAAATACAGACGAACTGAAAAAGGCCTGGATTCAAAGAACAATTTACGATGTGGAAAAATACCATTGGATTCGTTCAGCAGAATAAGCGGTAAAAATTCAGACAATGATTACAATTATGTCACAGGAAGAAAGGAAAATAATATTCGGAGAAAATGTTCATGTGGCAACCGAGAAGGGAGAAATCATAGCCTACTCGGATCGTTTCTGCGACACATTTCTGAATCGTAATGGAAATATTTACGACTACATTCTTCTTCTAACTAAAAAGTATGACCTATCAGTTAAAGTATTATCCGCACTTGCAACGTATTGGCATGTTTAGGTACTCTTACTTATGAGATGTACAAACAATCCTGTGGCACAATATCTCGTTAAGGGCCTTTCTCTCTCAAAGCGACTGCTGCCCAGTCAGATGACCTTTTGGCAGTGGAGTGACGCGTGGTCAGCGTGCCTACACATTCATTCATATCGCTTGGCTTTCGCGACCGGATCCATCACCTCTCTTAATCTGACCACGCTTCAGCTAGACTCACAAGGCTGAGCAAACCCCGTTCAAGACCACTGTCCATGATAAAGCAACCCTTGGACGAGCTGGGAATTGAGTCTCGGACTTCGGATAGCGAACAGGTACGCTACTTCTTTACCACGGATAGACTGACAATGATATTTGAAATGCACATAACAAACTGAGCAAACATTTCTTCATTATAATGGAAGGTTTGAGGACTTCTTACCATCCATTACACTTTCGGGGCATCCATGAAATATGATGTGAATCGTATGATTTAAAGAATTTCTAATGCTGTAAGCGAAAACAAGGTAAGTATATGTGTGTCTGACAGTAATGTCTATAAATTAGTTCTCGTTTCGTAGAAAATGAGCTAATCATATGCTTTCGCGTTTATAGCAGATGAAGTAAACCTGATCGCTTAAACAGATTCATATGTGCGTGTTTAGTGATTTAATCAGGTTATTAAATGCATCGGTTCCACAACAGTCGTTTAGAATCCCTCAGAATTAATTTAAAGTAATTCTGGCAAGCAGTTCTTCAAACTGCAAATGCATCTCTAAACGGTTTAGTTAAACACACAACAGGATTGTTTTGATGAATTAAGAGCTCAAGTTGTAATTAGTAATAAAACCGGGGAGGCTTTTGTTAATGAATCCATCGACTTGGCCTGCAATAATCCCAACTAAACACATAACTAATACTAATTCTCCAATTTGCGATTTTATTGCAGTAATTAACAAGTTTGCAGCCCGCTAGTCCCACTAGAAGCGCCGTACCGTTAAAACGGTGACTAATTGCCTGTATTATGTCAATGGGAAGCTATTGCTGGCTGACTAATATTATCTTCAAGATATATGGCATCTCAAGTAACGCGTTAAAAGTTTAAAAAGTGAACATGGCTAAAAAATGCCACGTCAGGAACAGTCATTTACGTTTATGTTACGTAGATCTTTAGACGAAATATGACAACAGTCCTAAGGGAAAGGATGTTGGCCGTACAGAAGGATTAGCCTATAGGATAAGAGGTAGGTTATTACAGGCATTAAAATGCACTTATAACAACAATCGGAGCACAGTGAGAATCGATGGTAGAATGAGTTCTTGGTTCAAGTTTGTTACAGGGGTTATAACTTAAAAGGCTGTAATCAATTATTTTCCACCTGTTACGTGGATCTTTTACTGAAATGAAATGGCGTATGGCTTTTAGTGCCGGAAGTGTCCAAGGACATGTTCGACTCACCAGGTGCAGGTCTTTTGATTTGACACCCGTAGGCGACCTGCGCGTCGTAATGAGGATGAAATGATGATGAAGACAACACGTACACCCAACCCTCGTGCCAGCGAAATTAACCAATTATGGTTACAATTCTCGACCCTGCCTGGAATCGAACCCTGGACCCCTGTGACCAAAGACCAGCACGTTAACCCTTTAGCCATGGAGCCGGGCGATCATTTACTAAAACGTATAACACAGCAGGGAGGGATTCGTTGCGTGTTAAAGTAGGGGCCAGTTTGGCCTATGCAACGGCAGACTATACTGAGAGCTTGCATCTGGGAAATAGTGGGTTAGAACCCCACTGTGGGAAGCCCTGAAGATGGTTTTTCGTGGTTTTCCATCTTCACATCAGGCAAATGCTGGGCCTGTACCTTAATTTAAGCCACGACCGTTTCCTTCCCATTCCTAAGGCCTTTTCTATCCCATCGTCGCCATAAGACCTATCTGGGTCAGTGTGACATAAAAGCAAAGAGTAAAAAAGAAACAAAAATATACTGAAAGCCTGTAATCTAATACGTTGGAGTATAAAAAGAGATGGAACAAGTACCGTATGATATTAAGGTTAGCATTTCCAAGACTGCAGTCATCTCAGTTGGGAAGAAACTTAGGAGGAATGAATTACAGGGAGAAAATACAAAACTGGAACAGGTGGATCATTTCAAGCTCATAGTGGTTAGCTCGGTGACGGGCCGGAAAAGCACATGCATGCGAAGCGGAATTTGCTGGAGTTTCCTGCGGCTAGGAAGCACATAGAAGCTCGCCCGTGAAGTTCGGAATCCCTCACAAATGTCCTTTTCAGTTATTCGCTTGATCATGCAGCGTAAGGTCTCATTCGGTGGTACAGTCAATCAGGCAGTGCAAGTTTTTAAAAGTGCCTTACAATTCAGCGTGTGTATGAATTATCAGGTAATTGGCGTGGCGAATAATCAAATTATCTATTATCTCTATATTTAGAAAAAAGAGTTTTGTCTGTACATTGCTCAGACTGTAAAAATAATGGCATCCCTGTATTGGTTGTGTCCACAGTAACAAGAAAATGCACTTTTTAAAATTTTCCTTCACTCTGTCTGTCTGTCTATCTTTATGTATGTATGTATGTATGTATGTATGTATGTAAGTATGTATGTATGTATGTATGTATGTATGTATATATGCACGTACACGTATGTATGTTCAATCTTCAGCCGTAAGGCTGGTTGGATCCTCAACAGCTCTGCCATCAGCTGTCATAGGTGGCCTAGGCATCATTGAAGAGGCGTACTAGGGAAATGAGGAATGAGGTAGTTTCCCGTTGCTTTCCTCACTGAGCCAGACGTAGCTATTACATATCAGTCTGCCAAGCCCAGTGAAATGCATGCACCAACCAAACCTATGAGCAACATTTTCACACCATGCATAACAGGGACTGGCTGCATAAGGGATAGTATTACTATCAACGCTCATACCTCAGTCACTTTCATATTGTCAATGAAAGTAACAAAATTGCTCTGGCCTATACCAGAAGACATAGTGCACTGGAAACACTAGGTCCCGCCAGCAAAGGCATCACGCGTATCATGAGTAAAAGACTGAAGATAATTTAATGAAGATCGATATGTAAAGTTAGGGAGTAAGGAACTACAGTCTAGGCTATAAATAATTTTATTCACGCTGAGTGAAATGGTAGTTTTGAGGAAGGCCTACATTTTTATTTTCAAATATTTGTATCATTAATGAAACTATCGATAATGACTTAAGTTATATACAATCAAATTTCCGATCATTTATGTCACATATTTTTACCATACCGGCTGTGATAACTGAGATATTCATGAAAGTCAATTTTTGTTGCTAAGTCCATATCAACGCCGAACCACAAGAAAATAGGTGAACAGAATTCAATGAAAATCGGCATGTAATGTCTGGGTATAAGGTATTACAGTATAGGCAATAAATAATTTTATTCACGTTGGATTAAATGGTAGTTTAGAGGAATGTGCCTAAAAATGAATTTTTACTACCCATGTTAGTAGTCCTATCGAAACGATATAGAGAATATAAGTTCCGATCATTTATGTTTTATACAGCTTTACCACACCGACAATGATAATAGAATTCATATCCGACTCGTTGGCTGAATGGTCAGCGTACTGGCCTTCGGTTCAGAGGGTCCCGGGTTCGATTTCCGACCGGGTCGGGGATTTTAACCTTCATTGGTTAATTCCAATGGCTCGGGGGCTGGGTGTTTGTGCTGTCCCCGACATCCCTGCAACACACACGTCACACATGACACTAACCTTCACCACAACAACACATGGAAGATGCCTCCCACCCTCATCGGAGGGTCTGCCTTACAAGGGCTGCACCCGGCTAGAAATAATCACACAAAATTAAAATTATAGAATTCATAAATTTAGAGTTTTGTTGCTTAGTCCATATCAACGCCGAGAATTGCTAACCTAGTTCAAATAGTGTTTAATCGTATTATGACTATCCCGTCGTCACCATAAGACCTATCGGTGTCGGTGCGACGTAAAGCAACAAGCAAAAAAAAAAAACAGCAATTCTTTACAAAATATCATTGACCGTAACTAAAATTTTACATATTTATATATATGTTCTGAGTACAGTACATATTTGCTCAGTTTTTAGAAATGAGCCTTCATACTGATGATGTAAAAATTATTTTCTTGCATAGAATCGAACTACATTTTTGTAATATTCCATTATTTTCACATTAAAGTTAAATTATGAACATTGGAAACAGTCCTGTTAAATAATACTGAAGAGTTCAAACTGAGTTTTGTTTATGTATGCTACGTACTTCGAAGGATCTACTTTGTTTGACAAAAAATAAATTTATAAAGGTTGAAAACTGACAAAGATCAAACAACAATGTAATAATAATATTGCAAATACATACCGTTGACCGGCAGTATAGATACCCTAAAGTATCAGCTCAGAAAAATATTGTCGTAATTTTGAACACACTATTCACTTAAATTTTCCTTTCATGACACGTTGTAGTTCTATAATAATCTGCTCAAAGGACCTCTGCATCCATATGCCGTTATGCTCTGGACGTAATCAGTTTAGATCAATATACCTAGAAACTTGAGTGGTGGCAGCTGAACATATGGCTCGATGGACAGTGAAATTACTTCCCCAATTCCTGAGTTGGAACACTGACCGTGGGATGTGGGCTTCATAATAACAAGCTAACCAGAGAGTCAGGTGACGGTGAATGAAGCAGGATCTGCCAAGAATGCAGATAATGATTTGTACCATTATGTTTTACCGTTTGTAAATTAATGCGTATTAAACTGCACCTTCCCTAAAGCTTCTGGGAATACTTTTTCAGAAAGTGAACTGCGCTAAGGAATTTCTCCTTTGTTCTCTTGGTTAGTCGTCAATCTATCAGCAATTAATAATAATAATAACGGCTAAATGGTTAGATGGGTCCTGGGTTAGATTCCCGGCAGGGTCTGGAATTTTAACCTTCATTGGTTAATTTTGCTGGCGTGTTTGTGTCGTCTTCATAATAATTTCATCCCCATCACGACGCGCAGGTCGCCTACGGGAGTCAAATCAAAAAACCTTATCCTGTCGAGCCGAACTTGTCCTCGGACGGTCCCGGCACTAAAAGCCATATGCCATTTCATTTCAATAATAATAATAATAATAATAATAATAATAATAATAATAATAATAATAATAATAATAATAATAATATTTTTCTGCCACTTTTCCCACTCCCTGCCAGATGCCTCTTTCGTGGAAGGATGTGTTGATTATTGCGTGCTTCTGTGGTGTTTGGTGTTTTAATTTTTCTTTCTACTGACAGATATAAGTCTTATGGCGACGATGGGAGAGGAAATGCCTAGGAGAAGGAAGGAAACAGATGCGGTCTTAATTAAAATACAGTGCCAGCATTTTCCGGGTGTGAAAGTGGGAAACCATGGAAAACCAATTTCAGGGTTGCCGTCAGTGAGGTTCGACCCACTCTCTCCCCAATATAAGCTGACAGGGTTGGTACTGTGGTGCGTTGTGTGTTTGTGAAGAGGCTTATACTGAGACAAATAGAAACGCTTAGTTTCTGGGCTGAGTAGTTCAAACGTTAGAACGCTGGCCCTCTGAGCCCAAGTTGACCGGTTCGATGGTACTTGAAAATGCTCAAATATGACTGCCTCGTGTCAATAGATTTAAAAGGACGTAAACATGTTTCTACGGAACTAAATTTCGGTACCTCAGTGTCTCTGTAAACCTTAAAATTAGTGAGTGGGACGTTATCCAGTAGTAAAATTCGAAAGAAACGCTCAGTCACTGAGACAGAGAAATTAATTATATGCGTCTAAAATCATTAACGATGGTCAAAATCGATCCCAGGACCCTCTGGAACGAAGCGTGCGATAATGACCTCAGTTACCAAGTACGGTCATTTTGTTCTGATGGTATTTAGGCTGCCTTTGTGCCAATTTAGATGTTCAGTTTTACCCTACAAAGCGACAGTTCTAATTGATTACAATACAGGTACCGTTGTTCCTGAAATATCAAGTAGGCCTACATCTAGTAACTACACGGAGCTGATGACTTTCATACCTTGGAACTCTGATATAAATAAATGTTTATATAACATTATAGTTTATACAAACCTTGTCTATATAGCCTTAGGAAAAACCAGCATGGCGAGGTTATTCCATTTAGTGCAGGGCCTCTCAGGGTGCATGCACCAGTGCATTGCGCTGTGCACGGTGCAAAAGCCGACTTCGCTTGGTTGACCAGAGTGCAGACCCCCACTCCTCGATTTGGAGCAATAGCGCTGTTTCTCTCTTTCCCCGCGCTTGTTTCGCTCGCTCCGCCTGTCTTCCTCTTTCTCACTTGCTCCGTAGCACTCCAAATGCGAGCCGAGCTGAGTCGAGCTTAGCCGAGTAGCCCAGAAACGAAGCGTTTGTCCGAGCCGAACCGAGTCGGACCGATGCACTGTGCACAGGAACTCTGCACCTCATTTTGCACGCGTGAGATTTTGGGCGTTTGAAAGGCCCTGCTAGTGTATATGATGTGTAATATAGGTGAAGTGCCATCTAATTTTCGCAGAATGTTGTTACACCTATTCCCAAGAAAGCCTGTGCTGACAAGTGTGAAAACTACCGCCGCTTTTCCCACTCCCTGCTAAGATTTGCTGATAATATTGTTATTTTATCTGAGTGAGGCAAGGCTGCAGTTTGTTCCACCTCTTGTTCAGTGTTTACATAGAACAGGAGGTAAAGGAAATCAAAGAGGAATTTTGGAAAGGGAATCACATTCCAAGGAGAGGAAATCTAAATCCTGAGATTTGCTGATAATATTGTTATTTTATTGGAGACTGATGAAGACCTGAGGAAACTGGTGAATGTTATGGACACGGTCTTGAGAAAGGAGTACAAGATGAAAATATATAAGTACAAAAGAAAAGTAATGGAGTGCAGTCGAATGAAGTCAGGTGTTTCAGGAAATATTAATTTAGGAAATTAAGTCTTAAAGGAAGTAGATGAATAATGTTACTTGGGTAGTAAAATAACTAACGATGGCAGAAGTAAAGAGGACATAATATGCAGACTAGCAAAAGCAAGAAAGGAAAGGAAAGAAATTTACCCACTTCGAACAATGATATAGGAATTAGAAATATGTTTTTGAAGAATTTTGTTTGGAGCGTGGCATTGTATGGAAGTGAATTATGGACGAGAACTAGTTCAGAAAGAAAGAGAATAGACGCTTTTGTAATGTCGTGTTACAGAATGCTGAAGGTGAGATGGATAGACCGAATCACGAATTAAGAGATACGGAATTGATTTGGTGAGGAAAGATAGATTTGGCTAAACTTGACGAGTGAAAGGGATAGAATGATAGGGCACATCATAAGACAGCCAGGACTTCTTCAGTTGGTTTTCGAGGGAAGTGTAGGCAGTAATAATAACGGTAAGGGTAGACCGAGGTATGAATATGATAAGCAGATTAGAGCAAATGCAGGATGCAGTAGTTACGTAAAAATCAAACGTTAGCACAGGATAGGGTGGCATGGAAGGCTGCATCCAACGAGTCTACGGACTGATGACTCAGACACCAAATGTTTTCAGTCCGTGGATACACGAAGTACAAAATGTATAACACTATATTGTTAAAAGTGGACATTAATAAGAAAATGGTATGTTTTGTTTTGTTCGACAAGAACATCCTCACATTTACTGAGTCGACACTGAAAATAACAACTTCACAAATAAATAACTGTCTCAACATGTCAATGAATTTTTCAATTAACAGTGCGAGGATCACCTCAGAACACGGAAGACCTAACTCAAATAATTACTTATATTCCTATTATGATTCGAAAATAAGTGATACCGGTACTCCGTGGAGATTTCCATTTTCTTAACTGAGGGCTAGATAAATTTTACCACCGAGTTACACATTCTTTTATCAGTACATCTTTTAGTACTATATATGAACACACCAAATCAATATCCTAATTGAGACACATTTTAAAAAATAACTTCCATGAGGAGCCAGGGCAGTTCCTAGTATAGGCCATGGCGGCCAACCCCCTCACCTTCTCCGAAAATCTCCTTCACCGAACAAATCTCCCGGCCTGCGAGATGGCGTCACCCTCTAAGAGGCCCGCTTCCCTCTTCAGGGGAGGAATGAAAACATTTTTTTAGTAGTAGTAAATTGGAGTCACAGAGTATTTTTTGCTTCAAGGGTGGAAACGTTTGCTTCGAGAAACCGAAAAATTCGTGTTACCGAATTTCGAGTAATAGAGAAATAAATACTCGTGAAGAATAGTACAAACGGCCGGGAAATTAAAGATACTGAAAATTCGATAACGGGGGTTCGAGATATTGAGGTTTGACTGTATACGTTTGTGCTGCGTGTTTTTTTATTTTATTTAGTTCCATACGCTAAGGAAATGGCAAGTTTTCGATCTTCAACTTCAGGCTTTCTGAGGATAACACACAGCACAGGTGCTTAAAGATTATTCTCATCAACTTTATTCCTAATTCACAGAAGATGCACATCGTATTCTGAAGGAAACATTTCCTCGCGGTTCACTTGGGGTATTGTTTTGCAGTTTTACATTCTCAGTGTACATTCTACTGGCTTCCATTGTCGCTGTAAAGGAACTACACAGCCAATCGTCTTTATAGGAAACATGTCATCAAATGAAATCACGAAAGAAGTCGTTGTAGCTTGTAAAGGAAGAATTTTACTGCCATATAAAAGAAGGGAAGAGACAATACATTCACACCTCCACTTCGGCGAAATTTTCTACGATGCTATACAGAAAAGCGATAAAAACCGACACAAAAAAATTGTATGAAATGAGTATGCATAAAACTGCTTATGTAATCCGAACGATGAACATTAATGACATATACTATGTTATATTGTGCGACAGGGAGGGGAGGTGGCCTGGGAGAAGGAAAGAGTGTATAACGGAAGTGACTCGCCTATTAAAACAATGGAATACGTGATGTGCATATGAACGTTAAGTTCGTAAGTCGAAAAGCAAAGCACGTGAACACTGACTCTACCTTTTGTTCAGTCATTCTTTCACTTATACATTTCAAAATGGCTACTTAGACGGAAAGAATACACGAGAAAACATTTCCGATCTGCTCAGATTATAACAGGTGAGAAAAACTTTAATACTAGACTATGGTGAGGGTGATTATTGTTTTAAGGGGAAGTACAATTAGGTAACCATCTCCTCTTATTACTAATCATAAAGGAAAAAGAAATAAATGTAATGCTGCGAAGAATTATGGTATCAGCCAAAGAAAGGGAAGGGGCAGGAAGAACATGAAAACAAAAGACTCTTTAGGAGTCTCAAACCTAGTACTTTTGGGATCGAACGAGAACAAGAGTGGACCAAGGGAGGTTGGATAGTAACGTTGAAGGAAAGAAGGATGACACAAGTAAGTTGAAACAATGTCATACTCCGCCAATGGATCATTAATGTAGCTAACAGACTCTTTTAGTTACCTCTTACTACAGAAAGTTGTTGCCTTGGACATAGTCTACCCTGTCCTGGTTCCCCACAGTGGGGTGGTGGGAGGAGGAAAGGCTAGAGGCCAAAATAACGTTTATCGCAAAGAATAACATTCCTTAATGAAATGGCTAGAGATCAGATGAATTTCGTGCTGTAACTTGAAAAGGAAACCCTTAAAAGTATAAGTATGTGATGTATATTTGTTTAATTTATTTCCATTTGACATTCTCATAATTTAATGTACAAATATTAGTGTTACTATTACTTAAGTAAAATGTTCCTGCTCTATCTTTTATTTAGAATGATTAGAAATCAAGGAAAGCTGCAGTCTTGGATGGCATCTATCCTGAATTCCCGAAGAACCGTGCTCCTACATCCCTGATATGGCTTGCTAAATTATTTACTGACATCTTAAGGAAAAGAAGACTCCCATCTAATATTAAGAGAAAAAATTGTTGCCGTAGTAAAGACTGGAAAAAAACAGCTGTAATGCGGAATAATACCAACCAATTGTTCTTCTGGAAAGATTAACCTATAGTCGAATCTCAGCTCCAGTAAATCAGCACAGTGGAATCAGTGGAACAGGCAGGATTCAAACCCAGCTAAAGCAATAGCGATCAGCTGTTGGGACTAACCTATCATATTGAGCAGCGATTTCAAGAAAAAATGAAAACCATTGCGGTTTTCGTAGAAGTATCTTCAGTAAATGCCACAGTCAGGTAAAAAGTAACGGCAAGACCGTAGCTTCCTTATTCAACAATAAGTTATGAAACCGACTAATTGAAGTACATATAAATGGAAATATAAGCAGATCCCACAGATTTAATGATGGACTGCCACAGGATTAAGTTTTTGCTCCACTTCTCTTCAGTCTCTATACTGCACTTGTTCTATCTACTCCATGCAGACCGGGTGAGTTGGCCGTGTGGTTAGGGGCGTGCAGCTGTGAGTTTGCATCCGAGAGATAGTGGGTTCGAGCCCCAACTGTCGGCAAAACCGAAGAGGGTTTTCCGTAGTTTCCCATTTTCACACCAGGTAAATGCTGAGGATCTAACTTAATTAAGATTACGGCCGCTTCCTTTCCACTCTTAGACCTTTCCTATCCCATCATCGCCATAAGACATATCTGTGTCGGTGCGACGTAAATCCAATTCTAAAAATATTAAAAAACCTGCATGCAGAAAGTTTATATATGGTGGTAGTATTACCTTGACAGCTCAGTCCGCAGAATACGAGACTGCTGAAGCCACTCTCACACAAGATTTCCTGAAATTGGATAGACACTTTAACACCGAGCGATAGAAACCTAGTGCAAATCGAACGGAGGTTAGTACATTTCATCCAGACAACAGGAGGGCCCAATAGCGAAAGTGTTGCACTCGTCCAAAGTACCGGTAATTGGGCGTGGTGATCGATCGCTATTTGACGTACAAAGAATTTATCTGCAGAACAGCAGCGAAGGTTAGAGCACGCAACAACATCCTTCACAAACTCAGTGGCACAAGTAGGGGAGCAAATGGAACTGTCCTCCGAATAGCGCTTGCCCTAGTATACACAGCTGAAGAACAATCCACTAATGTGTGGATAAACAGTGCACAGGAATCGCAAGAAAATTTTATTTTCAGATGAATGATACTGTGAGGACTGTATATGCCACTGACTGCCAATATCAACCAATATCTATCCCCACCTTCGAAGGCTAACAGAACTGAAGAAGGAATGGTTAAAATACACTGTGGCTGTAAGCTACAGAATCAAGGTATATTAAAATGTTGACATCCCAAATGGCAAGTAGGTAAGAGGCTGGTTGAACTCCAGTACAACATGGATGAAACTTGGCGGGAAGAGTGGGCTGCGTCAAACACTGACGGGATAGGGTTGATCTCCGAGCCTTGTACGAAACCTCGTGTTCATCTTCGAAGAAGGATCTGCGCTTCACTGAACAGTGTCCAAACTGGTCTTGGAAGATGCATCTTCTGGCTCCACAGGTGGTGAAAAATTTGCAGCCCTTAGTGTGACTGCGGTGACTCGGCGCAGGCAGCCACCATGGGGTAGTGCTATTCTCGCTTTGGAGTTTCCAGGGTGGATACCAAGAGCTTCATGAAGCAAGTGAAGAGGTAGTGAACTGGCCTGTGTCCAGCATATCGTCGTTGTCGGGACAAAACCTCCTATGTGATAATATTTTTGGAGATATACTGACCCGCAGCACATACATCGTGAAGAGCGAGAATGCCTTGACAGCATTCACACAATATTGCACCTTAGATGACAGAACCTTACCGGCCAAAGATCTATTTTCACATAGGAGGTTTCGTCCCGACAACGACGATATGCTACACGAAATACATATTCATAAGTTTAATCCATGAAACATTTCTTGAAAAGCAAATGGAAGTTTGTAGTTTTATGTGACTTTTTATTTTGTTCATAGCCACGGATTCTCTAGTTTTATAAATACGTGGATTGCGGACACGAGAGAGGTAACTTTTAATTTTAAAAATTATGTGTACGGTAACGACGAATGGATACTAAAGGCTTCGCAAGTAAATCAACTACAGGCTTTTGAAATGTATCGCAGAATGTTCAAGATCCCGTGGGTAGGCTACGTCACCACCGATGAGGTACTCCGTTATGATCGGGAATCATGTGAAATGTTAATCCTAAACATAGGAAAGCAGCTTATTTCAATCACATCTTCCGAAATGACAAATACAGTCCTTTACAACTTGTAATAGAATGCAATATAAAAAGCTATGGCCTTTTGTTATTTCGTCGCAGAATATGCATGTCCAGTTTAGTACTGGTATTCATCATCTCATGTCAAACAGGTGGCCCTCAATGAGACTTATACGTTAGTGACAGGTTGCTTAAAGTCTGCTCCAGTAGCGCCTGTGTCAGCTTGTAGGTCTTTATTTATCCGGTATTCGTAGAGAAGTAGCTGCGATCAAGGAGATTAGAATAAAATGAGAAAGTGTTCATCCACTGCACGGCCATGTACTTCCACTTCAAAGAATCAAGTCTAGGGAGGATGTCCCGAAAACATCATGGGAACTAACTGTATCACCTGAAACGGCAAGAGTAAAATTGTGGAGAGCCAAGATACCTAACATTCCGAGACAGATGACAGTAGCGCAAGGTTTACCATCTCGCTACAGTGAAAACTGGACTGTATGGAAATATTTGAATGGACTGTGGGCATGAGTAGACAGGTTCATTGTCACCAAGCGAGATGGGGGATACACAGATACTGACAACAAAAAGTCCGAATGCGGTGAAGAACAAACCATGAAAAACTTGTTCCAATATCCGATCTTCTTCTAATGAAGATGAACAGTTTCAGGAAGCGCAGAATGCGCCAGAATTGCAAACTTTGGACATAATTCGGAAATATTATTTTTGTGTTTCAAAGTCATATTTGGCTGTGTACAAGAAGTTTGTGACTTAAGAATAAATACTGTAAATAAATATGTAAGCAAATGAGTAAAAGATATAAGCGAAACATTGACGAAGGCGAGGAACCTCCGACAGTAGTTCGACACCCTGATATGTGAAACAAAAAATAGGAAAAACGTACTATATATCGGTTTCCAACCTTCTGTGAGGAGATGGCAGTAGTAGTAGTAGTGGCAGCAGCAGCAGAAGGAGAAGAAGAAGAAGAAGAAGAAGAAGAAGAAGAAGAAGAAGAAGAAGAAGAAGAAGAAGAAGAAGGCACTTGCTTTGGTCAGTATTCGTACGGGGATCACTTTGATGAGCAGTGATGGCGTCACTCGGCTATAACGTCTTTGTTTTCTTACCACCGAGTTCAGTGAAATAGGACCGTCTTGTGAGGGAACAGTAAAGATTGTCGACATGTAATCTTATTAGTAGTCCATGTGTTCCTGCAAACGATTAATTCAAGTACAAAATAAGTCATAACGGATTTATATTGAATTTAAACTAGATTAATGCAAACCAAAAGGGAGTTTTAAATGTGGATATTCACAATCTAAGAAGCATGAGTGTCATACTGTATACGGAGTTTTAATCTGTAGTACGTGTACGTCTAATAGTACGTGACTTGTTAGTTGATGATACGGATGAATACTAAATAAAGAATAATCAGAATAAAATCAATTTTTGAAATTCTTTACTTGCCATCGGCTGAGAAGGCTAGAATTACAAAATTCGCATTTCTAGCCCAGTGTGAAGGCTATGCTTGAGGGGAAGGCTGGAAGGCTGAAAGGCTAGGAAAACAACAGATAGGGAATCTGCCACCTGGGAGACCGTACAAAATTTGCCTGTAAACAGGTTCATTACATAATCATCTATAATAAATGTTCATTATTTAATTAAACGGATAAATTCACAAATAAATAATTACATGCATGCATACTTATATACACACACACGAGGATACGTTTTGAAGGTGATTAGGTAAATATTGCTCAAACCAAAGAACACTAGATTATTTTGGCATACTCCTTTACTTTTCGAGAAAATAATCCAAGTTATTCAAGCATTTACCAAATATGTAAAAAGATTGCCTCCATCCAGCTCCATGTCCAACAGGTCCCGGATTCGATTGCCGGCTGAGTCGGAGACTTTGCCTTTCGTTGGTTAATTCCAATAGATCGGGGGCTGGTGTATGTGCTGTACTAAGCATTATAATTCATCATACGTTGGTAGGGAGTCATCCTGTTAGACGTGCAGGTCGCCTATACGGCGTCAGCTCGAAAGATCTGTACCAGGCCTTTCCGCAGGCCACACGCTCACCTCCATTGGCGTTGTTACAGGCAAGAGCTGCGCCACCTCGGGGCGAGGATACGAGTTTACGTTACTTTGTTTTAGTTGCAAAGGTTGCGAAATTCTACATTTCACAATCATGTTCATCTTGACACTTTAATTCATATGGGAAAGTTGTAATGCTCTCCCAAGTGGGAACTCATTTGTAAGGCTTTAAAGTATGTTAATCTAGAAAATAAGAAAGAAGACTAAATTGAACCTTCGCCCTTTTATTCAGAAGACAAATATCTTGACCGTTACACCATCTCCGTTCATACTAATAGAATCAATGTCTGAAAAAAAGAGCCAATTTAACAAATATAAACAGACCTGTGAGACTATTCAGGGTAACTACTGTATCTCTATAGCCTAGCAGAGGTTGACTGTGAGTTAGACATTCGGCAGATGATAACTTGTTAATATTCTGATCGACACGTGTCTACCATGTGTTATTGAGTCGTAGCCTTGTCCAGTATTGGACACGACTATTCGTGACCTCGAGATGCCAAAGAGCCGTACTGCACCAGCGTGAGGCCTGTCCTTTTAAGGAATAAATATTCCACGGGTTAAATTAAACGTACTATTTCAAACAAATAATATGGTTAATTTTAGATGTGTTAAGAAAAATGTCATTGAACATGACACATTGGACAAACTTCAGTGAAACTAAGCATGATTGTTCGTGTAAACCTATTCTAATATTACTGGGTACGGATGTATTAAAAGGATGTCATGATGAAGGTTAAAGTGACGTTAACCACGCCTTTAAATTGACAGTGTTCCTTGTTAGGAAGGACTGTGAACTAAGTGCGAATTATCTCAGAATTATTTGATTTACATCGAATTTCTAGTAAAGTGAAAATAGTATCCTAAATCTGTGCAAACCATAAGATTTCAGAAATATTTCAATAAGTGAAATTTCAAAATAGGAAAATCATTAAAGTAACTTTTTTTCACTTTCACAACTTTATTCGGAACTCGAATGCAAAATAATGTACGTTCTTCAGATGTATTAATATAGAAAATGCTCACGTTTCTTTCTGGAAGCTGTAGACACGATCAGTTTCATTATACATCTTTATAGACTTGAAACGTGGACTTCTTGACTGGTAGAATATTTACTATAACAGAAGGTATTATAGAAAGACACTTGAAAATGAGGCATTCTCTATCACACTAAATAGAAATTTACTGAACCCTGAGATATTTGTCGTCTGATCAAATTCAATAGAAGTAACATTATCTTTAAGATTTAAAAATAATATTTTCTATAATGAAACAAGATTATTTAAAAACTGTAATTTAGTTTTATATTTCTTCATATATTTTCATAAATGTTTATTCGAACCACACATTTAGCCTACCAGAAAATTAGCATTTTTTTACGAGTTGCTTTACGTCGCACCGACTCAGATACGTCCTATGGTGACGATGGGAGAGGAAAGGGCTAGGAATGAGATGGAAGCGGCCGTGGCCTTAATTAAGCACTTTCCTGGTGTGAAAATTGAGAAACCACGCAAAACCACCTTCAGGGCCGCCGGCAGTGGGGTTCAAACACACTAACTCCCGAATCCAAGCTCACAGCTGCGCGCTCCTAACCGCACGGCCAACTCGTTTGGTATTGGCAAATATATTAACAAATAGAATTAGATAGGATGAATATCATGCAAATCGAGTTTGGGTCGTATGTTAGGCTCTTGTCCATTTCGTAACATCTTTCATAACACATTTGTTTACCAAGATAAAGAAGCTAGCGTAAACATGTATTTCTAATCAACCCATTTGCCTGTAAACAGGTTCATTACATAATCATCTATAATAAATGTTCATTATTTAATTAATTAAACGGATAAATTCACAAATAAATAATTATACATGCATGCATACTTACACTGACTGACAGAGCAAATGCAACACCAAGAAGGAGTGGTCAGAACTTTATGCCAATTGCAGGGTAGACTGACGTCACTGAGGTATGCTCATGATGTGAAATGCGCCGCTGTGCTGCGCACGTAGCGAACGATAAATGGGACACGGCGTTGGCGAATGGCCCACTTCGTACCGTGATTTCTCAGCCGACAGTCATTGTAGAACGTGTTGTCGTGTGCCACAGGACACGTGTATAGCTAAGAATGCCAGGCCGCCGTCAACGGAGGCATTTCCAGCAGACAGACGACTTTACGAGGGGTATGGTGATCGGGCTGAGAAGGGCAGGTTGGTCGCTTCGTCAAATCGCAGCCGATACCCATAGGGACGTGTCCACGGTGCAGCGCCTGTGGCGAAGATGGTTGGCGCAGGGACATGTGGCACGTGCGAGGGGTCCAGGCGCAGCCCGAGTGACGTCAGCACGCGAGGATCGGTGCATCCGCCGCCAAGCGGTGGCAGCCCCGCACGCCACGTCAACCGCCATTCTTCAGCATGTGCAAGACACCCTGGCTGTTCCAATATGGACCAGAACAATTTCCCGTCGATTGGTTGAAGGAGGCCTGCACTCCCGGCGTCTGCTCAGAAGACTACCATTGACTCCACAGCATAGACGTGCACGCCTGGCATGGTGCCGGACTAGAGCGACTTGGATGAGGGAATGGCGGAACGTCGTGTTCTCCGATGAATCACGCTTCTGTTCTGTCAGTGATAGTCACCGCAGACGAGTGTGGCGTCGGCGTGGAGAAAGGTCAAATCCGGCAGTAACTGTGGAGCGCCCTACCGCTAGACAACGCGGCATCATGGTTTGGGGCGCTATTGCGTATGATTCCACGTCACCTCTAGTGCGTATTTAAGGCACGTTAAATGCCCACCGCTACGTGCAGCATGTGCTGCGGCCGGTGGCACTCCCGTACCTTCAGGGTCTGCCCAATGCTCTGTTTCAGCAGGATAATGGCCGCCCACACACTGCTCGCATCTCCCAACAGGCTCTACGAGGTGTACAGATGCTTCCATGGCCAGCGTACTCTCCGGATCTCTCACCAATCGAACACGTGTGGGATCTCATTGGACGCCGTTTGCAAACTCTGCCCCAGCCTCGTACGGACGACCAACTGTGGCAAATGGTTGACAGAGAATGGAGAACCATCCCTCAGGACACCATCCGCACTCTTATTGACTCTGTACCTCGACGTGTTTCTGCGTGCATCGCCGCTCGCGGTGGTCCTACATCCTACTGAGTCGATGCCGTGCGCATTGTGTAACCTGCATATCGGTTTGAAATAAACATCAATTATTCGTCCGTGCCGTCTCTGTTTTTTCCCCAACTTTCATCCCTTTCGAACCACTCCTCCTTGGTGTTGCATTGTCACTGTCAGTCAGTGTATATACATACACACGACGATACGTTTTGAAGGTGATTAGGTAAATATTGCTCAAACCAAAGAACACTAGATTATTTTGGCATACTCCTTTACTTTTCGAGAAAATAACCCAAGTTATTCAAGCATTTATCAAATATGTAAAAAGATTGCCTCCGTTTCCTGAATATAGAGTGGCATTCTGTTCGTTGAACACCTCCAACTTACGTCTGCTCTCCCGTAAGATTTCACCAATGACGAATACATCTGATGTCGGTGGACGCATTCATAACTACCGCTGTACCAACGTTCTGGTTTAACGACTTGTGCACCTCAGGGTGTCTACAAACTATCGGATACATCAGTTCGAAAGAACTCCGTTCCCTTCTTTCTGAACAATAAAACACAGAAATTTCTTATTGACTTACCCTTGAACACACAAGCATAAAACATACATAATTTTTGCACTGTACACTTGACAAGCCACTACTCTCGTCATCTTTCTGCAGCTAATATTGGAACTATTTCTGCTTTTAGGACTCTTAATCTGAAACATTGAATGAAAATGTCTTCCACTAGGTCTCTCCTGCAATTCTCTACGGTTGAATGCAGTAATCTTCTTGTCCAGGGGATGGAATTTGAGACCAGAAATGAGTAGCTTCTCTAAATACTTTGGTTGTCTATTTATTTTTTACAAATCGAATCGAAGTTATATAATATTATTTCCCCCTTCTTATTTTAGTAATACTGACGAATATTGTATATTCCAATGAAATTCTATTAAATATGAAGTATAACTATAAAAATATACACTTCATATTTTCATGGTTTATAGCGCTGTCTTTCTGCACTCCGTCCGCCTCCGTAGCTAAATGGTTTGCGTGCAGGCCTTTGGTCACAGAGGTCCCGGGTTCGATTCCCGGCAGGGTCATCATTGGTTAATTTCGCTGGCACGGGGGCTGGGTGTATGTGTCGTCTTCATCATCATTTCATTCTCATCACGACGCGCAGGTTGCCTACGGGATGCTGAATTTCTGCACTGAAGTACCTTCTATCTATAATAGTAGTTGGGTCGAAGTGAACTACAGGGAGTACATTTATACAGTGGAAACCCTTAACAGATCACGCAATGTCTCCATCTTCAGAGCGTTTCTGCAGTTTGATGTGAGTCTGTTTTGACAGCCTAGTCTTTCTCACGTGATGCTGTGGTTGTTGGTAGAAGAGCACAGAATATCAGAAACAGTAGAAAAAAATGTTTCGGGACGCTTGCTTTGCATGTGGGATACAGTCCGGTTAATACTAACTTCATCATTGTTCATATTAATCCTTTTATAAAAGGACAGAAAATGACTATTTCTTTTACGATTTTATCCTTGGCAGTTACTCAATTGATGCAGATTATAAAATAATATAACAGGAGACACTTACAGTAATATCGAATTTACTCGTGACTAAACTTGCGAAAAATATCGCAAACAAAAGATTAAAGCATTTCTAAATATCAAAATCAAGGTTCCTAATACCAGAAAACAGTACAAAAAATATAAACTGAAAGAAACCACTGCCATCCACTGTTATCATTCGTGAAGAACCTGTTACAAATTCTTGGTCGCCTTCACCGTTTAACACATATGACACCACCTCACACAGACCCATATACTACGTACTGCTTCTCCAATATTCTCATTCTTCACCTGGCATTTATCTTTCAATCACAAATATATTTTTGCCATCGTTCGCATTTTTGTTACCATCCTTACTTCCCTCATGTTCGTTATCTGCAACTTATGTGATATATAAAGCCGGCCCCGTGGTGTAGGGGTAGCATGCCTGCCTCTTACCCGCAGGCCCCGGGCTCGATTCCCGGCCAGGTCAGGGATTTTTACCTGGACCTGTGGGCTGGTTCGAGGTCCACTCAGCCTACGTGATAATAATTGAGGAGCTATCTGACGGTGAGATAGCGGCCCCGGTCTAGAAATCCAAGAATAACGGCCGAGAGAATTCAACGTGCTGACCACACGACACCTCGTAATCTGCAGGCCTGCGGGCTGAGCAGCGGTCGCTTGGTATGCCAAGGTCCTTCAAGGGCTGTAGTACCACGGGGTTTGGTTTGGTTTAATGTGATATATAATATAGGCTATCCACCTTCCACTCTCATACAGTATGATAGATAATAAGCAATTGTTAGGTAGAGAGTTGGTTCTTACCCTCATTTTAATTATCTTGATCCTTTTTATCATGACCTCGTATGATTATTGGATGACATTATTCGTACAAAGTGTGTAGCATAGTCGTCGTCGTCGACCCCTTCCCCCTGCCCTATTGTCTAGTAGAGTATCTTCCCATCTGATTGGTCTGGGTTCTTTTTCCGGCCCTGACACAAAAGTTATAATGAGTTTTAAGGAGACTGAAAGAATATACATTAACATCAGTAAGACGATAGAGAATTGAAGTGAGTTCTCGAATTTTCCAGAAGTGATTTTCTGTGTTTTATCACCTTCAACTTCATGCGCATGACGGGATAATAGTTCGCATATAGCCTACGGCATCTTAATTCTCATAGACCAAATTCCATTACAAATACACATGTTAGTAGTGGCAGATTATCATATTTCACATATTATTTATACAGGCCTAATAAGCACGATTTACTAAGCACCTTAAAGTTCTGCCTTAATCCTTCCGTCTCCACTTTACACATCAGATTTCTTCTTTTGGAATGTGCACAATTTTGTTTTTCCAGAATATGAGATCGAACGCCCACGAATTTAAGATGGACTCACGGCTCTACCTCGAGACATCTCCAGTGGAGAGGGAGTTAATCCCTAAACCTCCACAGGTCACGTATGCAAATATTAAAACCTAGGTGACATACTTATGGGCATTAAATTATTTGTTGAACACATGTCTTCATTTCGAGGATGAAACTACTGTAGTCTTGCTCAGACTATTTGGAAGTTAGTGCGTAATTCTATGAGAGTCATTAAAACAGTATTGGTATACGCAACATATATACATTTGTTTTATGGTAGATAATTCTGTTCCATAAAAGTATGTGGCGGGTTCTACAAAAACATAGTGGTGACGTTTGTAAGAGTAATGGCCATTTCAATGTAGGGTTACGTGTTTATCTTCCATCTGTTTATTTAGCGTATCCTATTAAAATGATATATATTATATCAAAGGAATATGTATTCTATAAAAGTAACAAATTAGTTTTTACACAACCCAAACATAGAAACTGGTTTTAAAACAGCATTATAAAGATTCAAGCTATGTTAAGCTGTTTGCTTTATAGGTATGTAGTGGCATTCTGGAGGTGACTATTATCCGTGGAATTGAAATAAATTGTGTGCCATATTAATTAATTTAGAAACGTCCCATACCTAAATTCATTCGGCTACATTCCTCTGGAGCTCTTCTAAAGAACCGCAGATAAGACTTCATTGCTGATGCGAAGTGTTGAGGTTTAATATTTAGAACCAGATAATGAGATTATTTTACTTAACTTAAATAAAATGTTACATTCCGGTTACTGAATTGATATGTCAGATGTACAAAATCTTGTGGCAAATTCTATTAGGGATTCTATTAGGGATGTAGGCCGATGAGACAGTTACTACACTAGCAACAGCAGCGAGTGAACAGAGTGTATAATAATAATAATAATAATAATAATAATAATAATAATAATAATAATAATAATAATAATAATAATAATAATAAATAAATTTCGTGTAGCTATTTCTAGCCGAGTGCAGCCCTTGTAAGGCAGACCCTCCAATGAGGGTGGGTGGCATCTGCCATGTGTAGGTAACTGCGTGTTGTTGTGGTGGAGGATAGTGTTATGTGTGGTGTGTGAGTTGCAGGGATGTCGGGGACAGCACGAACACCCAGCCCCGGGCCACTGGAATTAACCAATGATGGTTAAAATCCCCGACCCGGCCGGGAATCGAACCCGGGGCCCTCTGAACCGAAGACCAGTACGCAAACCATTCAGCCAACGAGTCGGACATAATAATAAAAATAATAATAATAATAATAATAATAATAATAATAATAATAATAATAATAATGGTTTTACGTCCAACTACATACTTATGGTTTTTGGGGCACCGAGGTGCCGGAATGTTGTCCCGTAGGAGTTATTTTACATGCCAATAAACCTGCCGACATGAAATTGACGTATCTGGGCACCTTCAAATACCACCGGACTGAGCCAAGATCGAACCTGACATGTTGGGGTTCCCAAGCCAGTGGTCTATCGCCTAAGCTACTCAGCCCAGCGTGTATGTGTTGTATGCACGCAGAGATAATACGACGACGTGTATCTTCAAGATTCACTCTAATACACTGGAGATAATAATACTACTACTACTAAAACTAATAATAATAATAATGGTAATGGTAATGGCAATAATAGGCTCTTTGCTACTGAAGTCCTACCTTGTGTCAGAACCTTCATCACGGAATTTAAATTTAAAATTTAAAATTTAAATTTAAATTTAGAATTCAGGATCCTTTTGGTCATTCAATCTAGGAGAAGTAACGTCGTTTTTTACAATTTGCTTTAAGGCCTACGTCGCACCGACACAAATGGCGATGATGGGATAGGAAACGCCTAGGAGTGGAAAGGAAGCGGTCTTGGCCTGAATTTAGGTACAGCCCCATAATTTGCCTAGTATGAAACCACGGAAAAATATATTGAGGGCTACCGGCAGTGGGGTTCGAACCCACTGTCTCCCGGGTGCAAGCTTACAGCTGCGCAGCCAATTCACCCGGTCGAAGAAAGAAAATGTATGTATGTATGTATGTATGTATGTATGTATGTATTTAATTGCTACCGCCACGTTTCTCACTTCTGCCACTCATGAGTATGAGTGGGAGGCATCTACTCTCAGCCGCACAAGAATTGGCGGTCGCAGAAGATGACTTTCTTTCAAAATCCTCTTGTATGAAATAGGATGAATCATGTCACTGAAAGAGTATGAACTTCGAAGAGGTGGTCGTTCTGTGTTCTGTAGCACTTTTTACGTATTCAGCGACAACTCAATTAGCAAGAGAAGGTTTCCAGATTACACTCATGTAACTAACTTGAAGGCGTTTAATTGGAAATGTACCTTCACTGTATTCTCGAGTTTAAAAAAATATCTTTTTAATCTGTTGACCTGTGCTTGATTTCCCTTTACTGATACGAATTTAACCAGTTGTTTGGAGTTTTCTTACCGGGAACCTTTATTGTATAAGATGTCAAGGTCTTGGTACTGAAGGAGAGAGAGGAAGAAAACTGTACAATATTACGGATCTAACTTACACCTCAAATGTTGTGGATGTTTTAGCCCAGAATCAAAAAGAAAAACAAACAACTTGTTTATCGCAGTTTGTCATTCTAGACTGTTTCTTTCTTACTTGTTGCATGCTGAGTTTAAAGCCCGAAGGCTGTCAGCTCCACCATTAGCTGTCACAGGTGGCCTAGGAGTCATTGAGCAAGCGTATCAGGAAATGAAGAATGGAACGCTTCCCCGTTACTTTCTTCGCGGAGCCAGAATTTGCTATCTCATATCAGCCTGCCAGGCTCACTGAAACGCACACACAAACCAACCCCATGAGCGAAGCTTTCACATCAATCGCTATAAGGACAATTTGCATAGGCTAAGTAATGTTATCACTAGAATCACTCATACTTCAGTCACATGGTGTATTGTTCTTGTCCATGCCACATGACATAGTGCACTGTAAGCACAGCATGATAGCCGGTTTGATCCTAGCCAAGGGCAGTGGTAGACTATTTGGTATGTTTAAATACCACAACTCAAAGTCGTAAGATTCAAATGCGTTAAAGAAATTCCTATCGAACAAAATCCCAACACCCCGAGCCTTCCCTTAAAATGTATAGCCATTGAACGGAAGTTAAAGAATTATTATTATTACTAGCAGTTTCCCGCTGGCTCCGCCCGCAAAGTACAAAGTATGGTGTTGTTCGTTACTATCCTCATAGATGTATTTGCAAAGTTTTGAGCTAATGAAATAAAGCACATAATCTGCAGTGGTATTAGAATGTAATATTATATCAACAGAACACTTAAAAATACACCACACAAAGAAATTGAATTAAACATTCCTTGGAACAACACTACGCGCCGAACTGTTAAAAAGTCCTCCAAAATCTTCGTCATGGAGACACATGTACTCATAACTTTTCTCATAATCTACCAAAGTGAGTATTTATTACCTCAAAAGAAAGCGCTTGATCCACTGAGTGTTTTTAGACCAAAACGAACTGCGTACCTCAATTAGAACGAAACATATGATTGCTTCAATGAGAAAAAATGTTGAAGAAATGAGATGTCAAATTGAATATGAACTCGTAACTTTCCTCAGAATCAACCAATTTGAATAATTAAGAGCTGAAATGAAAGAGGTTGATCTTTTGTAGGCCAAAACGAACTCCGTACCTCAAGTAGAACCAAAGATATGATTGCTTCAAAGAGACAGAAAATTGAAAAAAATCAAATAATTTGAAGAAGGCGGAAGTTAAGTGACTTATAGTAACTGATGAGAAATCTGTGCATTAATACCTTTCAGTTTAAAAAGAAGAACGAAGGAAATGGATTGGATAGAATTGCCGGACTGACTGACTTTAGTTTTCATAAATTGTTTTATAGATTATTGTTATTATTATTAAAATGTCCGACTCGTTGGCTGAACGGTCAGCGTACTGGCCTTCGGTTCAAAGGGTCCCGGGTTCGATTCCCGGCCGGGTCGGGGATTTTAACATTAATTGGTTAATTCCAATGGTACGGGGGCTGGGTGTATGTGTTGTCTTAATCATCATTTCATCCTCATTACGACGCGCAGGTCGCCTACGGGAGTCAAATAGAAAGACCTGCACCTAGCGAGCCGAACCCGTCCTGGGACCCGGCACTAAAAAAGCCATACGACATTTCATTTCATTATTAAAATCACAAATAACTTTTTGTATGTTATTCCTTACGTTCTCTTTTGTAAATATTGGATACTCAACGCTTGTAATCAAATCGCTTGTTTAAATGTTATCTAATGAAAAAAATTCTATTACACTAGTAGAAATCTGGTTCTATCTTTTTTAAAATTCTAGATCCTGTCTTATGAAAATACCAGCACATGCTATGTCACATCCTTATTATCTTGCAGCATGCTTGATTTTAAATTAAGGGGGCCTACATTCAAAACTGATTTCAACATGTTTCGATCACGCGTTTCTCGCGAGTTTAAACGCAGATTAATGGAAGCTCAAAAAATTGACTAGATATAAGAGGTGACATTATTTCGTGTGTTCCAACTTAATTTTAAAGTAGATTGTTGGCTAAACGATTGCACTACATCACTATTCAAGCGCAGTTGAAGCTATCAGAACTGCACACACAGGAGTGAGAGCGGCCGTTGTTCAAATGTACTCGTCCCAACCATAAAGCAGTGTTCCTGTCACTCGAAGGGCTCTCACATACCGATGAGCGGTTTCTACGTGCTCTTTCCATGTGCCTGCCTGTCTGACTGGCTGTCCGTCCATCTCGACACACCCTGTAGGCGACGGCAGTACAGTAAGTATCAAAAGTACTAAGCCTACTACACATATGAACAGTAATGAAATGGACCATGATCAGGAGCTGTCTCTGTAGATCAGTGGCGGAATATCCGACTAGTGATCGGACTCAATCGCGACTGAGGAAGACGATTTTTGAAGGCAGTAGGAAAAGCTCGGCATTCAATGACACTGTAGTTGGCATTTTAAAAATCTCTGGTGGCACTCTCGGTATCATCCGACAAAATTAAATTAACCATAGGAACCATCCAGTAAAACAGCCTTCGTTATTAGAAGCGGAATGTCGAAATTGGTAGAAAGACCGCCTAGATGATACCTCTGCAGAAAGTATGAAACTTCATAGCTAAGGCCGCACAATTATTATTATTATTATTATTATTATTATTATTATTATTATTATTATTATTATTATTATTATTATTATTATTATTATTATTATTATTTGCTGGGATCAGAAGGAAGACACTCCATGTAGAATCGACTACGGCATTTACGGCGTAAGGACAACCAAACCGAGAAAATACACAATGTGGTCACATGAGGTGCCTAGTATCAAACATGGACAAAAGCCATTTTGTTAATTTTTCAGTAGAGCCACATTTTTGTTTCTCAATGTTAAACCCCCGTTATATGTGTGAAAATTTGTGTGTGTCATATTTCCAGCCCTATGAACAAGAAAATCATGGTCGACACTTAGGAATTTCAGTCTAAGTCAATGTAAAACACGTTCAAATATGACGATGTCCATTTCTGAAACCCAGATTGGTTTTCGTCCATTTTTGATACAAACATCTATGTAATTGTCCACTTTTGAAACGAACTATCCCAATATTTGGAAAAAAAGTTGCAGCATGACATGGAAGTAAACTTCCATTTTAAAAGAAATATAATTAAAACATGAAAGAAATAAGGCTAGTCTTATACTTTGTTAACATTTTTAACATTCATTTCAGTTCTTGCTTCCCTGTATTTCTGGGCAAATAACCTCTAGGTCATCATAAGGGTCTTAAAAACAATCACATTCATAAATAATCATTAACAGCTTGTTCATTTTCACTACAAATGTTCTTATTGATGACTTCGACATACCACTTAAGAGAGGCATTAATGCCCAATCTTTTCCGAAGTGCTTTCCTAGTAAATTTGTCAACATCTTTAAGTTTCTGTGGGTTTACATTCATGCCAATATCAGAAGTAAAGGATTCATTAACATTAGACTTACCTGTCATGCTTTCGTGATCTTACGCTCAATACCTGTTTCCAAATAGTAGCCTACCTCACCTTTAACTACAACATTGCCTCTTTTCGTGCTCCTGAGTATAATTCTTTTACACTGTGAAATCTTGAAATGAAGTTGACTAGCAGATTTCTGATAAATCTGTGCTTGTTCTTTCCAATTCAGTAGTTCCAAGGTTTGTCCAATCACTTTAACTGTGCCGTACATTTTGAACACCTCAAAATATTCATCAGGACTTACTATGGTCGTCACCTTCTTAATGCCTTTCTCAATGAGTCCAAAAATCCTATCTGGAGGAAAATATGAGTGTCCAGTAACTGGAAATACCAGTTTTAATTTGTCAACAGAGGATGGTGCATACGTTGTAAGCCACTTTTCACACATCGCCAACATATAACTGTTCTTAGTTTGGCCGGCGCAGCCATCAGCAATCTACTTGACTGAAGTGAAGCCTTGTAAATCATTAGATCGTAACTCATTGACAACCGCTGATGCTATTTCGTTTGATGATTTCTTTCCCTCATTCTCCAGCCACGTATAAGCAGACACATTATCAGGGCGCAATTTGCTTTGAGATGTGCCTATTACAACAGACAGATTGTAACAGTAGAGTTGCCTGGAATAATAAGCCGACTGATTACTTAATTTTGGCAAAACGAGGTTCTTTTGGCAATCATACGACATTAAAAAACAATCCTCCTCTTTTTTCCTTAAGATGTGGATAAAAATTCTCTGGTCGCCATGACAGTTTGATGTCACTTGTAGCAATATGATTGGCTGAAACGTTCATGTCCGTTTTTGATACAAACTACGTCTGGAGGTGTCCGATTATGAAAGAAACTGCATATTTCTATGTTAAAAATTACGTACAAATATTAGTTTATGAAAGACACGGACCACTAATTCAGAGAGAGCATTAAAAATGCTATAAGGATCAATCCTTAACTCAATTTTGATATAGGTGGCGCATGTCCATGTTTGATATTAGGCACCTCACATAAACTTATATTCCACTTACTCATATCAGCCATACTAGCCGATTGGATTCCCAGATGTTTATAAGTAGGCCTTAAACACTGCATCCACTCATTGCGAAACTTATCCAGGATATCCACTTCCTGGCTATCAACATATCCGATAGTGGCTTAAGTAATGGAACATAATTTTGAAAGGTGTGTTGGCCATCTATGGTGTACTGAAACTTTTTTTGTGATAATATGAAAGGCAAAGTTAAGGAAACTATCACATGTATAAAATTTCAGGAAAGATAATACCCGGTCGCAACTTATCCTACAGCACATGAAGTTACTGAACCTCGAGAAGTTGAAAATATTCAACGATATTTATGAAACTGGGTGAGTTGGCCGTGCGGTTACGGGCGCGCAGCTGTGAGCTTGCATCCGGAAGATAGTGGGTTCAAACCCCACTGTTGGCAGCCCTGAAGATGGTTTCCCATTTTCACACCAGGCAAATTAACCGTAATTAACCATACCTTAATTAAGGCCACGGTCGCTTCCTTTCCACTCCTAGCCCTTTCCTATCCCATCGTCGCCATAAGACCTATCTGTGTCGGTGCGAGGTAAAACAAGTAGCAAAGAAAAAGATATTCATGAAATGTTGAAACCAGGTCATTTACTAGTTTATCGCACTTGCAAACTTTGAAGCCAATACTATTTCTATGTAAGCACTAGCCAAACATTATTTATTTGATCTGGACCCAGAAATGGACAAACGAATGAAAGAATGAATGAATGTGATATTATGTGTTCGACCAAGCGTAGGAGAAACGAGATGCAGTTTTCCTACAGAATGCGCTGTTTCCTTTGCTATTTTCATTCCAGTAATGCTTCATAATTGCCAATTGCCGCCTTATTGTGCAATTGACATCATCAGTCGGCAACTTCTTATATTTCAGGTTTAAGGCTTCGTCTCCATATTGTTAAATAGTCACCTTTTGCAGAAATATTTTGCAATAAAGCTTATTTGTTGAAATTAAATACTGTACAGCCATATTCCCTAAATGGACATTTAGCGACCCTTGTATTTTCTCTCAACAACAAATACAAGAAAAGAAACTGGCAAAAGACATATATAAATAACACGTTGATGTCAGATGGAATAAAAAGTATAATAATAATAATAATAATAATAATAATGTTACTGGCTTTACGTCCTGCTAATTACTTTGACGGTTTTCGGAGACGCCTAGGTGCCAGAATTTAGTCCCGGAGGAGTGCTTTTACGTGATAGTAAATCTACCGGCACGACACTGACGTATTTGAACGCCTTCAAATAAAACAGGATCGAACCTGCCAAGTTGGGGGTCAGAAGGCCAGTATTTCAAACGTCTGGTCCCCTCAGCCCGGCAGACTGAATACTTACATATATACATATACATTTTTTCTTTTACAAACTGCTTTACGTCGTACCGACACAGATTGGTCTTATGGCGACGATGGGATAGGAAAGAGGTAGAGTGGGGAGGAAGCGGCCGTGGCCTAAAGTCAGTTACAACCCCAGCGTTTGCCTGGTGTGAAAATGGGAAACCATGGAAAACCACGTTCAGGACTGCCGACAGTGGGGTTTGAACCCACCATCTCCCGGATGCAAGCTCACAGCTGCGCACTCCTAACCGCACGGCCCACTAGCCCGATAACGACCTAATCTAAACCCTATTATAAGTGTTGCAAAGCAAGAAAAAATCTTAACATAACATAACATAACATAACATAACATAACATAACATAACATAACATAACATAACATAACATAACATAACATAACATAACATAACATTAGTCCGTCTCTGTGGTGTAGTGGTTAGTGTGATTAGCTGCCACCTCCGGAGGCCCGGGTTCGATTCCCGACTCTGCCACGAAATTTGAAAAGTGGTACGAGAGCTGGAACGGGGTCCACTCAGCCTCGGGAGGTCAACTGAGTAGAGGTGGGTTCGATTCCCACCTCAGCCATCCTGGAAGTGATTTTCCGTGGTTTCCCAATTTTCCTCCAGGCAAATGCCGGGATGGTACCTAACTTAAGGCCACGGACGCTTCCTTCCCTCTTCCTTGTCTATCCCTTCCAATCTTCCATCCCCCCGCCAGGCCCCTGTTCAGCATAGCAGATCAGGCCGCCTGGGCGAGGTACGGGTCATCCTCCCCAGTTTTATCCCCCGACCCAGAGTTTGAAGCTCCAGGACACTGCCCTTGAGACGGTAGAGGTGGGATCCCTCGCTGAGTCCAAGGGAAAAACCGCCCCTGGAGGGTAAACAGATTAAGAAAGAAAGAACATAACATAACATAACATAACATAACATAACATAACATAACATAACATAACATAACATAACATAACATAACATAACATAACATAACATAACATAACATAACATAACATAACATAACATAACATAACATAACATAACATAACATAACATAACATAACATAACATAACATAACATGAATGTACTGTAGGTATTAATCAAAGCTTAAAAAAACACGTGCTTTTATATAATTGATAGATATACTGGTACATCAGTCATGCTCACAAGGATCACTGGTTATTCTGCTCACTCAGTTTCCTCCTGAAAATGGTCAAGTCTCAAATATATTTTTTTTCTCAAGTCGGCTATATAAATGACCTCGGAAATGAGAATCGTGTTTACAATCACAGGTAGCACTAATAAATTATTATTATTATTGCAGTGATGATTCATGCGAATTTAGAGAGACAATGAAGTAATGTAATGATATGTGTTTGCCCTTGTGTTATCCCGCAACCATTCCATTGATCATTTGGATTGCGTCATGCATTAAAAAATGAGACCGATATCAAGTAGCAGTCGATAAACGAGTTTTAGTCCAGTTTCATAGGAATTCTAATTAAAGAAACAAATAAAAGGGCAATAATTTAAAAGCGTACAAGTTATTGAGGACGTATCATACGTGGCTTGTTCTAGCATCAGCATTGTGGAAAGACGTTAAAACCAGTATCGATTGGAACTGCTGCGATATATCTTTACCAACTTAATCGACGTATTCCACTACATCCTTAACGGTTCACTGCGTTCATAAAGAGGGAAAAGTGAATCACATGTTTGAAGGCCGTACACTAATTTTCATGCTTCGTTAATGTTGACTCACCACTTTCATACAGAGTGCTAAAGGATTAAATCTTGAAATCCAGTTATCTGCTAATGGCAGATGATCTTATGCTAAACTGAAACAAGTGACATTCTGTTAAAAGCGGAGTTAATGACACCAATTCCGCTAATTCAGTTGTTTGTAGAAGGTAGTTAAATCTCTCTTGTGCAAGTACAGCCATGAAGTGCATACATAAGTGTAGGAACGTACCAATGTTTTATACCTTTGGACATAAATATGTCTTACAGCTGGGGGACTCATCCGAAAATGTGTGTAAATAAATTATGTCATGTAACGAAATGTGTGACGCGATGTTACCTAGCAACAGTACCTTGAGAGCTGCACAGGCCGTGGTCATCCATCAACACTTCACATCACAGCCTGCACGATTGCTAGGTAACATTGAATCACGCATTTTATAGATAGAAATATTTATGTATCATTTGATTTTCCCGAAGGTAAATTTAGTAACAAACCTCATTCAAATTAGGGTCGGGAGTCTCCGGTAAAAAGTCGATGTGACACTTTTCATATAACACAAGGTGTGATTATAGCTGAAAATTTGTTGTATGTACGGGGAATTGTTATATATTATTCT
Source organism: Anabrus simplex (assembly GCF_040414725.1). Taxonomy (NCBI): domain Eukaryota; kingdom Metazoa; phylum Arthropoda; class Insecta; order Orthoptera; family Tettigoniidae; genus Anabrus; species Anabrus simplex. Next base: position 448,402,011 of record NC_090265.1, read on the forward strand.
TAAGCAGGTTGATTAATGTACAAGACGTGATCACAGTAGCTGATGTAATGAGCATGACATCATCACAAGATGGCCCCCCATTAGGTACGAAAACTGAGTATTTAAACAGACTTCAGTCACGAATGTGCATTCCGGAAGGACACGCCCACTTTTACAGAGTTTTACATTTGAACCTATAATTTCTTAACTGTTAGATTTCTGAACTCACTTCCGTTCTATTCATTAAAGTTCATTGCTTATGTTGGTATATATCAAAAGTTATGATGTACGGTAAATTGTTTGTATTTATAAAATCTTATTGTAAGTTGTGGTTTTGCGATATTGTGTTTTCCTAGCATACAGTGGCTCGATCGAAGGCATTTGGTAAGAGAAAGTCTAAGGAAAATTGTTATATGTGGAAATGTTGCCGTTGATATGAGGTTATTTTAGGTGAAAATGTGAACGATAATGTGCAGAAAAGACCAGCATGTGCTCAGCACAAGTTGAACTTGAACTTGACGCAAGTATTGCAGATCCAGTACTTCAAAGAAAATGTTTAATTCTCAAGGGAGATAGAAGATGTACAAATAGAGCCAGGAGAAAGAACAGGAACTTGAAAGTAACCGAGGAGGACACAAATAATCCCTAGTAAGGGACCAGAATATTTTAAGAATTGACTGAAGTTAAAAATTGTGTTGTAAAATGTTAGCATCGTTTTTCTCAGTTATATATCTTTTTGTACTTCGGTACTATTTTCAAGAATACTTCAAACGCTAAGTTCCTGAACATCTTCTGCACAGCTACATGACCATAATTAAGAGTAATAAGAATGGATTTTCTGTAAGTAATACCTAAAAGAAATTAGACAATTATTTGGCACATTTTAGGTAAAAATAATTGCACTTAGTAAAAACATTTATACTAAAGGAGGTGTTTGGTTTCGGCAAATACTCTGTCTTATTATTTTAGCTAACGGTACAGATGTTAAGCCTTAAAAACTTCAAATATATTTTTAGAAAGGTGTACCAGAATTTTGAATATTTAGCATGGGCAAGACAAGCAGGTCTTTCTAAACTTAAGGTATGATTATGGCGTCCTAAAGTCAGTTGCCTCTCGGTGTAGCTTGGCGTTTAGATGCCATACAGAGCCAAGTGAGGTGTGAACATTCATCGTCGATAGATGCAGAGTGGGTCTCGGCCCATAAGTGGCCACGGCTGGTCCGTGATCCAACAGCTCTGCACTCCAACCGGCCAACCGAGCAGAGGAGGGGTGGCCGCGGCTCTACAGTGTCTCTACGCCTCTGCTTTCGGGAGACGGGACAGGGATGGACCTCACGGCTGGCCCCAGCCGTCGGCTGTCCTGAGAATGGTTCTCCGTGGTTTTCCATTCTCCTGCACTAAAGCGAATGCCGGGGAAATTCCTGGTATAGGCCAAGGTCACCACCCCGTCACCTTCTCCAAGCATCTCCTTCACCGTCACAAATCTCCCGGCCTGAGAGACGGCGTTACCATCTAAGAGGCCCGCCAGTCCTTTCAGAGGAGGAATGAAAGCATTTTAGTAGTAGTAGTAAACGTTCATCTCGACGATATCTATCAGAAAACAGCGGAAACATTGTGTTGACAAATTTAGCATCATTTTTCTCAGTTGTCTTTTTGTACTTTGATGACATTTTCATGGAAACTTCTAATGCTAGGTTCCTGATTTTTTCTGCACATCAACATCAACCGAAGGTTTGGTGATTGAAATTGTAAGGCTATTGTTATAATTTACAAGGGTAACCAAAACTGACTAATGATTTGGTAAAACCCTATGGGAAACGTGTTCAGGAGGAAACTAGACTCAATAAGGAATCGAATAAGAACAATAGTACATCTGTAGAATGAATAAGACGGGTCTGAGGACGTTGAAAACTTGAGCCTTCAGTGCTGAAATCTTGGAAAAACAAACGATATTGTAAAGAATAGCTACATCTCTTATTTCTCACATCATTCAATATTGTTTAATGGAAATTTGGACAATTGCTAGTCTTGTCTTACGGATTGGAACTAATTTGGGACCATCTCAAACTCAGAGATCTCGAAAGGATAGAGAAAGTAAAAGCACGCTTTCTTAAATGTACTCTGCGAGTTGGAAAATCGGCCCCATCACGTCTAGTATATGAACTGGCCAAAGAAACTTTTTACATTCAGGACCTCAGAATGAGGCTCCATCTGCCATCTACTGGAGCTTACAATGAACTCCTACGCAGAAGGGAAGAAAAGAAAAAGGAAATCGACCCCGACTTCTATATCTCAGATGCCATGTTGGTGAGAAACTGGACCACAGAAAATCAAGATCAAAGACATATCATAACACGTCTTTCCATTCATGGTTTTCACCACAAGATATGCACAGTGAAGTCTTTTCATAATCCAGATGTTAACTGTATTTGCTTTTTATGTGGCAAACAGTGTGACAGGTATCACATCAAGACTTTCAACAAGAGAACCATGTCGATAAGTGAATATTGTAAACCCTAATGCCCATTCGGGTGCCCTTTCTAATAATAATAATAATAATAATAATAATAATAATAATAAAAATCTTGCACCTGGAAATTTAAATGAATGAATAAAATGTTGTGAAAAGTTTAAACTTTTCTTTACCGGATGTATAATTACAACACTCGATACACTTTTCACAAAGTTAACTCTAGCAGCTGTACCTACTAGGCCTAGGCCTGTAGTCGACCATGACATATTCTCTCTCCAAAATGTCACTTGGTTCTCTTTAAATCAAGAGCACCAATTATGTATTTTTTCAGGACAGAATAACTTACGAATTATCTTGCAGGAAATAATGTTTCCATCTCTTTATTGTTTGTGAATACGGCTCGTTAGTCTCTTAAGGTGACAGGGGAACATCCACTTGCCTTTGTCAATGTGATTTGGTATTTTGAATGATAAAGCATGCACGAATTCAATTGTCTTATTTTTATAGAATATATGGCATGTGAAGTTCATATACTTTAGCCGAATGTCACTGAAAAGGCTTACTAATGAAGAGTGAAGTACTTCCTTGTGGCTTTTTACACTGAGCTAGAAGGTGCCACACTTATTACATGTCGATCTATCAAGTCCGCTGAAACTTGTAGATTAATCGACCCTACAAAACATACTTTTATACCATTCAGCACGAGAACTGGTCGCATGTTTCTTCTTCTCTTCTTTTGTTCTTCTGGAGTAGTCTCCTCACAAGACGGTGTCTGTCATGGAGTATTTTGTCTTCCTGTATTAGGATTCCCGTATCGTGGGATACGAACCGTTGTTCTGCGTCCACGATAACCTTCTCAGCTCACGGCGATGGTTCCTCCCAAACCGTCTTTTATAGTAATTTAAATCAGGCGGTATTTGTTATTTCTGAATTTGTGAATGAAATAAGCTGTTTTTCTGCATTTTGCGAGGGTTTAGGCTGTATGTGTTCTGCTTTACTTGTGAAAATAAAAATTCTTGAATATTTATATCTGTTATATAATGATGGCAGACATAAACAAGAAAATATATAGATTTCTATACGACATAGGTAATTAACCTTTTATTGGAGAGCATCCCGCTCTGATGATACCAATCCTCAGAGACTTCCTGAACGGGAACACACGAAATTGTGTACTTACGTCTGCTATTTGTTTTTATATAGTACCAACTCAGATAGATTTTATAGTAATGAAGGGATAGGACAGGATTACAGCTGGAAAGGAAGTGGCCATGATGTGAACGTTGGAAAACATGGAAAACCATCGTCTCTGCTGCCGATAGTGGGGTTGGAACCTATCTTCCAAATGCAAGGTAAAACTACACAGCTTGAAGAGTGTAGCCAACTCGCTCATTGGGTGTGTGTGTTTATCATCATCCTTACTGTGTGGTTAGAATAGCATTCTTTAATTTGGTCATATAGTGCCTGAGAGATGCTTAAACTTTACGTGTTTTCGTCCCCAGAGTACTTGAGCGCATCTATTTTCACGGAAGAAAGTACAATAATAAGGTAACATTTTATCAAAGTGAGTGTAGCACCTTCTGAATAATTGATTATTTCTAAAAGTATACTTAATTATTGACTTTTGTAGTTACTTAGTGAAAATGCAAGTTAGTTCTGCGGGATCAAAACACTGCTGAGTCTAAGTAAAGCAGTAGAACAGCTTATTTATAGGGTGATCTTGAGATTCAAAATTCCAGCTGAACCTGTGATCTTGATATCCAGAGGCCAACACTCTGCCACTGATCTACAGAGGAAACTAACAAGCAAATATATTTGTATAATCACAGACAAATAAGCAAAGTTATCTCCGTACAGGCCATGAAGATTCTTGGAGGGGTGCAAGGTAAAGGTGCATGCTCAGCGGTCCTTGCCCCCAGGAATTAACCTGGTACTCATTTATGGTGTAGGCTGAGTGAACCTCAGGGCAATGGGCACCTCCAGAAGTGGAAATCTCGTTTATTAATTTTTTCGTCTTCCTGACGAGGAATCGAACCCGCGTTGTTCCGCATGGACAGAGCAAACCTTTACCGCCTTGACCAAGCAGTCCCTTGGATAAAAACACAAACATATATGAATATCGTCGTTGCCGGGACAAAACCTCCTATGTGATAATATTTTTGGAGATATACTGACCCGCAGCACATACATTATGAAGAGCGAGAATGCCTTGACAATTGTCACACAATATTGCACCTTAGATGACAGAACCTTACCGGCCAAAGTTCTAAGCTAAAATATTTCACATAGGAGGTTTTATCCCGGCAACGACGATATACCTTGTACCGTCGTCACTGCTGCACATCGTTTTGAAATCAGGAGTACATCTGCATGAAGTAGAAGTAAAATAATAAACAAATACGCAAATAAAATGACTGAAAATAGTCGGGAAATAAGAAGACAATCCATCAAAGAAATAAACATCCTAGGAATGTTTTCCAGATCATGCCTCTTGGTCTTCAAGTGATGTAATTGTCTGAGGCACTCAGCAGCACAATGAAATACCAGGTGAGCTCTTCTTGTTCGTCACGATGAACCTTGGGAGCTGTAATATACAACAACCAGGCGGTCAAGACGACTAATTGCAGTGTAACTTTGTACTGTCTTCCACTGACTATGCAAGGAGAAGAATTTTCCGCTAGGCTGAGGAGACACCAATAATTAGTTGAGCTAATCAAGCGGTGGACGCGCGTGCTGCTCCTACTGCTGTTGTATGCATTGTTGTTGTTATTTTCTCTTTGGCGTGGTGAGGAATGTGTGCGTAGCACTGTAAATGTCTCCTCTTAAGAATTATGGTTCCAGCCAAAGCAATGAAACAAGGTGATAGAAGAGGTCCTTTTCCAGTGTTAACGAGGTACCACATCATAATGGAAAATAGGGTTTTTTTTCGCAAACACTTCCCGAGTATATTACGAACATAAATCCTTTTTGTGAAACGACACTAAATATGAGTATTATAATGATAATCCTTCTCAGTATTCATAAACTCTTTCAAACATCTATTGATCAGATTTCTATAAAAAAGTTATTAATCATGTTTTTAAAGCTATGAAAGGTCATGGTGGTACAAGAGCTTTCCATTTTTTTAACTCGTGTTGTCTGTAGATAATTAGCTAAAGATGGAACAAGAGAGTGTGTCGAGATTTTTATAGCAAATAGTTTGGGCCGAGTCGCTCGGAGGCTGGAAAACAAACAGTTATTACGTAACTCTCAGGTGTGCCTGCCTGTCTCTCTTTAGGACCAGTCAATGGAGACATGAAGGAATGCTTTCCTAAAGCTGCTTTTCAGTGGTGTATTTAAGAGGGGGACGTTATTGCTTGTAGAGACGGATAGTCTCGAAATAACTGGAAGAAAATACTTATAACTAAAATCTCCGGCTCCTTGCCTGAATAGACAGCAAAGTGAAATCCACTGCAATCCAGGGCAAAATGATAGCCTACCTCTAAGGTCAATTAATGCATTACAGTTCGTTTAGGTGCACATATTCGCTAATATTGAAATTTAAAAAATATATAACGTGGATACAACACAGAATATACTCATATACAAATTTAGTTTAGAGAGGTTGTGCAGAGCTGTCGCACCACAGAACAGCCATGTCACTGACACAGTTTTTTATTATTATTATTGAATATTCAAAGCAGTTTGGAACCCTATTTTACATAGTATACTAGAGTTGTAGTTAAAATACATATTCAGTTTACAATGAAAAAGAATTCATGTATCTAATCGACGGAAAATGGAGTGGATGAAGTTAATAAAATATTTGTAACAGCACGGCTTCTTAAAACAAATGATTTAGGGGTTTTAATAAAGCAATGTTGCAATAATCCAAATGGGAGTTCAAGTTATGCCTTCTTCTTTCAAATGCAGCACATTCAAATAGTAGGTGATCCACCGTTTGTGAGGATCCGCAAACACACACGTAGCCATCAGGACGATTGATTCTGAATCGATGAAAATAGTAACCAAATTTGCCATGACCAGTCAAAAATTGAGTAATTTCAAAGCTTGGCACCAACACGTTACATTGTAGGCGGTTGAAAACCTCAGGGAAGAATATTTCTCTGGTAACTTGGCCTCTAGTGGAAAAAGTCCAAATGTTGTTCCATTGATGGATTACGTGCTTCTTTACGATTTTTTAGCGTAGCTAGGAGATGTTTTGTCATAAGAAATTTCCAAACTAGATGTAGCCACTGCTTTCGCCAGTAGATCAGCTTTCTCGTTTCCAGATATTCCACAATGACCGTGAATGCAGTCAAAACACATGTGCGGACTTGGTTGATCTGTGGTTCTAATGGCTACAGCTATTGGATTCAGATTATATTTATTATTTATCGCATTCAGCGTAGCTTGCAAATCACTTAATAGCCGAGATTTCTTATTGTTGCACCATTCGATCGCAGACTTGATCGCCCACAGTTCAGCCTGGAAAATAGAGCATGTGGAAGAGAGTTTGTACTGGGATGAGAACACCTCGGAATCGTTTTCAAGAACAACAAAGTCACATCCAACTCTGTCCTTGTTCATCTGTACTTGGTATGCGAGGTCCATCTGTGTAAATAAAGCAGTCATGGGTAATTGAACAATTTTCATAAATAAAGTTTTTGAAGAGACTTGGGTGATCAGACTGTAGAAAATGACAAGGTTGCTCTAGAGTGGTATTCAGAATGGGCATCGGTGACACTTAGTTTTTCTTCAAAAAAGTGAGTTCACAGTGACACAGTTTTGCCGGTCTGATTTGCGAACGTACATTCACCCCATTTTCAATCTGAAAATGGAAAAACAAAATGGGGAATGTTCTATTTTATTTATATATTGACGTGTCAGCAAGCATCTGCATTTAATGCTCAGGAATGCAATTATACACTGTAGGACAAAAAAATGCAAACAAATCACTTACCTTAGATCAAGATTAGTTGAAACAACGTGTTCGTGTATATAAAGATTTCAAAAATCACAGCAAATCTAACTCACAACACAGATGCGACCTCAATTGAAGACTTAGCCTTCGAATTCTCCACACGACAGCACCACCAGGTATTAACGATGATCATTTTGCCCGCCCAGAATCATTTTGCCCTACTATGGAAATGAATGCCCCACTGTCGGCAGCCCTGAAGATGGTTTTCTGTGGTTTCCCATTTTCACACCAGGCAAATGCTGGGGGCTGTACCTTAATTAAAGCCACGGCCGCTTCCTTCTGACTCCTAGCCCTTCCCCGTCCCATCGTCGCCATAATACCTGTCTGTGTCGGTGCGACGTAAAGCAAGTAGCAAAAAAAATAAAAAATAAATGGAAATGAATGCTGAGCGGTACTCTTCTCCCTCCCCTGTTACCAGTTCTCCTAGAAGCCAACCCGCACTGAGCAAAACTGAGCAGATATCTCCGAAATGTACTTATTTTTTGTATTTTTCATTTCGTACAATTTAAAAGTGTCTTATAAACATAAAGGGTGCATTATGTATATTTTATTTTTTATAGAAAGATCAGAATAGGCCCTTCTTAAAGGACAGTAACATACAAAATTACCGTTTTAAATTAATTGTGTACTTTAAGCCCTTAGTTACAATATGTAACAATGGAAGAGGTTTTTGCGATGTTCATAATTTCGGACTGGTAATACCCACGCGGCTCCTTTTTCATTTTGTCGTTGGAGATTATGGTGAATTTGTAAGTTGTTTTTCCCAGAATTTTACCATTTCTGTTGCTTAGTTTTTCTACGAGTAGAACTGTAGTAATATAACTGCTGAATAAGAATTCGCCAATTTGTTTCAGCACTTACTGTAACAGTACTGCAGCACTACAGAAGGACCAACACCAAAATTTACCGTACATTTCATTCCGTCTAACTTTCGCGTCTTGATACGGGTCCATCCATACTGCATACCCATTCGATGTAGCTCCAGCCCACACACAGTTTATACCCGTAAGGTATAAAGTGTTTACAACCATGCCTCCCGCAGTAGAGAACCATGGCCTCGTCTACAATATGTTTCTCGCTTTGTGGAGCTCACTCCTAAAAACATTCGTTCAGAGCAGTGAATATCGCCCGAAATTCGGTAAGAAAGATAATTCATGTCATTATCACAACAGTGGATTTTAGACATAATAAAATCAAGTATATCTCTTGACGGAAACGAATCAACAGGTTCATTATTCGTGACCACAGACTTTTCCCAGTACTGTCTACATCTAGGAATGTCAGCATAATCACTTAGTAACAGCAAACATTTCAATTTGTACTAACTTCACAAAGTTTATTGCATTTCGCTACATATCTATTGCTGTGGACAACCAGTAAATCAGTTATGTTATCATCTAAACATTTTTGAAATAATTTACTTGGCAGTTTCTCGTTCTTTGTTAAAGAAATCGGTAACCCGTTAAGAATTATTTTCGATTGTAGTCCTCCATTCTTCCAGTTTATAAACTTTATTAGGATCGTTAGTACTCGTAGTCGTGCCCGCACAGCTATTTTTAACAGGAGCACTGTTATTAAATAACTCTGTTTCTGCCTTACATTGTGATCTTGCGAGGTTGTTGGAAGACATATCATGTCATGTCCTGAATCTTCATCGGCGATGTGCTGTGTTGAATTTGCAGAGAGCATTTTTACAATATCAATCTTCTTAGCTTATGGCGCACCTCCCTCTCCACCATCTTCAAATATAGCAAGCAATTCATCGAAAGTAAAACCTCTACACAGGGCCGTATTAACGGGGGGGGGGGCTAAAGGGGCTGCAGCCCCGGGCCCCGCGTGCCAAGGGGCCCCGGATCTTGGCCAAACCTAAAATTGTATAAAAAGGCCTGCTGCTCCACCTCCGTTGAAGTATATGAATATTTACGCTCGCAGAATATTGAACACGCACTCATTCTTCCTTCTTATCAGCTGTCCGCGTTAATATTTCATCACTGCTAGAATCCGGAGACACGAATCCTCGCTACTTACACACTGTAATTATTGTAAAGGTTATTGTTGACGAAAATTTAAATCTGGCAGCTTGCGAGTACGGGCAGAGGGGAGTGGTAAGAGATTTAGGTAGTGAGCGGGAGGGGACAGGGGAAGAATGGTGGAATGCGCATCTATACTATATCTTTGCATCAGGAAGAGAACTTCCAGTACACCTCTGATTATTGAACCATTCGTAAGTTACAACTGTAATGCTCTTGTAAAATGGATAGAAAATATCCTAGTGATGCCAAAAAACGTAAGTTTTGTTTTGTATGTCGATTTGATAGTGATGATGAGACAAATGTAAAATACGTTTTGGCATTATGAAATATTAACATGAAAAATAGAGAAAAATTGTAGTCTATTTCAACACTTCCCTATTCATCAATTTAAATGGAGGTAGTTCTATAACGACTTCAGTATGCTAGTCTTACGTGATGTTACGAAGAAGGGGCCCCACATTTTAAAACAGCCGAGGGCCCCCATACACCTTAATCCGGCACTGCCTCTGCAACATATATATTTGTCAAATATGAGTGTGTGCGTATTCCTACTCCCCTTTCCAGAAGACATCGTGCCGGGCTGAGTGGCTCAGACGGTTGAGGCGCTGGCCTTCTGACCCCAACTTGGCAGGTTCGATCCTGGCTCAGTCCGGTGGTATTTGAAGGTGCTCAGATACGTCGGCCTCGTGTCGGTAGATTTACTGGCACGTAAAAATAACTCCTGTGGGACAAAATTCCGGCACCTCCGCGTCTCCGAAAACCGTAAAAGAGTAGTTAGTGGGACGTAAAGCAAATGACATTAATTAGAAGACATCGTAATTCACACGCACCCAGAATCACTGGGTAAGTAAATAAAGAAATGATAATACTACAACTTGAGAGCTGTATTACCCAAGTTATTTGACCTCATATTAGAAAATGTTAACATAAATACCTTTACCTTTCTAGATTACAGTATGTGATTACAGATTGTGATTTGAAGCATCACAATTACAGCTTGCTTGCTTTCTTGAATTGAAGACAAATAATGAGCAGTATGAAAAACAACAATTGTTAGATGCTTACAGAGCAATTGAAAAGTAATGCCAACTTCAGGAAAATAAAATTACTAACTCTGCAGCAAGAAATATAAAACCGTGAGTACTGTCTTTATAGAAGGATAGTAGGCATATCTGGGTGTCTAGGAAATACCTCAAAAGTCTGTTTGTCTAATGATCAAAGATAGATCCAAAACTCAAAATTTATGGGATATAGTGTAAAATGATCAATTATATTTTAATTAGGCTATTTGTAAAATGTAGTTGAATGGAATATAGGAAGTAGACTATTCTGTAAGGTTATAAATACTACTACTACTACTACTACTATTACTACTACTACTACTAATAATAATAATAATAATAATGATAATAATAATAATAATAATAATAATAATAATAATAATCATCATTAACGATTGCAATAAATGAGTACACTTTCCCCAGATGCTGTCATCCATGATTGGGAGAGAAGATTATTTTATTCCTTCATTCATCCAGTCATTCATTGAGATCCGTAGCTTACAAACATTCATCATTTCCTTTCCGACACGTTATCATGTCGTATACATTTCGTAAAATCAACTGTGCAAAAAATGTGATTATTTTCATTGTCATTTCAAGATGTCCACTTCACTAGACGAAACATTTGAATTTGTTTACATCTTTCATTCTAGTTCGTATATCTGAATATTTTGTTTATATTATAAACAAATAAATAATAATTTTGATATTATGAAATTGAATTGTGGTAAATCGACGTGCTGAACCAGCGAAGTATAATGATTTTATATGTCTGTCTCTATTGTTAAAAATTACCATGTAATATGCATTATTAATGTGTTTGTGGATATCACTTGTTTTATGAATAACTGTTTGTATGATGTTTTCAGTTTGCCCACCCCTGTTCCGAAGCAATCGCAGTAGAGCTGTGCGGAGCAGGAAATAGTACATATATTGCAGAATGATCAAAGGGTGCTCCTGTAGTATCAACAACACAGCTCTTTGAAGCACACGCTGGTTTGTTTACATAAAACAATAACCGCTATAATTGTTATTGATGAGCGACATCCACACACAAAGGGAGAAGTTTTTTTCTTCCTGAAAATATAAAAAAAGATTGGCATTCTTTTGATCAAATGGAGTATTGTAAGCTACCTATTACGGCTTAGCAAGAACAATAGATCATTTTTGATGCTATATACGGAATCCTTTTATAATAATTGCACACTCCATATTGCAATTCAGTGATGTTTTTCTCTTAGAACTTTTCAATAATGATAAATTTACTGAAGCGAACCACTTTTGTATGTTTAGTGATGCTCGATTGGTACCAACGGTATGCATGAATGTAATAATTGATTCCTCTATATGGTGTCATGTGTATATTAAGACTGACAGTAATGATTTAACATTTTAGCATTCCAAAGCACATCCACACGTTCAGAGAATAAATCATATTTTGGATGATGATAATTCCTTACAGTGGTCTAATTAGAAGTTTCGGCCATGGAATGCTTATGTGTACCGCTTCACTGTAGAAATTTATGAGGCTCTGATATTAAACAAGTTTCGATTTTATTTTTAAATCCATTTTCTGCCTGTGATGTATTACGTAGTTATTGTGTTCAGGTCCTTGGCTGAAAGGTCAGCGTAGCGGCCTTCGATTCCCGGCTTGGTTGGGGACTTTAATTTTGTTTGGTTATTTCCTCTAGCTCGGGAGGTGGCTCTTTGCGTTCGCCTTTACACACAACTTCATGTAAATACAACACATTTCACTACAAACCACCACAGAAACAGGAAGTAGTAAATACATCCCTCCAAATAGGGTAGGTGTCAGAAAATGCACCCGGCCGTAAAAGAAAGAAAGAAGGTTAGCCGGGCTGAGTGGCTCAGACGGTTAAGGCGCTGGCCTTCTAACCCCAACTTGGCAGGTTCGATCCTGGCTCAGTCCGGTGGTATTTGAAGGTGCTCAAATACGACAGCCCCGTGTCGGTAGATTTACTGGCACGTAAAAGAACTCCTGCGGGACTAAATTCCGGCACCTCGGCGTCTCCGAAGACCTTAAAATGTAGTTAGTGGGACGTAAAGCAAATAACATTATTATTATTAAAAGAAGGTTAGATCCATTCAAGGTGAAAACTCCAGGTAGCCTAGATGGGAAAAGGCCAGGAAGGAGAAGAAGAAGAAGAACCAAGTGAGTAGGATGCCCAGTTCGAATCCCACCGTCGACAGCCATGAAGATGGCTTTCCGTGGTTCCTCATTGTCACAACAGGCAATTGTTGGAGCTGTGCCTTAATAAAGCTACGGCTCCTTCCTTCTCATTTCTAGTCTTTTCTCACCCTTGCGTTGCCGAAAACCTGCAACCTGTTAGTGCGATGTTGAATCATTAATAATAATAGGGCTGGAACGGGGTCCACTCAGCCTCGGGAGGTCAACTGAGTAGAGGTGGGTTCGATTCCCACCTCAGCCATCTTGGAAGTGGTTTTCCGTGGTTTCCCACTTCTCCTCCAGGCGAATGCCGGGATGGTACCTAACTTAAGGCCACGGCTGCTTCCTTCCCTCTTCCTTGCCTATCCCTTCCAATCTTCCCATCCCTCCACAAGGCCCCTGTTCAGCATAGCAGGTGAGGCCACCTGGGCGAGGTACTGGTCATACTCCCCAGTTGTATCCCCCGACCAAGAGTCTGAAGCTCCAGGACACTGCCCTTGAGGTGGTAGAGGTGGGATCCCTCGTTACGTCCGAGGGAAAAACCGAACCTGGAGGGTAAACAGATAATGATGATGATGATAGTAATAATAATAATAATAATAATAATAATAATAATAATAATAATAATAATAATACGGAGTATCCATAAAAGAACTCCAGGGTTCTGAAAAATATTTTAATGACATCAGAAATTAAGGATACTGTGCTATACATGTCAAGTTTTTTCTTTTATATTTATAATTTAGTACAGTTCATTATGTGCCCCATTTGTAGCACGGCATACATCCCACACCCAGGAGAGTATGTCTGAGGTTATGGTTGTCACAGAAGGGATGCGCATAGCGAGCAAGCGGCATTAGTTAACTCATATTACATCATAACGATAAAACCAAACCAAACCCCACGGCGTAACAGCCTCGAAGAGCCGTGGCCTACCAAGCGATCGCTACTCAGCTTGAAGGCCTGCAGATTAAGAGGTGTCGTGCGGCCAGCACGACGAATTCTCTCGGCCATTATTCTTGGATTCCTATACCGGGGCCGCCATCTCACCGTCAGGTAGCCCCTCAATTGCAATTACGTAGGCTGAGAGGACCTCGAACCAGTCCTGAGATCCAGCTAAAAATCCCTGACCTGGCCGGGAATCGAACTCAGGGCCTCCGGGCACGCTACCCATACACCGCGCGGCCAGCTAGATCATGACAATAAAAATTAGCAATCATAAAAATTAGATCCGTATATCAAAATGTTTTAAGAACGTCGTGAGCGCTGCGGAGCGTTGACTTTGAAGTGATCGAGCAGTGGCCTGTCCCTGTCAGTGCAGTACAGAGGAATGGCGACGCCACAACAGAAGGCTCACTGTGGTACATGGTTTATAGAAAATGGATTAGTTCTTACTGTACAGAGGAACATTCATCGCAAGTATGTGGTGACGCGCCTACGGACAAAACCATTTGTCTATGGCTTCGTGCTTTCGAAGGAACTGGAAGTGTTCTGAAACAAAAGTCATCAAGTAGACCGCGTGTGTCCGAAGTCACCATGGAAAGAATCCGCAGTTCATGTCTAGCAAGCACTAAAAATCAATATCACGACGCAGTCTTCAGCTGGAAATACCGACTTCGACTGTTCATAAGATGATGTGCCGGGCTGAGTGGCTCAGACAGTTGAGGCACTGGACTTCTGATCCCAACGTCGCAGGTTCGATACTGGCTCAGTCCGGTGGCATTTGAAGGTGCTCAAATACGTCAGCCTCGTTTCGGTAGATTTAGAGGCACGTAAAAGATCTCCTAAATTCTAAATTCCGGCACCTCGGCGTCTCCGGAAACCGTAAAAGTAGTTAGTGGTACGTAACGCAAATAGCATTATTATTATTATTATTATTATTATTATTATTATTATTATTATTATTAATTATTATTGTTATTATAAGATGACGTACCGGTACTGTAACGGTTCAGATACCGTTACAAGCATTCATCTGTATTATTGTTATTGTTATTGTTTTATATGTATTATTATTTTGTTTGTATTATTATTACTAACATTATTATTGCATCTGTATTATTATTATTACTATTGTAACTACAATTATTGTTTGATTCAATTCTGTAATCTGATTTCGCTATGTAGTAATTAATTATTATCGCTTGCTTCATTGTATTTCATTTATTGTATATATATATATATATATATATATATATATATTTATGTATATGTGTGTGCGTGTGTGTCTGTGTTAGCATTAAAATAATGTAGCGTGAGAGTTGCTGTCTAATATCAGATGTGGATATATTTTATGAAAACTTTTGACATTGCAACATATGCTGCAATACTGTTACAGTAACTGTCGAGTCATCGCTCTGTCATTGTATGCATTTAGCAGCATGAGATATTTCCGGGAGTTCCTACTTCGCCTTAGGCTATTTGTCATAGTCTGTAACACTTTGGAGCTGTGTGGGAGTGATGTCATGCACTCTTTTAGAGATGACGTGGATGTGACAAGTGGTATCTATATATAGATAGGATAGAGATGTATCCTATATCAGCAGTTCAGTTGAAAGGAGAGGTTTGAATTGTAGTATTGTAGTCAGATGAAAGTGGGCTCTCAGTGAGTCGATCAGTGAGACGGATGGTGAACAGTCAATTGGATGGAACCTTGGTCGATGGATAATCATTTGGTCAGTGAGGCCACAGTTGGTCAGTCAGTTGAAGATAGAGCAGTGACATGGATACTTAGTCGTCAGTGGCCAAATGGTTAAATATTCGGAGTGTGTTTCGTGTATCTGTTCGGTTGGGTTCTTGTGTCAGCTGAATACTGAGTCGTCGTAATGCCGACTAACAGTTATCAGTGAATTGCTTGTAAAGTTGCTTGTGAGGTGTGAATATAATTTCAAGCTATGCTATATCTCGTTTGTGAAACTAAAAGGATACATCACCAAATTAGGATTGAAATACCACTGTGATAGTACATATATCACACCCTCACATTATATGTAGAAGTGAGAGATATTAATGTCAATATTAGATTTTTATTATTATTATTATTATCATTATTCCATTTGTATATTTATTCTTAATATTGTAAGCTGGAAGGCCTCCATATGTGGTATGAGTAATTTGTTTTGTACAGCGGCTGGGAAAATCATTGCTATCATAACTCAGGAAAATTGTATGACTCATGTGGGCATCCCAGGGTTTCATGAGATGGACTTGTTGATATAGTCGGAAACTTCCGATGACTCATGTGAAACACCCCAAAGTCTGTTGATTTTGTGATTGTCTTGTGATACTGGGAGAGATTCAGGGCGTGGTCTTGACAAGGGAATCTACTCGTGATTGGCTGGCCAGGATCAATCTCGACATATCTCTTGAGAGGAAGGGGAACGCTGACGTCTATACAGGCATGTGTTCAAACTTCGACACGACACACGATACAGAAGTGAAACTTCACAATACGGTAATAATTTGTAATTTCGTGTGGCTATTTCTAGCAGAGTGCAGCCCTTGTAAGGCAGACTCTCCGATGGAGGTGGGCGGCATCTGCCATGTACCTGCGTGTTATTGTGGTGGAGGATAGTGTTATGTATGGTGTACAAGTTGCAGGGATGTTGGGAACAGCACAAACACCCAGCCGCAGCGCCATTGAAATTAACCAATGAAGGTTAAAATCCTCGACCCGGCCGGGAATCGAACCCGGGACCCACTGAACGGAAGGTCAGTACGCTGACCATTCAGCCAACGAGTCGGACCACAATACGGTACTGGAGTGACACTCTTGCACTTTACTTTACTGGACTTAAAACGTTTGTGAAGGGTAGTCTTATTATGTTTGTGGAATTTGACTGACCTACAATTGTGGAGTGCTTAGGTACTAAGTATTGTAGCACTTGTGGCGGCTTCGTATTATATGTCGGTGACAGCTGTGGGGTGCTATATCTCAGACTTTTCAGAATTTACGTGTTACAACGACAAGCGTGTGTTGCTCAAGTGAATATATCTTTAAAACAAGTGTTAGAGCCAGTGAACAGTGAGGTACGGTATCTGTGTGGTACAATAAGTGAAAATTATGAGAATCTACAAGTCGTGTTGATACACAGGACAGTGAAGGGTACTTATCTACATATATGTGCATTGTTCAACGCACCAACTTTAAATGGTGACCTAGGTGCAGTTCCTACCTATTTAGACGTTTTCAGAAGGTTAGGTAAGGCCTGAGGCAGATGTTCCAGTACGCAGATTTCATGTACACACCCTGGGAGAGAAATAATTATTATCATGCTCTATCAAAATTCGAGGGATCCATTCTGGTGAACGCTGGCGGCCATACTATGGACATTTCGATCAATTATTTTTATTAATTTAACTTGTTTCAAGTATTTTATTAAATTTTTTAGTAATTTTATGGTATTTTATTATTATTCAAAAATAGTTACACTACAGCTGATACCCGTTCAAAGGAATTCGTCGTAATAACACTCAAAGTGTTCAAGGTACAGTTCCGTGAAACAGTGAGGGAAAAATTTCTTATACAACTTTTAAATGTCCGGTCAAGAGGATTTCAAATTTAATGCCTAAAATTTCTTTCAGTTGTAATTTCAGAATTTTATATTGTCATCTATATTATCGCAGCATGTCTTGCCATTTCAATTATAAATTTAAAGAATATATTTTGTTTAGTATCAAATACAATTAATTATTTTATTTCAATAGTAGATCAGATAACCTCAAATTTTAATGGGGAAACCAGACGACCATTTCCTTTTCCAAGAAGCTATATCTAATGCTGTCAAAGTAAGCTTATTACCTCACATCCTAGAGATATTCAAGATTCTCATTCTATTATCGTTACATTTATTTGTAGCTGGCACCCATCAACAATTGTATGTGTAAGTAATCAGATAAGCACTGAGTGAGAATACATAGTCCGACGATTGAATATTTTATGTCATGAATATTTTAATTAAATTTCATCCATATATTTGTGAATCAACCACGGTACAAACGGCTTCGTCTAACTGCATACAAGACTGGCTAGGATGTGGCAAGAGGTCGATTATCGCTTGGATGTATGCAATGCTACAAATGGGGCACATATTGAACTGAATAAATTGTAAAAAGATAAAAAAAAAGAGTAAAACTTGACTATATTACCTTTCAAACCATGTATAACACATCATCATTAAATTTTGATTTCACTGAATTCTTTTACTTCAAAATCCCGGAGTTCTTTTTATGGATACCCTGTGTATAACTATCTCTTAGTCCCGTTTCTTTGCACGGGGTTGGAGATAAGGTGAGATATAATTATATGGCAGGTCTTACGGCCGAATGCCCTTCCTGACGCAAAGCTAATGAAGATTAAATGAATGATAGTGAATGAAACTGGATAAGGAGGTGGAAGGAATCGACTGTGGCCTATGAATAGGAACTGTCCGGCATTTGCCTGGATGTCAAAATGGGAAAGCACAAAAAACCCAATCTCAGGATAGCCGACGGTGGGGCTGAAACTCACGCGTCTCCCGAATGTAGAGCTTGGTTCCATAGTCATAATACGTTAACATGCGTAGCCATTTCACTCGGTGGTAATAATAATAACAACAAAATAGAGCTCTGCCGTCCACTTATAAAATTCTGCCGGGCTGAGTGGCTCCTACGGTTGAGGCGCTGGTCCTCTGGCCCGAACGTGGCAAGTTCGATCCTTGCTCAGGCCGGTGGTATTTTATGGTGCTAAAATACGTCAGCCCCGTGTCAGTAGATTTACTGGAACGTAAAAGAACTCCTGTGGGACTAAATTTCAGCACCTCGGCGTCTCCAAAAACCGTAAAAGTAGTTAGTGGGACGTAAAGCAATTATTATTATTATTATTATTATTATTATTATTATTATTATTATTATTATTATTATTATTATTATTATTATTATTATTATAACATCCTCATGCAGCCTGAGTGATAATATGAAGGGCCTAATCTAATGGTGTCTGTATCAGAGCGTCCATTTTACAACTTCATTGGGTTAGATATATAAAAGCTCCATACTGTATTTGCTCGAAGTTCATATTGCCGGTAAGGCAGGGGAGGAGAGGTGATACATACCCTTCCCAAATCCATCAATAATTCAAATAATAATGTTATTAGGTTTGTTTTTGTTTTTTTACAATTTTGCTTTACGTTGCACTGACACAGATAGGTCTTACGTCGACGACCGAATAGGAAAGGCCTAGGAGTGGGAAGGACGCGGCCGTGGACTTAGTTAAGGTACAACTCCAGTATTTGTCTGGTGTAAAAATGGGAAACCACGGAAAAACCTTTTCAGGAGTGCCGACAGTGGGGTTCGAACCCACTATACCCCGGATGCATGCTCACAGCAGCGCGCCCCTAACCGCACGGCTATCTCGCCTGGTGTTAGTAGTTTTGCGTCCCTCTAACTACTTTTATGATTTCAGACATGCCTAAACCAAGAATGTTGTCCCGCTTGAGCTATTTAACGTACCGGTGAATCTCCCGATACGAGGCTGGTGTATTTGAGAACCTTCATAAAACGGGACCAAACCAGGTTCAAATCCGCCAAATTGAACTCAAGAAGGCAACGAATTGTACTGTCTCAGCCAAAGAACCCCGGCCATCAATAGTGACGTAGCGGCCATACTTCAAAACAATTTGTCCCTGTTCTGACAAAACGGCGAATGTTACAATTCTCTTCCTATGGATTATATCACTTAAGACTGGTCACGCCTTTATTCCATACATTGATACGCAGTCCATAAGAACAATTTTCGTTGAGTTCAGTTTCCTATGCGCCTGTATAAAGGAAAATGAACTTTACTGTACCATACTGAAGGAACGTATGTTTGCATGGCATTTACCCACTCCTAGAGTGTGTTATATTTAAGGCTCATTTTCCTTTACACACGTGCATAGGAAAATGAACTCAACGAAAATTGTTCTGATGGAATGCATATCCATATGTGACTGGAAGGCGTGGCCAGTCTTAAGGGAAATAATGGATAGAAAGAGCATTGTCACATTCGCCGTTTTGGCAGAACAGGGACGAATTAACGAATCTGGAATTTATCTGGTCGCCGCGCCGTTTCAAATCTATGAGCAAGTTTTAAAAAAATCTTTCTTTAAACACAGTGCACGCCTAGTGTGGAGAAAAACCTTACCTTATTTACAGTATCTACAACAAAGTGAGCGAGTAGGTGTTAGGCCTATTGATACATTATTACGAAACTCATTACGAGATCCCACTTTGACGTGTAACGGCACCCATTGCTTTTTTATTTCTTTGTCATAAGTCTGTACAGAGTTCTCCCCCACATTCAACAGACATTATGCATGAACTGAATAACTGAATGGCTACATGAATGCATGGATGAATGAATTAATGAATGATTGCGAGACTGAATTGTATTCGTGCATGAATGAATAAACACTTCCATTGCTTAGGCTATAACGTGTCATAAGAAGCGAGAAAGATAAGCGAATATGAATCTACGACCATTTCCTTCAAACATTGAATGAGATTGGCTCCTTTTGCGACTGCATTTTTGTTGACAATGTACGACTCACATCTCAGCCAATAGGAGGGGCCCCATTGGTTGCCACGGTGACCAGGTAGTGCGCTATCACAGGTACAACCATTGCGCAGGACTGGAGCACGCGGCTGCTATATAATGCAGACGGTTTCATTGATGGTTTCATTTTGTTCGTAGCCATGAAATCGTGAATTACGAGGGAAACAGAAAGTACAATGTTTTAAGAAGTGTGTGGGGCAGAAAGGAATTATATCAGAGTAACCAAGTGAATGTATTTTCAGCAGTTCTTGCATAAAACATTGCTTACTTTGTCCATACATGGGGTAAAAGGTATAAGCGGTAACACTTGAACATGATCGTTTATTACATTTCACTCACATTACACTTGTTTTTATTGAAAGGCAAAATTTAAAGTAAAGTCATATCCGTACAGGTCACGAGGACCCTTAAAGGAGCGCAAGTTGAGGCTTCCAATAGGTGGTTAGCTCTATGCCCGACTACCGATTTCCCATGGAATTAACCTCGAAATCATTTTTGCTGTAGGCTGAGTGAACCTCAAGGCCATGCGTTTCTTCGGAAGAGCAATATTCGTTTCTTAATTTTTCGTATTTCTAACGAGGAATCGGCTCAACCGAGCATACATTTACCTCCTGAGATAGACAGTTCCTCTCATTACATGGCATTGTTCGGCCCATTGGCTGAATGGTTAGCGTAGTCACATTCGGTTTAGAGGGCCCCCTGTTCGATTCCCGGAGGTTCGGAGATTTTAACCTTGAATGGTTAATTACCCTGACTCGGAGACTCGGTGTTTGTAACATCACACATAACACTACCTCCACTACAATAACACGAAGTTTCAATACACTGCAGATGCCTAACAAGACTGCACCAAGCTAGTAATAGCCACACAAAATTATTGTTGTCGTATGGGTCATCAGTCCATAGACTGGTTTGATGTAACTCTCCATGCTACCCTGTCCTGTGCTAAACTTTTCATTTCTACTTCACTACTACTTCCTACATATACTCTAATCTGTTTGTCATGTGCATAGCTTGGTCTACCCGTACCATTATTACCACCTTCACTTCCCTCAAAAACTAACAGGATTCCTGGGTGTTTTAAGATGTGTCCTATTATTTTATATCGTCTTCTGGTCAAGTTTCGCTAAATCGCTCTCCTCTCTACAAATCTATTCAGTATATATCAATTTGTGATTCGATCTATGCATCTCACCTTCAGCACTCTTCCATAACACCACATTTCAAAAGCTTCTATTCTCTCTCTTTCTGAACTAGTTATCGTCGACGTTTCGCTTCCATACAATGCTACGCTCCGACAGACAAATCTTAAAAAACGTAGTTCTTAATTCCAATAATAATAATAATAATAATAATAATAATAATAATAATAATAATAATAATAATAATAATAATAATAATAATAATAATAATAATCGCCATTCTCACTTAAATATTCTTGATGGTTACATTTGATGAAGAAGCGAATAACAATACATTCTTTTGCAAGTGGAGCAGTGTCTGCTAAACTCATACCCCAGTTCAATTGTAGGTACTAATGTTATCGGCACATATGTGACATGTAAATACTAATTTGAGAAATGTAGAAATCCCATTTCAACGATATTCCTAAATAGAATAGGTTAATTAATCATATCTAAACTAGCAAAAGCACATTTGGTTTAAGTTTCTTCACAAGGTCCTTCCTAAATATCTGTGCATCAACTTAGAGGAGGAAACCTTAGGACATTAAGTTAAATGAAGAAGGAATATACATTGACAATATAGTCGTCTTATGTAACTTGAAAGCTTGTGGCCGTATAAACTCAGGTTTTACATAAATAACGCACAAAAGATAGGCCTCTTGAAATAACAACATTATTCTTGCTTTTATTGGATTTTCAGGTTTTCATACATTCATTTCCCTTAACGTCTATACAGACTGAGTGGAATCTTTTAATTATTACATCATTATCATAAATAAAACATATTGTTGTATTCCAAATTATCGATGATAATTTACACGTTTTAGAAATACATCTCTTAGACAGTGAAGGAAATTATGTTTCCCCCACTGTCTTCTTGACCTGTAAGCTATAAGCAACATTTCTTAGAGCTTTCATGTTTGTTGCTTTCTACTTATGGTAAATATCGTCGTTGCGCCTGCGAAAACCGCTATCTGATAATGTTGTGTGGGGAATACTGACCCGCAGCACATATATCGTCAAGAGCGAAAATTACTTGACATATTTCACATAGCCGCTTTCGCAGACACGATATACTGTACTGGATCGATTTGGGCTTCAACAGAATTTATTCGAAAATAAATAAATAAATAAATAAATAAATAAATAAATAAATAAATAAATAAATAAATAAATTCATTTATATTACTATTATTATCATTGTTGTTCTGACATATGTTAAGCTGCTTGTGTGCAAATATGATTCTCCAAGGTACAACCTACGGCGTACTTTGATTAGCTATTAGATACTATAACCTCCTCCACCCTTGAAATCTATGCCTATGAAAATACCTCCGGTTATTAGATTCGTTGACAGTTTTCAAGAAGATAGATCGAAATAACTATATGGTATGAACCGTGCAGGTACACTCTTGCGTTAGGGAGGTGGTGGTTTGGAACATCTTTGTTGGCATCCCACTAACTAATTTTAAGGGTTTTGGAGATGCTGAGGTGCCAGTATTTCGATCCGCAAGAATTCCTTTCGTGCTGGTAAATCTTCGACACAAGGCTAGCATAATATGTGAGCACCTTCTCATTTCACAGGACTGATCCGTCTTCCGGTAGTTTCCTATATCTGCGCGTGGCAAATGCTGCGTCTATACTTTCATTAAGGCTAAAGCCACAACCTTCGACGCGTCATCGAAAATAATAGGATAATAATATTATTGGTTTTCGGGGATGCTGATGTGCCAGACATTCGTTGCAGAGTTCCCTTTTCGTACCGATATATCTATCGACACGAAGCTAGCATAACTGAGCACCTCCAGATTCCATGCTACTGAACTGAGATTGAACTTGCTAACTTCGGGGTCAGAAAGCTAGTGCACTGCCATCTGAGACAATCAACCCGATCGTCACCGAAAACGTGAATGGTTACTGTGACGTCAGATTTATAAGAAAGGAAAGCTTTTCCAGAAGGAATTTACATGGTCTCTGTGCAACTGAACTTTTTGTGCAAAGGATACATTGAATTCATTCGAGAAGTTTTGTTTCCTTCTAAGAAGCTGACCGCGGCACGAAATTTGTAGGCTTTGTTTGTTGTCTTACGTGCAGACCTGTTCTCCGAGTTCAATACACGTGTACCTAGCTGCTTGTGATTCACTTTCCTCGCGATAGATTGTTTAAATGCCAGTTCATATAACCCACAACTCATAAATTTCTACCGGGCGATTTTGCCGTGCGGTTAGGGGCACGCAGCTGTGAGCTTGCTTCCGGAAGACAGTGTGTTCGAACCCCACTGTTGGCATTTCTGAAGATTGTATTCAGTGGTTTTTCATTTCCACAACAGGAAAATTCTGGGGCTGTACCTTCATTAAGGCCACGGTCGCTTCCTTCCCATTCCTAGCCCTTTCCTATCCCATCGTCGGTGCGACGTAAAACAAATTGTAAAGAAAAGTAATAACTTTAAATAGATTTCTACTATATCTCGATCAGTACGAAAAGTTCACCCAGTGTAAAGTTACCAGTCTTTCTCAAGAACAACTTCAGCATTAATCATGTAAAAGCAAAGTTATCTCCGTACAGGCCATGAAGGCCCTTGGAGGGGTGGAAGGTAAAGGTTTCCATTATCCGTAACCTCGGCGCTTGATGGGATTGAGTGGTTAGCTCTACGCCCGGCCGCCTTTGCCCCCAGGAATTAACCTGGTACTCATTTCTGGTGTAGGCTGAGTGAACCTCAGGGCCATGTGCACCTCCGGAAGTGGAAATATCGCTTCTTAAATTTTACGACTTCCTGACAGTGATTGGAACCTACGTCCTTCCGTGCGAACCGAGTACGCCTTTATCGCCTCGGCCAGGCAGCCCGTATTAATCATGCAGCCTTTAACTAATTTGTCACCAGTAATAATTAGTCAGTGAAGTTTCAAAAATAAAATGGGCTCATCGCCGCCTCTGTGGTTTAGTGGTTTTTCCCTCTTTCTTGTCTATCCCTTCCAATCTTCTCATCCCCCCGCAAGGCCCCTGTTCAGCATAGCAGGTGAGGCCGCCTGGGCGAGGTACTGGTCATTCTCCCCAGTTGGGTCCCACGACCCAATGTCTCAAGCTCCAGGACTCTGGCCTTGAGGCAGTAGAGGTGGGATCCCTTGCTGAGACAGAGGAAAAAATCAACCCTGGAGGATTTTGAGACGTAACCGTACCAGCTCCTTGCGCCGCCCCCCCCCCCCCCGGCCCCGAATGCAGAGATGTAGAGCCACGGTAGAGCCGTGGCCACCGGAAAGGCGCAGACTACTCTGCTCGATTGCTCGGTCGGATGCAGAGATGTAACCGTAGCCACCGGTACGACCAAAACTAGCCGCCGACGACCTTTAACTTCATGGTCTTCATGCTGATATTTAACTGTTACTTTGTTATCTATAGAAGGATCATAGATAGGGAAGAATAATGAAGAAATATCCGTCAATAGGTTTAATAATAATAATAATTTCGTGTGGCTATTTGTAGCCGAGTGCAGCCCTTGTAAGGCAGACCCTCCGATGAGGGTGGGCGGCATCTGCCATGTGTAGGTAACTGCGTGTTATTGTGGTGGAGGATAGTGTTATGTGTGGTGTGTGAGTTGCAGGGATGTTGGGGACAGCACAAACACCCAGCCCCCGGGCCATTGGAATTAACCAATTAAGGTTAAAATCCCCGACCCGGCCGGGAATCGAACCCGGGACCCTCTGAACCGAAGGCCAGTACGCTGACCATTCAGCCAACGAGTCGGACGTCAATAGGTTTAATGAAACAACTCTTCCAAAGAAGCATATATTCTCTTGAAGAAATATTTGGTTGTTCATTATAGTAAATACAGGCTGTTGCGTACTCGCCGTTGACAGGTTAGAGGTTAACTTTCTTTATTAAGGAATTCAGCGGCAGAAGTAGAGAAAAAGCACATCTCAACTAACACCAATAGTCAGTGAGTGTAATGTTGTTATTGACAAATTTTTTCGGGGCTTGGGACATAGGCCATCACAAGTTTTGTTTTCTTCCAGCTCGGTGATATTTATGATTCCTTTTCCTTCCATTCTTCGAGTGATCGTTCCTTCACGATTTTCTTACTTTCATAGTAATTTTTATTGCCTTCCTGATCAGTAGGCGCTACGCACCACACAGTTTTGAAGCTTATAAGGACAACACAGCAATCGCCAGTTAGTTCATTACTATGACACTGAACAATATTTCCACGTCGCCGATGCTCACTGTAGAAGAACTTGGTAATAGACACCTATACTAGGAACATCTCTATTATTATAGCTTGCAAGACAAACATTTATCCGATATAAAATACTGAGAACTATGTTTTGTACTTTATCACTTTTTGTTATATGCACTTTACAGATATAACTAATATTTCTGGAGATAAAGTACTTGGAGGATTTAAAAAATATAATAAACACGAATATCTCCGTTATTATCCTCGTACAGTTAAAACTCATGATACAGGAAATATTGGAAATTATGTTTTACGCGTCTTTTATTATGCACAAGCCAACGACCGTAGCCGTGCTGAAACACCGGATCCCGTGAGATCTCCGAAGTTAAGCAACATTGGGCGTGGTCAGGAGTTGGATGGGTTGCCACGCGCTGTTGGTGGGGGGTAAGGGAATGGAGGAGCGGAAAGGAACTGGCCACCCTACCGCACGTAAACTCCGGCTCAGGAACACCGCTGCGGAGGTTCGGACCTGCCTTCGGGCAGAACAACCCTTACCTTACCTATTATGCACAATGTTTCAATCGAACTAATCTTAAGGATGGCATTTACTGTTTTGAAACAGTTAATATTGCTACATTATTGTAAAATAATGAAATAATACACAGCCTACTACACATCCTGGCAAAATCCCTGAGCTTAAATGCAAATTTTTTAGAACTTCTGACGAGCTGCTTTCCCGTGATTTCCAAACAAATAAGAAAACAAACAAACAAACAAACAAACAAACAAACAAAAAATAAACAAGTAAACAGGCAGACAAAAATTGGATGAAGAGTGAGGCAAAATGTTGAAGTGTAGAAACAAAGAAACAAAGACACAATTTTAATTTTTATGAATTGTTCACTTATCTTAGTTATTGCATAATTAATTAATTCTTCCTCAATTGGCTCTCAAAAATGTACACAATCTGCAAACTTCAGTTTATACCAAACAAAGCAAACCCCATGGCACTACAACCCTGAAGAAACTTGGTCTATCAAGCGACCGCTGCTCGTTCCGAAGGCTTACTACAAGGTGATGTATGTCAGTGCACCGAATCCTCTGGGCCGTTATTGGTATTCTAGACCGGGGTCACAATTTCACTGCCAAATAGCTCCTCGATTGCAATCACGTAGGCTGAGTGGGCCTCGAACCAATCCTCAGATCCGGTTAAAAATGTCTCACCTAGCCGGGAATCGAACCCGGCTCCTCCGGGTAAGAGGAAGGCGGGGCCGGCCAATTTATACCAGTTTCCAAAAAATTTAAAAATTCTAAATTAATGTTTTTATCTTCTTATGAATATTCTTGTAAGAGTCTTTGATACCGATTTGCATGTACGTATGTTGGTACATGAAGGCGAGGTGGATCCTTAGAAATTTGAACATCAGCTGTCATATAAAGCCTATGTGTCAGTGGAGACGTACCTTAGGTAAAGGAGGAATGATGCAATTCCCCATCGCCTTCCTCCCTAGACGAAAGGTTGTATTACACATTAGTCTGTCAAGCACACTGGCATGCAGATATTCACTACAAGCGACTCTTTCATGATATTCATCACAGCGATTTGCTGTATACTAATGTCGTTTACTTCTCTGCTATTTTCTTATTATCATATCCATTGTATGATATTGAGACAGATCGATGATGATTGTTCTAGCCCCTGCCAGAAGACAGGGTGCCGGGCTGAGTGGCTCAGACGGTCGAGGCGTTAGCCTTCTGACCCTAAGTTGGCAGGTTCGATCTTGGCTCAGTCCGATGGTATTTGAAGGTGCTCAAATACGGCAGTTCTTTTGTCGGTAGGTTTTTTTTTTTTTTTTTTTTTTTTTTTTTTTTTTTTTTTGCTAGGGGCTTTACGTCGCACCGACACAGATAGGTCTTATGGCGACGATGTCGGTAGGTTTACTGGCACGTAAAAGAACTTCTGCGGTACAAAATTTCGGCATCTCGGCATCTCCGAAAAACCGCCAAAAATAGTTAGTGGGACGTAGAAACAATGACATTATTATTATTATTATTATTATTAGAAGCAGAAGAAAAGGACAGAGAACTTATTGTAAGTCATGTAATTTTGCTATATCACTCCAATATTACAAAAATCTGGCTCTGTTGCTGGATGGTCAAGGTAGTGACGTTCGATTCAGTGGGCCGTGGATTCAATTCCTGTCCGGTTTGGGTATTTTACCTGCGAATAGTTAATTCCTCTGGCTCTGGGGTTGGGTGTCTGAGTTTGCCTTAACACACA
The DNA here is from genome assembly GCF_040414725.1 of Anabrus simplex. Classification (NCBI taxonomy): domain Eukaryota; kingdom Metazoa; phylum Arthropoda; class Insecta; order Orthoptera; family Tettigoniidae; genus Anabrus; species Anabrus simplex. The sequence goes on from NC_090265.1 coordinate 448,429,916, forward strand.
TCATTTGCACGCAACGCATGACAGATTTGGTATAACCCACATATGGTGTCGACAGCAAATCATTGGAAAATTGTGGTAGGCAGAACCATTAAAAATCGAGAATGTTGAGCAATTTTTGTGAAGAATATTATTACATAATTGTTTGAAAATGTATTTCCGGATTGGATTAGGGACTAACAATACATTTCAACGTCTGAGAAAGTGTTCCTACTTTTATCACTTGGTCGGTTACACAGTAGCGCCTGTTAATATCAACTCTCAATTCTTCGGTGGCTCACAAAGAGACCGGCTGTAGGGTGACCTCTGTAAGCGAAGCTGCGAACTGCCAGGTTTCCACTCGATTATGCGCCAGGTATTCAGATTACCTCCCCTCTGTTTCAATAAGGATGTCCTGGTTGGTTTATGGCAAGCCCCAGGCTTACTGCAGACATTGAGTGTTCTTTATACACCCGCTCCCTCCTGTGATGAATGTTGGTACACCTGGACTGAGGACTGGAACGTTATCACACAGAAGTACCGGTTTGATTCCTACTGCAGGCACCACTCAATAGTAGTTATGCTGAATGCAATCAAAGTAAAATATCTAGGAAGAGAAATTAAAGAAATACTAGAAGGAGAGAAAGAATTCTACACAATCGCTAAATTATTAAATAAGGAATGGATTGTACCGGGAAGAACTGTAGGTAATTCTTTTGTATTCCAAAAAGTGTGTGTCAAAAAGGAAATAAGAAGAAATAAAACAAGCATTAACGAAAATAATAAAGGATAAGAGACATATTTATCTGAGAATATGTAACATTGTGTTACATGTACAGTAGGTCAGAAAGAAAAATGGAGGGGTGGGGGAGACAACGTGGGAAATGGATATAATTACTAGTAGGTTTAAATCTAATATTAAATATAGCAGTAGATAAATTGTTGTACTCTAGTGCCGTTATTTATTTTAAATCAAAGCCATTAAGGCCCTTGGAGGGGTGGAAGGTAAAGGCTTTTACTATCCGTAACCTCGGCATTTGATGGGGTAGAGTGGTTAGCTCTACGCCAGGCCGCCTTTGCCCCAAGGAATTAACATGGTACTCGTCTTTGATGTAGGCTGAGTGAACCTCAAGGCCTTGAGCACCTCTGGAAGTCTCGTTTCTTAAATTGTTAAATTGTTCTTAAATTCTTAAAAAGGCAAATACCGGGACGGTACCTACATTAAGGCCACGGCCGCTTCCTTCCCTCTTCCTTGTTTATCCCTTCCTATCTTCTCATCTCCCCGCAAGGCAGCTGTGAGGCCGCCTGGGCGAGGTAATGGTCATCCTCCACAGTTGTATCCCCCGACCCAATATCTCACGGTCCAGAACACTGCCCTTGAGGCGGTAGCGTTGGGATCCCTCGCTGAATCCGAAGGAAAAGCCAACCCTGGAGGGTAAGCAGATTGAGAAAGACAGAAAGACAATTCATGATAAGAAATTAATAATAATAGTAATAGTAACGATACCGACCAAGATAGCGGGTTCCACTCCACCTGAGGTTGTTGGGATTCAAACATGTTTAAATGAGACAGGTCCATGTCGTTAGTTTCCAGTACTTTAGTGAATTCATGAGGGACAAAATTCTGACACCTTGGCGTCTCTTAAAATTCATATCCATTAAAAGGATTTCAGTCAATTATTATTAAAAGAAACCCAACCCCCATGGCACAGAAGTCCCGAAGGGCCATGGCATAGCAAACGACCACTGCTTAGCCCGAAGGCCTGCACATTACGAGGTGTCATTTGATCAGCACGACAAATCCTCTCTAGACCAGGGCCGCTACCTCACCGTCAGATAGCTGCTCAATTGTAATCACTAATCCCGTAGGTTGAATGGACCACGAACCATCCCTCAGGTCCAGGTAAGTGTCCCTGATCTGGCCAGGAATCGAACCCGGAGCTTCCTAATAAGAGGCAGGCGCGCTACCCCTGCACCACGGGGTCCGCTCAGTTATTATTATCGTTATATTAATTTAGCTCTGGGCTCTCCCGTTGTAGCGTATAGTTGGAGATGTTTTATTCATCACAGTAGGCCCTATTGTACTCGTATACAGCAAAACAAATCAAATAGCACATATTTGAAACGAATATGCTGCGAAGAAGTGCAAAAATGCATACCCGTTGCTGCCTGTCTCAACATACGGAAAATAAATAGCTTCAAAATTATCGAAAGAACATTCGAGAGGATGTACCGACACAAAAGTCCAAAATCACGAATGTCCAGCGTCAAAAGCCTTATCGGAAGCGTTTCAAATTCAAGACGACCGAGCATCGTAAGGCGAGTTTCACGTTACTGAAGCCCCAGCGGAACACATCTTCTGCCCCAGTGGTGGAGAATGGTTTGGAACTCGTGGATCCAGATACTGATCACCGTGGCCTAATGTAATTCTTCTGAGTAGACGCCATATAGGCGACCTGCGTGTCTGTGAGGATGGGGCCCTACAAGATCATAATGCTGCTAATGCTCAAGACGGCACAAACATCCAGCTCCCCAAGGCAGAGGAATTAAATCAATGAAAATTAAAACCCCTGATCCTACCGGGAATCGATGCTGGGACCCGTTGCAACAATCGGCAGCATGCTAAGCATTTAGCATGAGGAAACGCATGTCAATCGAGATTATCTGTCCATCGAAGCTCTCACGACTCTTGGTGGTACAAATATGGATTTTATGTTGAAGTCGATCTCTCATAGCGTAGACCTGCATTGCTTCTCATATCACAGGCGTTTGTGTGTGTACTGCATGTCAACTTTGTCTTGAGGATATCTAAATTTGCTTATAATAAGAAATAAATCATCAACAGTAAAATGTCCAATCCATGAAGACCAGATACTTTATTTCGACAATGTCTATCTTTGTTTTCGTTTTGTTTTATCTGCTACTTTGCTAACGTTGCACTAACACATCGAAGGTTCTCGGCGACGGAAGGATGGGAATGATTGGGAAGGTAGCGGCAATGGTGTTAATTAAAGTATATGGCAGCATTTTCCTCGTGTGAAAATGGGAAACGACGGAAAACCATCTACAGGACTGCCGACGTTTGGATTCGAACCTACTATCCCCCGAATTCAAACTCACAGCTGCGCGACCTTAACCGCATGGTACAGTACCTATCACACGGTATGTATTCTATGTCAAACAAAACTTGCAACCGTGACCTTGACGCAGGCCCGTTCGAATTTTTCCTTTTGTCTGGCAAGCGTGTCAAATTATTCAGCTTAAAACTAAAATGGAGGACCTTGTAAAGTGTTCGTTACAAACGAGTAAATGCCTACTCTGTGACACTGAAGTGAAATATTTGTAAAGGTAACGCGATACTTAATCGTGCAGCTCTAGGTAATCCAAGAGCCTGTCAACTTATCCCACTCAAATTCCTCTCGTAAGGAGTAGATTTTTGGTGCCACTTCAGTTCAAAAGACAATGGGTTATCAGACAAAAATTGAAAGAAGACAGAATTCGGTTGGCCGTCTTTAGCTTTGGATTCAGACTTGAACAAGTAAAGAAATTGTATTAAGGGAACAGTATAAATACAGGAGAACGTCACAATATTTGTTAAAATGTAATCATATCACAGTATAATCCACTGTTATAATATGTAGTCTGTGGCAAGGTACATAAGAAACCTCGTAATGCGAAATGATATCTTCTCCCTGTTCTGGGTCAAAATGTTAAATATCAGATATAATTTTCATGCTCTTCTTATTTAAAAATAAATAGAATTAGAGAGAGAGAGAGCAGGCGAAATCTGCATAAACATCTTTGTTTAATCTGTTCTTCTTGAATTTCACTCTTGAGTTGGACATGCTTGCTTAATTTGTGTTTTGTTGCAACGTTGTAACGGGAGGAAGATATTCTTTGTATAATTATCCTTGTTTATGTTTAATGGCTAAGAATTCGACAGCCAGTTATTCCATAATAAAAACAATATAATAATAATAATAATAATAATAATAATAATAATAATAATAATAATAATAATAATAATAATAATAACGTTATTGGGTTTACGTTCACCGAGCTCGATAGCTGCAGTCGCTTAAGTGCGGCCAGTATCCAGTATTCGGGGATAGTAAGTTCGAACCCCACTGCCGGCAGCCCTGAAAATGGTTTTCCGTTGTTTCCCATTTTCACACCAGGTAAATGCTGGCGCTGTACCTTAATCAGCTGGCCCCGTGATGTAGGTGTAGCGTGCCTGCCTCTTACCCGGAGGCCCCGGGTTCGATTCCCGGCCAGGTCAAGGACTTTTACCTGGACCTGAGGGCTGGTTCGAGGTCCACTCAGCCTACGTGATTATAATTGAGGAGCTATCTGACGGTAAGATAGCGGCCCCGGTTTAGAAAGCCAAGAATAACGGCCGAGAGGATTCGTCGTGCTGACCACACGACACCTCGTAATCTGCAGGCCTTGGCTTAGCAGTGGTCTCTTGGTAGGCCAAGGCCCTTCAAGGGCTGTAGTGTCATGGGAGGTACCTTAATCAAGACCACGGTCGCTTCCCTCCCGCTCCTAGCCCTTTCATATCCCACCGTCGCCAGTATACCTAGCTGTGTCGGTGCGTCGTAAACCAACTTGTATAACAAACGGTTTTGCATCCCACTAATACGTTTACGTTTTATGACGACGCAGAGGTGCAGGAATTTTGATCCGCAAGAGTTCTTTTACGTGCCTGTGTGTCTACCTACACGAGGCTGATGTATTTCCACCTTCAAATACACTGCTAGTTGAACGAGGATTTAACCTTCCAACTACGGCTCAGAAAACCAGCACCTTAACCGTCTGAGCTACTCACCAAGGCAGTTAATTTTTATATGCACCAGATAAAAATATGTCACAAGTAAGTTACGTGTAAGTAACGCCAATCGGTTTGTGTCCAGTGTGAGTCGCTGGCGAAAACAAATTACTTCCAGAGTACTGCACACTTCTGCTTAAGGTAAACAAAGCTCCTCGTCTATGAAGTTCACTCCTTATTGTACGTTTAAAATGCCTATGACTTGCCCCAGCTGATACGTATGATGCAGATTGCTACTGTAGTATCCCGGCGTAAGTTGAGAAAGAAGTAACAAAACGAGTTCTTTAATTTTTATCAAGGTGTTGTATCGTAGCTACTGGAAAACTTGCTCCTTAGTGACCTTGGGTGTGCACGTCAAGCAATCGATCCAGGCAATAATCAGTCACACGTGAACGACAAGTTTCATGCAAGTTATTTTATGCAACAACGTAACACCATAGCAGGAGAAATAAGTTCTGATGGAGGAGGACAAAACGTAAGACTGGCTAATCTAACTATAACATTTACAGTCAGTTAGCCGGGCTGAGTGGCTCAGACGTTTGAGGCGCTGGCGTTCTGACCCCAACGTGGCATGTTCGATCCTGGCTCAGTCTGGTGGTATTTGAAGGTGCTCAAATACGTCAGCCTCTTGTCGGTAGATTTACTGGCACGTAAAAGATCCCCTGTGGGACTAAATTCCGGCACCTCAGCGTCTCCGAAAACCCTAAAAGTAGTTAGTGGGACGTAAAGCAAATAACATTATTGACAGTCAGTTAAAATTGGTTTTATACCCTCACATGAGTACGATAGATATACGTATTATATCACTTACCTCTTTTTTGCTTCAGAATGAGAACAGTACTTATCAAGGCTTACTGCTAGAAAATCTTAAATTTAGGATTTGACTTTCAGTAAACATGGCAACGTTGATTGCCCGTCACAGTACCCGTGTTTTGGTGACGTCCTTTTAAACATTTCACACAGTAAATTGTCATCATCATCATCATCATCATCTGTTTACCCTCCAGGTTCGGCTTTTTCCTCGGACTCAGCGAGGGATCCCACCTCTACCACCTCAAGGGCAATGTCCTGGAGCTCAGACACTTGGTCGGGGATACAGCTGGGGAGAATGACCAGTACCTCGCCCAGGCGGCCTCACCTGCTATACTGAACAGGGGCCTTGGCGAGGGATGGGATGATTGGAAGGGATAGGCAAGGAAGAGGGAAGGAAGCGGCCGTGGCCTTAAGTTAGGAACCATCCCGGCATTCGCGTGGAGGAGAAGTGGGAAACCACGGAAAACCACTTCGAGGATGGCTGAGGTGGGAATCGAACCCACCTCTACTCAGTTGACCTCCCGAGGCTGAGTGGACCCCGTTCCAGCCCTCGTACCACTTCTCAAATTTCGTGGCAGAGCAGGGAATCGAACCCGGGCCTCCGGGGGTGGCAGCTAGTCACGCTAACCACTACACCACAGAGGCGGACAGTAAATTGTCACGAGGTGAAATGTTTTTCTTCTTCTTCTTCCTCCTCTGCTGCTGCTGCTGCTTCCGTCACTCTTCTCACACTCTAGCGGGATCGCGAGAGCGAACCGTGTCACATATATGCACTCTGCCCTGTTTTATGGCCGGATGCCCTTCCTGACTCCAATCCTACATAGAGGGATATGTTCACTATCGCCTGTTTCTTGGGTGGTTAGTAGTAGGGTGTGTTGTATGTATATGAAGGGGAGTGTGTTGGAGCAAACACACAGTCCCCGATTCAGGGAAGCTAACCAGATAGGTCAAAATCGCCGATGTTGCCGGGAATCGAAACCATGACTCTCTGAACCGAAGCCTACGATTCTGAAAACGTGGTGAAATAACTTTATTAATGTATTAACTGGACAGGGGTTCAGTTTCAACTATGCAAAACATTAAGAATAATTTTAGGATTAGAACGGGGCTCCTGCAACATAGGAATAGAAAGACACTCAAGTCTGACTCTTGGCCTTTAAAGTAACGGTTTCCCACTTTAACTACAAACCTGTCAACACGGTACCTGACATATGGACCACTGCAATCCCTACTAATAACAAACACACGCTCCAAGCTATAGGGGTTATTAGACAGACTACACTTTCACTGTACTGAAGTCCCTTCCACGAAGAAACGCATTTTCCCATTTCCTCGTGTTGCTCCTCGAGCATCATTTCTTCAAAAGACATCCGCCAATGGAGTAAGTGGCCTCGACTATCGTATATACCTACACGCATTGGCGTTATTTATGATGCCTGAGTCTTAATTGCGAAGTTCTGCTTTTCTCTACCAGATGCCAGAGAAACCGGAATCTACTGGGTGATCTATTCTGAAGTATTAAATTATCTTTTCTGTGTTGATACCGAATGTGTCATCTGATATCGTTTACTTGCCTACATTGTACGACAAGTTGTGCCGAATGAATTCATCTTTATCTTCTGACTGCCACTGACGTGTTTGAAACAATAATCTCTGTCTGTCTGTTAGGTCATCAGCCCAGAGGCTGGTTGGATCCTCAAATAGCACCAGCAAAGGCTATGGAGTTATAGGGAAACCACAACAACGAATGGCAGTACCAAAATGAGGCGTACTAGGCAAGGCGAGGAGTGGGGTAGTTTGCCATTGCTTTCCTCACTGGGCCAGACTGTGCTATTGTAGCACAACCAACCCTATGAGCAACACCTTTCATGACACTCAGACGCACTGGTCGTGCAGTGAATGGCATTACTCAGCACCACCCACACCCCAGCAGCTTCCATACTGTCACAGCTATGGATGAGACTGGGACTTCGGTGGAAGCTACACTTTGCTCTGGCCTGTGCCATGAGACGGATACAAAGGTACTGTATCCATCAAGAAATGACAGCAAGCAGTGAAACAATAATATTACTCATTTTTCGATCCACTAACAACTCCTGCCGTTTCCGAAGACAGCGTGTTGCTAGAATTTTTTCCCACGTGATTTATTTACATGCCGTTATATCCACTAGCACAAGGCTGGAGTATTTAATCTCCCTCAATTACGACTGAACTGTGGAAATGGAATCCAAAAACTTTGGCTCTACTGGCTGGGGCGTTAACCAACGATCTGGGGATTCACAGGCCGGCATCCTACCACTGATCCACAGAGAATATTTTAGTATTACTTTGTTCTTGGTAAAAACGTCCAAGAATGGCTTGGAAAGAGGAGAGGAATACTTAAATTCAACATACGATATCGAATATCGATCCGCACATCGGAGAAGCTAACGGCTCATCTGCTTAGCAAGCACGGTTCTGAAACGCAATGATAACTCCGCAATAGAAAGCTGCATTGAAACATCGGAGCTACTTTTAATGCACAACCACCTAGATGTACAGTAAATTTGGTCTATTTCCTTTGTCTGTTAATTTTTGTAAATAGTTTAATTATTACTTTATTTTTAACTGTGTGATTAATTATGCTTCTGACACGAGTAAAAAAACAAAACCTCGTTTATTCGCCATATCATTGGTAAAGTGAGCAGAAGTTATACCGTCTCCCCTTAACTACACGCCAAGTATATTGAAATTATATTTAACTTTCGCTAACATGCAGCTCATTTTTCATTTTGTTAATTTACTCGTGTTATTTTGTCTTTGTCTTCCCTCTCTTCTTCCTGCTGACAAGAAGATTCCTTGGTGGACTATTCTTTATTCCCCCTCGCCTTCCTATTAACCTCCTTCCCCAACTTCTTTCTTTTTGTCTTAGAATCTGGTGACATGCACCGCGTAAAATAATTTATGGCCAATAAAAGGGAAAGCTTTGTGCCACCTTGGGCTGGTTTCTATGGAGACGAAGGTGAGATGACTGATGGAAAGAGTGGATAAAGAGGGATCATTACACGATCACATAATAAAGACAGACTTGTATCGAAAACGAAATAAAATAGGTGCTGGTAGATAGCGTGAAATTCGTGAACGAGGTTGTCATTCTTCTTGCCGAGTCGGCCAATTGATTGTATTCAATCCTTTTTTTCTTGTTACACGTTGCTTTACGACAAAGATAGGTCTTATGGCGACGATGGGATAGGAAAGGCTTAGGAGTTGGAAGGGAGCGGTCGTGGTCTTAATTAAGGTACAGCTCCAGCATTTGCCTGGTCTGAAAATGGGAAACCACGGAAAACCATCTTCAGGGCTGCCGACAGTGGGATTCGAACCCATTATATCCCGGATGCAAGCTCGCAGGCGCGAGTAGCTGTGATACTTGGTCTGAGGGATATTGATTGATATCACTTAATGTAAAATGGAATAACGGAATAAATACCTAAAGTCAATATGACTTAATGGAAAATGTAACAATGAAAGACATGTCTAGAGTCTCATTCTCCAGTGGTTTCTGAACTATGAATAGTAAGCGGCTCATTAGTCTAGAGGGGGGCTGCCTGGCCGAGGCGGTAAAGGCGTGCTCGGTTTGTCCGGAAGGACGTGGGTTCGAATCCTCCCCAGAGGTGCACATGGCCCTGAAGTTCACTCAGCCTTCACCAAAAATGAGTACCAGGTTAATTCCTGGCGGCAAAGGCGGCCGGGCGTAGAACTAACCACTCTACCCCATCAAGTGCCGAGGTTACGGAGTGGAAGCATTCATGGCCTGTACGGAGCTGACTTTGCTCATTAGTCTAGCAATTTATCATCATAGTTAGCGAGTGGGTATCTTGGACATATTCTGAACTGCATCTTAGGTGGATAGGACCATCCAATTTGTTGATTAATACATAAACCGATGAATACGTCCTTGTATTTACTAACGGTCTTTAGAGCCTCGAATTATGCATTGAAAGGACGTCCCTGAATATAGATGTATGAAATGGGAATTTGGGAAGAGATGTCTGCCTAACCACCTACGCCACATACCGTATTCGAAAGACAAGTAAACATAAAAAGTATGACGGAAACGACTTAATACGACATTCGAATTGTGATTTGTGATTGTACATAGTACATAATATAATATCAAACGACGCTACCTAGGCTCAGTTGGGTGGCTTGGTAAATTTCAACGTTCCATTCTCCCCAGCAGGTCGCCCGTTGTAGTTACTCCAGATAGTACTCTTAAAAACGAAATCGGGATTCCTCTGTATATGAGTAGATGATTTCGAATGTCGGTATTATACTCCTCATGACCATTTAATGTAACAATTGCATGGTGATATGAATAACATGACGTGTTATGGATTTTTCTGTCTTAAAATCACTGATCTCGTCCGCGATTAAATCTAAAATGAATTAGTAGGCCAGCTACTGGAATACCAGCGTCAATTCATGTGGCTATGATAACAATAACAACAACAACAATACGTGATGCAAAATATAGTTATATATTTTGGAAGTGACTCTACTGTACTTCCCTTTGCGAAATGAAATAAAATAATTGCACAGCCTCACCTAACCTGCTGCAAACGTTTTGAAATGGTGCATGCCGGTGACCTGCCCACGATTTTTGACATTAGCCTATGATTATGCTGATCTCTATTGGACGCTCCCTATGACTGAGTCGCTCTGAATGTGCAACCAGTAATCTTAAATATGCCAGCAACAATGAGATTAACTGTCAAGATCGTTGACCGCCTTTCAAAAATCTATAACTTCGGTTCGGGGTCGAACACATAAACTTAGGATCATATTCAGGTATTCCTGTATACTGGGTTTAATCTCTGAGGGTTCACGTGAAATTGTTTTTTCATCGACTAGAACATCATTGCCGAGTAGTAAAGTCATTTCATTCTCACTAAGATGGCCGTGGTTCGAATTTCACCCAATTTCATGATCATGAAAAAAATCAATTGTTCTATTAAAGGGGAGGCACTGTTTTTTAAATTTAAATTCGATCAAGGCTTTAAATTAGCCATCAGTTGAATAATGTTTTCAGTTATTTTATTGTAATATAATTTTATAACAATGTCAAGTTGGATATTGACGTGAGTTGCATAACACGGGTTTAATTGCAATAATGATAGGGTTTTTGAAATGTAAAGTCACGTCCCAGCGGTTCGGATTCCACGTAAAAATTGAGATCCCGTAGTTAGCGTCATGATATCGACGGTCACGTTAAACTAAAGCTTGCTTTGTTATCGACTCGGAGATATGCGACAGGTGATATGTTCCTATATCTCGGTGCTAGTTAGAGCTTCATCACCTGACTCGGCACCTGACTGAAATCAGCTTAAGTAGAATTTCTCCAACTATCAATAAAATTCCGATATTCTGAATGTCCCTTCAAATATTTCAATTTTGGCTCAGTTCCTTTCAGTCGCATGTAAACAAAACGACTCTGGGGAGGCTGGATTTAATTCACGAAGCGTGTAAAGGAAGCACACACAATCTGTCTGTTTGGTACAGTAACAAAAATGATAGGAGCGGACGATAACATAGAGATTGGCCAGTCATGTATTCGACCCTTTTCTAAACGCTACGCCACACTGGCCCCATTAAAGGACAGAACACCCCTCCTAGTGGAAGCCAATGGAGCATGTCGCGGAGAACTCACCTCGACAATTGTCCCTGCCTCGGTTGTCTCTCACCTACCATAAACCCATTTCAAAACCATCTCTGGGGTTAGCCAACCCCCGACCAAGACAATTTCCCTGTACCACTTGGCAGTCATATACTGCTATCGTATAACCCCCACCTCTCTATATTGCTGCTGTATGTTGTAAGGGTGGATAAGAAGAGAAGGGGAAAGAGCGCAGAAATTTCCTCTGATATTTTAAAGTGGGGCTTGCCACAAGTGTTGGTGAATACAGCAGAGCATGTGCTTCGGTCGTTCGCATTGGATTAATCTTTGTATTGTGCAGTAAGTCACCGCATATCACTCTTGATAATAAAATAGCAGGGAGGGGGATATGTGTTTGATTATATGATTCTGCCAAGAAAAACAAAGTCAGCATCGCTTCAGATCTTGGAAGTCGTTAAGGAGCAAAAGTTGAACAACCAATAAACAAAGTAAACCTATGGCGTTACAGTCCTGAAGGGCCTTAATCTATCAAGCGATCGCTCTTGGTTTTGAGACCAGGAACACTTTGTAACGATCAGATAGCTCCTCAATTGTTCTCATGTAAAGGCGAATGAACTTCTAATCAGCCCTCAGATTCAAATAAAAACCGGGAATCGAACCCGGTGCCTACTGATAAAATGCAGGCTCACGACCCGTAGTCTGCGCGGCCGGACCGTAGAAGTTCAAGAATACATACTACTACTGTATTCATAATCTTGGTACTGAGTGACCTCGTGTCCAAATATTCCTCGGGCTGTTGTAGCCCTTCTCAGGTACACCCCAGTCGAGTTGAGATTCAAGTACCTTTCTAACTAACTTCTAACTTCTGTCGATTTTGAATCTCTAGCAGTGACGGGAATCGAAAGTAGGCCTTCTAGGATGGCATCTAAGAGCGATAAACGTTGCAACTACGGAGTGCGATTGAATAGTTCTATGCTCGGCGTCCTACCCTGCAGGAATTAATCCGGTGCTCATATCTGTTGCAAGCTGAGTGAACCCTAAGGTCATGTACCTTATTACCTTTTGGGAGATTCGTTCTCTCAGGTGATCTAAGCACGTTCTTGCTACCTCGGCTATTGCCTCTCCTCCCGATTTTATTCCATTCGAAAGGTTAATAATAATATTATTTGGTTTACGTCCCACTAACTACTTTTACAGTTTTCGGAGACGCCGAGGTGCCGGAATTTAATCCTGCAGGAGTTCTTTCAAGTGCCAGTAAATCTACCGACACGAGGCTGACTTATTTGAGCACCTTTAAATACCAGCGGTCTGAGCCAGGATCGAACCTGCCAAGATGGGGTTAGAAGGCCAGCGCCCCAACTGTTTGAGCCACTCAGCACATCATAAGAAAGATTGAACATTGTGTGAAGCCTACAAAACTTGTAGTAAAGGCATTTCAGAGATCCCAACAAAGCAATGAAGAAAAGTACCATGACGAGGTAAATGAAGATATTCGTGTTATATTTTAAAAATTGGTACACAGGTTGGTTTGATGCAGCCCTACATGTCACCCTGTCTTGGGATAATCTTTTCATGTCTACTGTACATAGTTATTGCAATCTACTGTATATCTACAGTATTTTACCGAGCGAGTTGTCTGCGTGTTTCGTACCGTGTACCTGCATTCAGGAGATAGTATGTTCGAACCCAGCCATCGCCAACTCTGAAGATGCTTTTCCGTGGTTTCTATTCTTACACCCGGCAAATGTTCGGTCTCTACCTTAATTAAGGTCGCAGCCATATCCATCCACTGTTGCCAAAAATCTGAGCTGGTGTAACATCAAACCATTTTTTGTAAATGGCTTAAAGTTTCGACTAAAATACGCACCTCGTTATAGGTATTGTCGTAATGAAGTATCTAGTCGATACGGGTTTGAAATTTTATTGTAGATATTTTATTTCTTAATTATAAACAACTTGTTTGTATATTCAAGCTCCAGATCATTTTCCCCAAGGGGGGCAGTAATAAATGTCCTCAGTTATGGCTCCTGCAGTGGTGGATTTGCCTCATAACGTTCGGCCAACATAAATTTTAGACGCTCCAGAAAAGGCATTTGACGCTGGACGTTGGTAATTAGGGAATTTTTGGAATTCTGGCAAGCCCCTTTATTCTCTTGAATGCGTTTTCGGTCTGAAGCTATTTATTTTCCGTACGTGGCGACATGATACGAAATAAAGGCATATTTCTATATTCTTCGAACCATAATTTTCTCAAATGTTCACTATCTGATACCCTTTCGTGGTAATCGGTTATAACCCATTGAGACGAATCAAACGACACGTTACACGACATCACACCACGCCAGAGTCTAGAGTTAAATTAGGCCTAACTGTTAGACGCGTGGCACGGTAATTTTAACACCTCAAAATGACAGCATTCTTATGTCATCTGATGACGTCATCCGAGGCGGTAAAGGCGTGCTCGGTTCGCCCGGAAGGACGTGGGTTCGAATCCCCGTCAGGAAGTCGTTAAATGTAAGAAACGAGATTTCAACTTCCGGAGGTGCATATGGCTCTAAGGTTCACTCAGCCTACACCAAAAATGAGTACCAGGTTAATTCCTGGGGGCAAAGGCGGCCGGGCGTAGAGCTAACCACTCTACCCCAGCGCGTGCCGCGGTTAACAATGGTGGAAGCCTTTACCTTCCACTCTTCCAAGGGCCTTCATGGCCTGTACGGAGGTGTCTTTGTCTTTGATGACGTCATACTGAGACCAGCCTCATATTACTATATACATTGGTTCCATTTCTTTAAAACGAGGTATTTAACACTGCCACCATCTAGAAATCATTTCAGTTTTTAAACATCCTGGCCCAAGTCTTCTTCCTAACGAGAGCTGGGTCTGGGCTTATGTTATTTACTGTTATAATGTTACTGAAATACGAAATATTATGGTCACCAGCGGACGGAATGAAGGTGCTGAAGACGAACCTCCACATGAAAAGGAAAAGGCGATTGCCGTAGAAAAAATGGACGAAGCTAAATCCAGAAGCCCTCGAGGAGACAGACTTAGATGAGGAGACAACGAAAATGGACAGACCTGAACGAGGCTTATCAAAAGCAGCGACTCATAATAACAGGACACAGGGGCTGATGACCTAGATGTTAAGCTCCTTAAAACAACCATAATTATCAGAAACGGGACAAGCTACAAGATTATTATTATTATTATTATTATTATTATTATTATTATTATTATTATTATTATTATTATTATGATTATTATTATTATTATTATTTTACAATTGGATTTACTTCGCACCGACACAGATAGGTCTTATGGCGACGATGGGAAAGGAAAAGGCTAGGAGTGGAAAGGAAGCGGCCGTGGCTTTAAATAAGGTACAATCCCAGCATTTGCTTGTGTAAAAATGGGAAACCACGAAAAAACATCTTCAGGGATGCCGACAATGGGGTTCTAACCAACTATCTCCCGAATGTAAGCTCACAGCTACACACCCTTAATCCCTAATCGCGCGGGTAAGTTGCTCGGTATTATTATTATTATTATTATTATTATTATTATTATTATTATTATTATTATTATTATTATTATTATTACTATCTGCTTTGTAATAGACGCCGAAGGCAGCCTAAGACGTCTTTGAGTGTTGTAATAAAGTATTTAGCGTAGGAAGCTACGTAGCTTGGCTCAACTTACGCTAGCGTCTTCAATATCCTTTTAAAGCGGTTCAAGGGCTCCTTGGAGAGAACAAAATGCTTTCCCTTTCTTGATTAATTTTACGGTTCGTTCCCCTCTTAAAACGGTATCATTCTCTTTACCCTCCCTCCTTTCCTGTTTTACTTACGTTTTATAGCTTATTCGCCTTAATCTATCGTCGACATGAGGGAGGGTGGTGCAGCAGGTTCATCATCGAACATGTTCTGCTTCAATTCCTGCACGCAAGTAAGCGAAAAATATTCGAACACTAAGGCAGAGTGTTCGTAGATACGTGGTTCTGGTCTTAACATGTCTTCCTGCCTTTTGTGACACATATTAAAGAGATGGAAAGTAGGGGAAGAACTTTCAGACCAACTGTACGATAAGTTCCTCCCAATTATTTTTGAAGGAAAAGTGCTAGAAAAAAGAGATAGAGGAGGACCAGAAAATCATACTTAGCGACCTGAGTAACGTGATGATGTAGTACAGGAATATCGAGCATATGAAGAGAGCAGCAGAGGGGAGGGGAGAACGGCTGCAGCGTACAAATGTTGATTTTAGACGAGAAGCAAATGTTATGAATGTTTGAGACATTTTTATATTCTGCCCTTAATTACTGCTATAACGTATAATAATATATTTTTTCAGGATTGAAAATTAATTCCCAGTACTAGCCCTTTCTATTTTATTGTCAGTGTTAGTTACGACATTAAAATGAAGATGAAAATCTACAGCCTGTTTCCAGTCATTCGACCGGGTCAGGAATTGAATGCCTGAAGTCCCCATCTAGTGGCGGGGATAGGCATTGTGCCGTCTGTCGAAGCCTGCCGTACTCCTCTGGGGCAATGGTTACTGACCGACACATGACAAGAAATGATATTGGAGAGTGATGCTGGAATGAAAGATGTCAGAGAAAACCGGAGAACCCGGAGAAAAACCTTTCCCACATCCGCTTTGTTCAGCACACATCTCACGTGGAATGATCGTGATTTGAACCACGGGAGGCCTGCGCACTGCCGCCTGAGCCACGGAGACTCCCAGTGCGACGTTGAACTCCTAAAAATAAATTTGAAAATAGATAAACCTTTGTCTATAAATTACTCCGTTGTCGAATTTGTTAATTTATCTTAATATTTCCGCAACTACACAATCCTTAACAGAAATTTGTAAAAGCAAAGCAAAGTCACCTCCGTACAGGCCATGAAGGCCCTTGGAGGAGTGGAAGGTAAAGGCTTCCACCACTGTTAACCTCGGCACGTGATGGGGTAGAGTAGTTAGCTTACGCCCGGCCGCCTTTGCCCCCAGGAATTAACCTGGTACTCATTTTTAGTGTAAGCTGAGTGAACCTCAGGGCCATATGCACCTCCGGAAGTGGAAACCTCGTTTCTTAAATTTTACGACTTCCTGACGGGATTCGAACCCACGTCCTTCCGGGCGAACCGCCTCGGCTAGGCAGCCCCTAACAGAAATTTGTGTTAATAATTAATACACATTCTAAGTAAATATACATTAATAATTTTACTACATCAGTGACTGCCAACCATGAATTAGAGCTGTGCAACCGACTTGTCAAACTCATTTACAACAAATGGGTCCTGTTCAGTCTAGACTCATTCGGAGCTTCCTGCTTGAGAGGTCTGTTCAGTAAGTGTTTGGGGAGACCAAACTCGAAAAAGGCGCTCAACTTCACTGAACAAATGAGTCGACCGAACTGTCCATAGGTACCGTCTAGAGACTAGAATTTTAGGCACTAAAAACAGTTAAAATAGGCAGGCATATAGGCTCTTAAATTAGCCAAAATAGACATTTAAATTGGCACTAACGTATAACGTAACTAACGTAACTAACGTAAAAAAACGCATAAAAATACTTATAATTTAATAACACACTCAATTACTATAAAAGGAATTTACAAGAAACGTTTCAATGTTTTCCGGTAACAATCTTGTTCTCCTCTCATGCATAATGTTTTTGTACTGAGAGAAAGATTTCTCAACATCACTTGAAGTGATTGGACAAAACTTCAATGAAGTCACTTCATCTAGTTTTATTTCGCTGACAGCGGCTGCTTTCCTAAAGGTTCGGTCAGAAGTTCCCCTGACTTCTTCCACACTCCTAAATGACTCCACCAGAGGCATGCCACTCTTCTCCAACTTGGTGATTGCTCCCACCAGCTTGTTGAAATTCGAAGATGCTCCGGTTTAGGCAGGGGAATCCCAGCAGCTTGTTGAAATTCGAAGATGCTCCGGTTTAGGCACGGGAATAGTAGCTCCCAGCATTGCAGTGCATAGGTCTGAAGAAAACGGTTGTTGGTCACTGCCCAAAGTGGATTGGTGGAAAGGCTGCATTGATACGGATTTCTGTACTCGTATCAGGTGCATCGCAGTATTCCTAAGTTGATCTTTGTGGTATTTTTCTCACATTTGATCTGAAAAATAATAAAGTTGACATAAATTACATTGTCCCTATATCTTAAGTCGGCCCCGTGGTGTAGGGGTAGCGTGCCTGCCTCTTACCTGGAGGCCCCGTTTTCGATTCCCGGCCAAGTCAGGGATTTTTTCCTGGACTTAAGGGCTGGTTTGACGTCCACTCAGCCTACATGATTAGAATTGAGGAGCTATCTGACGGTGAGATAGCGGCCCCGGTCTCGAAAGCCAAGAATAACTGCCGAGAGGATTCGTTGTGCTGACCACACGACACCTCGTAATCTGAAGGCCTTCGGGCTGAGTTGCGGTCGCTTGGTAGTCCAAGGCCCTTCAAGGGCTGTAGTGCCATGGGGTTTGGGCTTTGATTTTCCTATATAACATTTCTACAGTTGGACTAATTGTCAATAATGCTTACTATATATGATGCATTTGTTTCATTAAAACGACTATTAGAGATGTGTTTAGAAGTACAAAACTTCAAAAAAGGAACAAGGGAATTACTACCGGTAATTTACGTGGAAATATGTCCTCAAGGATGTTCAGTTATAATTTGGCAGTATCTCATCGGGTGAAAAATATAATTTTAAAAAACGTGAAACGATACCGGAGTAGCGTAGAGGAGAGATCCGCCCTTTATGCTTGCCGAGGACCCACCAAGTCCTTGCAGTATTCTTACTTATATAGAAGATTGAAAACGGAGGCTCTATAAATCTCAGATTTGTGAACATTTTATTTGTTTCTATTCGCCGGCTTTGATCAGCCGGATCAGCTGTCATGAAGACTATCTTCTGTTGCCTATAATAGATCCTGCATCATGTGTGCCTGCAAGGCCGCCACCCTCGTTAAAAATTAAAAACCGCCTAATTTGAAATTGTCGTGACATGCGCGCATAACCTTATTTTTGTCACAATTTAGCAAGACTCTAGAGGGATGCTAGAGGCTTGTTAACCTGGGACCTTACGTCCTCAGACTCTCGCTCCCCCCATGCACAACGGTTACTAACCGGACCTCACCAATCCAGACCAACGGTCTTTTTGCTGGCCTGGTCTTGTAAAGATAGTCTTGGCAACCTTGTAAAACGCGCTGTGGCAACGTCCTAGGGTTACATTGGATCTGCAACCCGTGTTTCGCGAAGGCTTAACAGAAGTGTAAAAGAATTCATGATTTTCTAAAGGGAGTTTTAAAAATTGCATTTCGGTTGCAAATCTCTATTTTCATACGAAATGAATCACAATTGAAAATACCGATTTAATTTTCATCCATTCTGTGACAAGAGACCACGGGCGTTCTAACTCCCCGTTCAGTAATTTAATGATTATTTACATAAATATATAATATATAAATTATTGAAACTTCACGACTAATACAGCATTGCAACAAAACAACTTGGAAGAATGCTACGATGAAATGCGATCATAGTTCTCAATCACAAAACAAATAAAAGGAACAAAGGAACTTACCTCCTTGTTTCTCCTGATGGAAATTTCCCTAGAACTATTTCTGGTGACTTCTCGGAATTCCAATTTTTTTCGTGGGGTACACAGATATTGAGAAAAAAGAAGACAAGAAGCTTGACAGACTACCGTGGGATCCCCTGTGATCTACTGCTTCAGCCAGTAGGATTTCAATGATTTTTCTTTGGGCATTGCTGCAAACACACTTCTTTTTCTTCCACTTCGCAATAAATCACAACACGCTCTGAACATGAAGCGTACGCGTACAACAGTTCGCATCAAGAGGGAGGTACACGACATATGGGTTGTGCAACATAGTTCGACGTTGACTGGTTCTCGCACTGTGTCTTAGGAGGTTGGAGGGGTTGAAGGCTTCGAGGTCAAATTGTTCCTTGTTTCTCCTGATGGAAATTTCCCTAGAACTATTTCTGGTGACTTCTGAGAATTCCCATTTTTTCGTGGGGTAAACATATATTGAGAAAAAAGAAGACAATTCTGTTGAACACACTAGCTACAATATACAGTAATGCACTGGAAGAAAATCGGCTTTTAAAAAAAAAAAGTCAAAAGGCATCAAATAGACAATACATGGACTCTGACCACAACTTGTCGGTCATGAAATGCCATCTGAAGTTGAAGAAAGGAAAGAATGCAAAAAGATGGGATCTAGACAAGTTGAAGGAAAAGAGTGTGAGGGATTGTTTCAAGGAACAGGTTGCACAAGGGCTAAATGAAAAGGCTGAAGGGAACACAATAGAGGAAGAGTGGATAGTTATGAAAAATGAAGTCAGTAGGTCTGCTGAAGAGATGTTAGGAAGGAAGAAAAGATCAACTAAGAATCAGTGGATAACTCAGGAGATACTAAACTTGATTGATGAACGACGAAAATACAAGAGTGCTAGAAATAAAGAGGGCAGAAAGGAATACAGGCGATTAAAGAATCAAGTGGATAGAAAGTGCAAGGTAGCTAAGGAAGAATGGCTGAAGGAGAAGTGCAAGGATGTCGAAGATTGTATGGTGCTGGGAAAGGTAGATGCTGCATATAGGAAAATCAAGGAAATCTTTGGAGAAAGGAAATCTAGGTGTATGAATATTAAGAGCTCAGATGGAAAGCCACTTCTAGGGACAGAAGATAAAGCAGAAAGATGGCAAGAACATATCCAACAGTTGTATCAGGATAAAGATGTAGATAATTTGGTTCTGGAACAAGAAGAGGCTGCTGATGCTGATGAAATGGGAGACCCAATTTCGAGGTCAGAGTTTGACAGAGCTGTGAGAGACCTAAATAAGAGCAAGGCACCTGGAATTGATGACATTCTCTCTGAATTACTGACTGCCTTAGGAGAAACCAGCATGGCAAGGTTATTCCATTTAGTATGCAAGATGAATGAGACAGGAGAAGTCCATCCGATTTTCGGCAGAATGTTGTTATATCTATTCCCAAGAAAGCCGGTGCTGACAGGTGTGAAAACTACCGCACCATTAGTTTAGTATCTCATGCCTGCAAAATTTTAACACGTATTATTTACAGAAGAATGGAAAAACAGGTTGAAGCTGAGTTGGGAGAAGATCAATTTGGTTTCAGAAGAAATGTAGGAACATATGAAGCAATCCCGACTTTACGTCTGATCTTAGAGGATCGAATCAAGAAGGACAAGCCCATGTACATGGCATTCGTAGATCTAGAAAAGGCATTCGATAATGTTGATTGGACCAAGCTATTTAAGATTCTGAAGATGGTAGGGATCAGATACCGAGAACGAAGAATTATCTACAACCTGTATAAAAATTAGTCTGGAGTGATAAGAATCGAGGCCTTTGAAAAAGAAGCAGCAATCCAGAAAGGAGTGAGGCAAGGCTGCAGTTCCCCCCGGTCCCCGTCCTTTTCAGTGTTTACATAAAACAGGCAGTAAAGGAAATCAAAGAGGAATTTGGAAAGGGAATCACAATCCAAGGAGAGAAAATCAAACATTGAGATTTGCTGATGATATTATTTTATCTGAGACTGCAGAAGATCTCGAGAAGCTGCTGAATGATATGGACGAAGTCTTGGGTAAGGAGTACAAGATGAAAATAAATAAGTCGAAAACAAAAGTAATGGAGTGCAGTCGAACGAAGGCAGGTGATGCAGGTAATATTAGATTAGGAAATGAAGTCTTAAAGGAAGTAGATGAATATTGTTACTTGGGTAGTAAAATAACTAACGATGGCAGAAGTAAGGAGGACATAAAATGCAGACTAGCACAAGTAAGGAAAAGCTTTCTTAAAAAAAATTGCTCACTCCAAACATTGATATAGGAATTAGAAAAATGTTTTTTGAAGACTTTCATGTGGAGCGTGGCATTGTATGGAAGTGAAACGTGGACGATAGCTAGCTCAGAACGAAAGAGAATAGAAGCTTTTGAAATGTGGTGTTACAGAAGAATGCTGAAGGTGAGATGGATAGATTGAGTCACGAATGAAGAGATACTGAATCGAATTGGTGAGAGGAGATCGATTTGGCTAAATTTGACAAGAAGAAGAGATAGAATGATAGGACACATCTTAAGACACTCAGGACTTGTGCAGTTGGTTTTTGAAGGAAGTGTAGGTGGTAAGAACGGTAGGGGTAGACCAAGGTACGAATATGACAAGCAGATTAGAGCAGATGTAGTATGCAGTAGTTATGTAGAAATGAAAAAGGTTAGCACAGGATAGGGTGGCATGGAGCGCTGCATCAAACCAGTCTATGGACTGATAACTCAAACAACAACAACTCCATATAGGTACAAACCCCTGAAATAGGCATTTATAAGCACAATAAACCAACGAAATATAGCTAAAAAGACCCTAAAACGGATTTATATCTCAAAAGCTTACGTTTCTGAACACGAAAATTAAATAGGCAAATAGACAAACTACCGTCTCTACTGATCAAAGATAAGCTATTTTTTTTGCTAGTTGCTTTACGTCGCACCGACGCAGATAGGTCTTATGGTGACGATGGGACAGGGAAGGCCTAGGAGTGGGAAGGAAGCGGCCGTGGCCTTAATTAAGGTACAGCCTGGTGTGAAAATGGGAAACCACGGAAAAACATCTTCAGGGCTGCCGACAGTGGGGTTCGAACCTACTATCTCCCGAATATTGGATACTGGCCGTACTTAAGCGACTGCAGCTATCGAGCTCGGTCAAAGATAAGCAGAACGAATCTGGACAGATGGGACAGCTCGGAAACACGGAATTTCAAGTGACTCACTCATTCGTATACTGTCTCAACATGCATTGATTCTCGGAGCAGCCACTGCATATAGCACCCATGAAGCATAAGCATGGCAGCAAAGTTCAGTTTGATCACCCACCGAGTGACTGAACAACTGAGTGGACTGGTATATTGAGCCTGTTATTGAGTTTCAATTTTTTTTTCTTTTGACTCACACATTGCTGCTATAATATCGCCCATTTTGACTGAGCAGCAATGAGTTTGTCGTTCATTTATGAGTCTATGTTTGTTCGATCTAGAAGAAGGCTCGTTCTCTGACCAAACGAGCTAGGTAATCGAAGTTGAGATGGAATTAGCTTACATTCGCTCATTGCATGGCTCTAAGTGTGAACATAATTTAGCAAATATGTAGATTTTTCATAAGCAACCGTTAAATCAACGTCAACAACACCGTACTATTTCATAGTGGTTTAACTTCGCACCAACTCTGAGTTCAATAATATTAACGTCTCTGTGACTGTAATTGTCTTTTTAATAAAGTAATCTACAACATGCATTTTGCATTATCTGGATTTTTTGTCACTTCTAACTTTGCATTTTGAATTTGGTATCGGTTAACCTACTCCAGTCTCCCTCACGCGATGAATAGCCTGCAAACACTGTAAATCGGACAGTTGTCATACCATCCGCCACGTGCTAAGCTGGGAAGAAACAACGGAACACTTACAGACGTTTCTCAGCCGGAAGCGCCCTCGTAACTCTACGTTTTTGGTCCATCGCTATCTGCGTCAGCTCTAGAGGACGTTATCGTGGCTCACAAAGAATGAGGTTCGGTTCATGAAAGTAGAATATGTCATTCGAAAGTATTTATTTATCAAAAACCCGCCCACGGCGCAGATAGAAATACTATCAAAAGCATATGGGACTTCCTGTTCATAGACAGGAGGGTAGGAGGGAATTCCTTGGCTCACCTTGCACAGATACAAAGACATTGTATTCCTCCTCCCAGACAGAAGTGTGACGTGAAAGCTCAGGTGTGATGTGTGAGACATCTTTTCTTCCATTCACCTTTTGAAGAGCGGGTGAGGGTTGAAAGGAGCGCAGCCAAGACGTGGTTAATCCCCGGGACGAGACTAGACGGAACAGCTGCGTGCAGCCTAGTCATTGTCACCACACGTTCAGCGCCCGGCTCCGGGTCCGGATTCGGGCAGGTGACGACGCGTCCACATAGCCGCCATCGCCTGGTCACACGTATTCTTCCATGAAATATTTTAAAGGTACCGAAACGGGGACCGTGACACATCAAAACGGTATTTTTTTTGGTTGCTATTTTGCTTTACGTCGCACCGACACAGATAGGTCTTATGGCGACGATGGGACAGGAAAGGCCTAGGAATGGGAAGGAATCGGCCGTGGCCTTAATTAAGGTGCCTGGTGTGAAAATGGGAAACCACGGAACACCACCTTCAGGGATGCCGACAGTGGGATTCGAACCCACTATCTCCCGGATGCAAGCTCACAGCTGCGCGCTGCTAACCGCACGGCCAACTCGCCCGGTATCAAAAGTTTGAAAAGTGAGTTATCATAAAGGAATTTTATTTTTGTGCTAGGTAAAACTGATTTTAAAAAATGCGGTAGGTTCCAAAATGTGCTTCGCTTGATTTAACACACCTTGGAAAAATATATTGTAAGCCACTTGAGTAATAGGTATGTGTATTTGCATATATCATTATGATACACGTAAAACAAGAAGCAGGTATTGTCTTTACTACTCCATTGGTCTGTGTTTCCCCCACTGTGTCCCTTCACGAGGTGGGGGGTGGGGCACAGCAAGGTGTCTTTACTGTTAGAACTGAGAAGGGTTAACGGCAGTCTCGCAATCAGTCAGTCGTTGTTCTTTTTCCAAGTTAGGGATTCGATTCGGAATGGGTAAGAGACATTTGAGGGTGTTTAACCCTTTTATAATGTGAGTCGTCCGGCTCCATGGCTAAATGGTTAGCGTTCTGTTCTTTGGTCACAGGGGTCTCGGATTCGATTCCCGGCAGGGTCGGGAATTTTAACCATCATTGGTTCATTTCGCTGGCACGGGGGCTGGGTGTTTGTGTCGTCTTCATCATCGTTTCATCCTCATCATGACACGCAGATCGCCTACTGGCGTCAAATCAAAAGACCTGCACCTGGCGAGCCGAACATGTTCTCGGACACTCCCGGATGTAAAAGGCATTTCATAATGTGAGCCACTATCGCAGTTTGGTAAAAGAAGAGGAATAAATTAATTCTATCTTGCAAGTATACTCTGTACCCTAAACAATGGGGACAGTACTTAGTAACACAACCCCACCATTTCAAATTTATGAGTGGATATATATTATTTAATATTACAGAATATCATTTTTTTTTAGACTAGCTTTTACTCACAGCTTCACATGCAAGGAAATTAATTTTGTGGCCACTGATAGAACTGATAAACACTGAAAACTCTATCAAAATGCGTTCAGTATAATTTTAGTATATTATTATTATTATTATTATTATTATTATTATTATTAATAATAATACCTGGTACAGTCCTTGTAAGACACTCCGACGAGGGTGGGCGTCATCTTCTGATAATGGGAACTATGTATTATTGGGGTGGAGGATAGGATAGTTTAATATAAGAATCCCTAGACCTGGTCGGAAATCGAACCCAGGGCCTCAAGGAACGAAGTCTAAAATACTAACCACATAGCTGCAAAGCTGGACATTTTAAAATAATGTTGGAGCATGTTAGTTTCTTTTAATAGAAGCTATGTGTAGGAGTGTAGAGAAACCATGAACCAATAGCAAATTACTTAAAGTGAGCACATAACGTCACGATGAGGAAGAATAGTACGGGCGCCTCCAGGTGGAACACCTCAAAAACAGAGGTCTCATTCGTTTATAGGAAATGGAGTTAAGAATTGGAATAACTTACCAAGGGAGATGTTCAATAAATTTCCAATTTCTTTGAAATCATTTAAGGAAAGGCTAGGAAAACAACAGATAGGGAATATATTCTTCATTAATTGTATTAAATTGCACGATTTGCACTACAAACCCAAAATAAGGATCACTATGTATTTTCTGAGCAAAATCTATCAAAACTTGTACAAACAGTAATTACATTGAGTTAATTTTGAAACACCCTGCAGAAAATTAGGCTGGCGACCATTTTGACATGTTGAAGTGCAACTGTCCGCCTCTGTGGTGTAGTGGTTAGTGTGATTAGCTGCCACCCCCGGAGGCTCGGGTTCGATTCCCGGTTCTGCCACGAAATTTGAAAAGTGGTACGAGGGCTGGAACGGGGTCTACCAGGCCTCGGGAGGTCAACTGAGTAGAGGTGGGTTCGATTCCCACCTCAGCCATCCTGGAAGTGGTTTTCCGTGGTTTCCCACTTCTCCTCCAGGTAAATGCCGGGATGGTATCTAACTTAAGGCCACGGCCGCTTCCTTCCCCCTTCCTCGCCTATCCCTTCCAATCTCCCCATCCCTCCACAAGGCCCCTCTTCAGCATAGCAGCTGAGGCCGCCTGGGCGGGGTACTGACCATTCTCCCCAGTTGTATCCCCCGACCAAGAGTCTGAAGGTCCAGGACACTGCCCTTGAGGCGGTAGAGGTGGGATCCCTCGCTGAGTCCGAGGGAAAAGCCGACCCTGGAGGGTAAACAGATGATGATGATGATGATGATGATGATGATGAAGTGCAACTTTTACACACAGCTCAAGTCAATATAATATTGTCTACATGAATTACACCCTTCTAACGTATTCCTTCCGGTGAGCCTTAAACAAATTTAACTAACGGTGCAATATCCAGAACCAACGGCTGTTAAAACTACACGGTCTCTAGGTAATGAGAAAGCAATCGAGCGAATTATATGTAAGTGCTCACAAGAGAAGACAAGGAGCTTGTGCCGAGTGAGACACGAAGTAGTTTGGAGAACAATCAGACAGTAGCTGCTGAACAGACAGAATCTCTGGCTGGCTGCAGTCTTAAAGCCAGCCACCACTCGCTACTGCTCGCTTCGATCCTAAAACTCCATCTTACTCCCTCTCCTCCTCTCAACCACCCTCCAGAAATCCTACTCTCATATCCCGCCGTGTATTCTCCGTCTCTTTCCAGCCCTAGCGTACGTGATATGTGTACAAAACTGATCCCGGGTCGAACAGCATGCAGCGGGACACCCAGAACTTCCTTTCTTACCGCGAAATTGCAGGCAGAAAATAATGCATCCTGGAGTTCAATTTTTGCCTCAGTACGGGATAAGAAAAACAATATTAACATTTTCTGTATTATGATAACATGCAATAACACAACTATCACCCAGTAAGTATTCGGGATTAATGACAATATCCCAAGCCCGACTACCATGCACCAGCAACATATCATTATCAGCAATGTGAATGCTTAACGTTTCGTATTTATAGAAGAATGGAAAGACAAGTTAAGGCTA
This sequence comes from Anabrus simplex, assembly GCF_040414725.1. Taxonomy (NCBI): domain Eukaryota; kingdom Metazoa; phylum Arthropoda; class Insecta; order Orthoptera; family Tettigoniidae; genus Anabrus; species Anabrus simplex. The sequence continues at coordinate 448,456,436 of NC_090265.1, forward strand.
AGTTGGGAGAAGATCAATTTTCCTTCACAAGAAATGTAGGAACGCGTGCAGTAATCCTAACTCTACGTCTGATCTTAGAGGATCGAATTAAGAGGACAAGACCACGTACATGGCGTTCGTAGACCTAGAAAAGGCATTTGATAATGTTGATTGGACCAAGCTACTTGAGATTCTGAAGGTGATTGGGATCAGATACCGAGAAAGAAGAATTGTCTACAATCTGTATAAAAATCAGTTTGCAGTGATAACAATCGATGGCTTTGAAAAAGAAGCAACAATCGAGAAATAAGTGAGGCAAGGCTGCAGTTTGCCACTCCTCTATTCCAATGTTGACATAGAACAGGCAGTGAAGGTAATCAAAGAGGAATTTGGAAAGTGAATCACGATCCAAGGAGAAGAAATCAAAACCCTGAGATATCTGAAGATATTGTTATTTGATCTGTGACTGCAGAAGATCTGGAGAAATTGCTGAATGTACGGATGGAGTCTTGGGCAAAGAGTACAAGATGAAAATAAATGAGTCCAAACCAAAAGTAATGGAGTGCAGTCGAATGATGCAGGTAATATTAGGTAAGGAAATTAAATAAAGGAAGTAGATGCGTATGAATACTTGGGTAGCAAAATAACTAACGATGGCAGAAGTAAGAAGGACATAAAACGCACACTAGCACAAGCAAAGAAGGCCTTTCTTAAGAAATTTGTACACTTCGAACATTGATATAGGAAAGATTTTTCTGAAGACTTTTGCCTGGAGCGTGGCATTATATGGAAGTGAAACATGGACGATAACTAGCTCGGAAAGAAAGAGAAAAGAAGTTTTCGAAATGTGATGTTACAGAAGAATACTAAAGGTGAGATGGATAGATCGAATCACCAATGAAGAGATACTGAATCGAATTGGCGAGAGGAGATCGATTTTGTTAAATTTGACGAGAAGAAGAGATAGAATGATAGGACACATCGTAAGACACCGAGGACTTGTTAAGTTGGTTTTTGAGGGAAATGTAGGCGGTAAGAACAGTAGGGGTAGACCAAGGTACTAATATGACAAGCAGATTAGAACAGATGTAGGATGCAATAGTTACGTAGAAATGAAAAGATTAGAACAGGATAGGCTAGCATGGAGGGAGAGCTGCATCAAACCAGTCTATGGACTGATGAATCAAACAACAATTTACAAAAGTTTTCAACATTGAAGAGGTAGGATAAGTAGTTTCTTATTCTTATTCTTCTCCCAGGCCTCTTCTCAATTCTTCGTGGTCGGTACTTCATGCGGATTTGGTTCTTTCTGATGTCAACCCTCTGTCGAGGGCTATATGTACTACTGTATGTATCTGTGGTGGCGGTTAGTGTAATGTGATGTGTGTATATGAAGAGGTATTACGAAAAAACACAAGCACCCAGTACCCGAATGAAAGGAATTAACAAGGAAAGGCTAAAATCTACGGCCCGACGAAGAATCGAACCCAGAATCCACTACGCTGATCACTCAGTCAAGGAGCTGAACTAGCGTACGTAGTTTTTTATGATTCTTAAATCACAGAGAGGGAGTATAAGTCGAGAAATGTGAAGCGTGGAGAGTGGTGTGGTGTGGTGAGTTCAAGTCACACTAAGGGTGAGCAACATCAGTGCAACAAGTCTCACAGTGAGGTCGACTCACGGCAGAGGATTTACTGACACGACATCATCGTCCTTTCTGTAACAATTTATTTCCACATAATATAGCAACCGTATAACAGAATATCATAAATGAATGAAAAAGGAAATATTTCTCAGTATCTGCCCAATCAATTTTAAATCTATCCTATATAGAGAGCATCATACAGCTAATCACACTATCCCACTTAGTCCTGAGGTTACAAATAGTGAAGCACTTAAGTTCCACTCTTCCTAGGAGTTCGGAAAGGAAATTGTAATAATAATAATAATAATAATAATAATAATAATAATAATAATAATAATAATAATAATAATAATAATAATAATAATAATAATAGACCCTAATGGTATGTAATAAAAGGCTCTTTGATAATAACAGAGACCCGACACAGACAGAATAGTGGTTCGGGTTTTCAGGCGGGATGCCTTTCCTGACAGCATACAGTTCATCAGGTGAAATATTCCATTCCTCAATCAACGGGATTCCAACATCTTTCTCGTTCCAATAAACGTTTTCTATCTAAGCACTCTTAAGCGAGAAAGCAAGTATGCTGGAACTCGAAACTACCATCTTGAGCATAGGAGGCGAGCGTGTAGCCATCTAAGTACCGGCCGTTGTGCGTTTCTGACCTCAAGTGTACCTCATATTGAATTACATGATCGCTTGTACTTTATTATTCTAGAGTTGGATGACATTGGCGGAAGAACCTTTATTTGTTAGATGACTCTCCGTCTTCATGTCTCTGCGACTGTAAAGAGCAAGTGAGCTTACCCTATGCAGGAATTTTATGGCTCATTCCGAGACAACACTTAACAGCATTTTATATACCATACAGCCAGTTGTGTCCATAGGAGTATTGTTGGAGTTATCAATACCTTTAATCCAACGTTCCATTCTTTGCTCCCTTCCCCATCCCACTGGTTTGTGCTAATTGGTACTGAAGCTTACATGCAAGGCAATCATGTTAGGCATTTGTCCCAGTATTTTCACACACACGAAAACCAATTTCTATAGTTTGTACACCTTGCGTTGACGTAGATGTATATACAGTAATTTCGAAACTATACTTCGGTCGATGAGCATTATAAAAAGGTGAATGAATTCGAAACAATTTTTAGGCAACAAGTGTGACAAGGTTTCAATGTACTCAGCTCCAATGCTGGTTGTATTCTCAAGTATCTCATTGTAGAACCAATGTACGTAGCAGAAAAGGGTCTGACTTCAGTATGACGCCATGGGTGATGCAACAGTGCCGCCAACTTGAGTACTAAAATCACCGTTCCCTGAGTGTAGCTCTGGACTCCGGCGTGGTAGAGCGTCGTATGAGGTGTCATTTGATTCGTCTTGGTGGACACTATTAGTATGCGGCAAGGAAACCAAAATCGTCCGCCTCTGTGGTGTAGTGGTTAGTGTGATTAGCTGCCACCCCCGGAGGACCGGGTTCGATTCCAGGCTCTGTCACGAAATTTGAAAAGTGGTACGAGGCCTGGAATGGGGTCCACTGAAACTAGGGAAGTCAACTGAGTAGAGGTGGGTTCGATTTCCACCTCAGCTATCCTGGAAATGGATTTCCGAGGTTTCCTCCAGGCAAATGCCGGGATGGTACCTAACTTAAGGCCACGGCCGCTTCCTTCCCTCTTCCTTGTCTATCCTTTCCAATCTTCCCATCCTCCCGCAAGGCCCCTGTTCAGCATAGCAGGCGAGGCCGCCAGGGCGAGGTACTGGTCATCCTCTCCAATTGTATCCCCCCGACTCAGAGTCTGAAGCTCCAGTACACTGCCTTGTGGTGGTAGAGGTGGGATCCCTCGCTGAATACGAGTTAAAAACCGACCATGGAGGGTAAACCGATATAGAAGAAGAAGAAGAGGAAGAAGGAGAAAACCAAATCAAATAGCGAGCATTTCAAAAAAAGTGCGAAGCTTTTTTCACTTGTCTCGATACCTGGACTATACATTGTTTCAGAATGGTCAAAACTGTATTTGAGAGGATGGAGCGGCTTGTTAGAATTCCAGAAAGTCCAAAATCACCTATACAGAGCATCAAAAGCCTTAGCGGGAGCACCTCAAAGTTAAGGGGGCCGAGAATCGCCAGGTGAGTTCTGCTCTACTGGAGCACCAGCCACGCACAACTACTGCCCCAGTGAAGGAGGAAGATATGGGAGCCATGGGTGTGGATATTTCTCATATCACGGATCCGTTGTACATAGATGTATTCTTAAAAATACGTAAATTGATTTGGAATTAAGAAATAAAGTGTCAACCATAAAGATTCCAGCCCATATACCGTAGACTAGATACTTCGTTTCGACAATACCTATCCAGCGGTACGTATTCTACGCGAGAATCTGTGGTCGTGATACCAATACAGCCCGTTTCATTCTTTTAAGAGCAACTGTTCTTTTAAATGCCTATACTTTTGTTCGGTGTCGACCTTAACATAAAATAAGGGATAGTAATAGAATAATAGAAATGAGGTAATGAGTACAAATTCCAGATTCTACTTTACATTACGTGCTAAAAGCCTGGATTAAACCCCAAATGGTTTCGCAGTGTTCATACGGAGTGAGAGCATATGAGTCTGTAGATAGTTATTCCTCCGTCGGATGCAAACCAGACCCTTGGTGTTATCCGACCTCCTTATCACAATCAGCCCACCTCGAGGCACGCAGGTCTCCCATGGGAGTCAAATACCTGCACCAGGCGAGTCGTACTTGCTCTCGGACACGTCTAGCACTAAAAGCCATACGATAAACAAATCTAAATGTATGTATGTGTATACAGAATGAACCGAAATTCGCGCACTCGGGCTTCACAGCGCGACTCCTCACATGCCAGCAATAAAAAAATGTCTCTCACAAAAGTTCGTCCTGTGAGTATATCCGGCAGAAAAAGGACGTTGGGGAGTGGAAATATGGCAACATTGTAACGACATGTACGGTAACTACCTCTGTCAGCACATACCAGTCATGTTTTACAGTTCGTGCAGTGGATAGAGTTTTGGGTTAGCATGTAGGAGGTCGAGGGTTCGACCCTGGGTTGACGCGTATATTTTTTATTTCGTAAATGTAGTCCAGGTGGTATGGTATCTGGCATCTTAATAGTCAACAGCGAATAAATTTACTCCCACGACATGGAAAAGGCGTATTTCAAAGCTGACCAATGAAAACGATTGTTCATCCATTTCTAGGATTACAGAGGACCGGCTGCAATTGCTGTTGACAATTAAGATGCCAGATACCATACCACCTTGACTACATTTCATCATCATCATCATCTGTTTACCCTCCATGTTCGGTTTTTCCCTCGGACTTAGCGAGGGATCCCACCTCTACCGCCTCAAGGGCAGTGTCCTGGAGCTTCAGACTCTTGGTCGGGGGATACAACTGGGGAGTATGACTAGTACCTCGCCCAGGCGGCCTCACCTGCTATGCTGAACAGGGGCCTTGTGGAGGGATGGGAAGATTGGAAGGGATAGGCAAGGAAGAGGAAAAGAAGCGGCCGTGGCCTTAAGTTAGGTACCATCCCGGCATTCGCCTGGAGGAGAAGTGGGAAACCACGGAAAACCACTTCCAGGATGGCTGAGGTGGGAATCGAACCCACCTCTACTCAGTTGACCTCCCGAGGCTGAGTGGACCCCGTTCCAGCCCTCGTACCACTTTTCAAATTTCGTGGCAGAGCCGGGAATCGAACCCGGGCCTCCGGGGATGGCAGCTAATCACGCTAACCACTACACCACAGAGGCGGACTTGACTACATTTACGAAATAAAAACATACGCTTCAACCCAGGATCGACCCCTCGATCTCCTGCATGATAACCCAAAATTCATTCCACTGCACCAACTGTACAGCACGAGTAAAATGTGCTGACAGAGGTAGTTACCCTACATGTGAACAGTGTTGCCAGATTGCCACTCTTCAGCGTCCTTTTTCTGCCGGATATACTCGCAGAAAGAACTTTTGTGAGATACATTTTTTTTTATTGCTGGCATGTGAGGAGTCGTGCTGCGAAGCCCGAATGCGTAAATTTCGATTCATCCCGTCTATTCCACATCTCCTTCTAAACTCCAGGAGCAATTTCAACCAAACTATGTGCACTGATGACTTACTATCTGAAGACAAAAACCTTGGGGGTAAAACACCCCTAGCATCCCTAGGAGTGGGAGTGATAGAGGGAGGGATATAAAAATAATAGAAAATAGTGTCGAATCCATAATTTTGGGGATCGCTGAGACGAATAGTGATACTCGGGATATCTTTTAAGTCCAATATTTCTCATAGCGGGTGAGAAGGGGTGTACACACAAAATGTGCAAAATTTAAGGTTACGGATATACGTGTGTGTTTCAGCATATCTCTCAAACAAACTTGGTACAAATATGACTTACTATCTGGAAAAAAAAATACTGCGGGGGCAAGACACCCCTAAAACCCCTAAAGGAGCGGATGAAATAACAAAAAATACGACCGATATTAGTATCGAATCCATAGTTTTCGGGGTCACTGAGGTGAATATTGACACTCCGGATATCGTTTAAGTCATAGTTCAGCCTCAAATTGAGAAGGGATGAAAAAGAATGTCTAAAATGACCGAGATTATGGATGTATCAGTGTATGTTCCAGTATATCTCTTAACCATTCTTAGTGCACAAATACTGTGGGGAAAATACAATCCTAGTACCCATAGGGGAGGGGGAGACATGTAAAAAGATCGAAAACGACCGATATTAGTGTCGAATTTGGGGCACGTAAGATGGATAGTGACACTCTAGATACCGTTTGAATCCAAGTTCTGCCCCCTCCGGCATGGAGAGTAAGAAGTGGTTAAACGCAAAATGTCCAAAACGACTAAGATTATTGATGTATGTGTGGATGTTCCGGCAGAGCTCTAAGACAAACTTGGTACCAATAAGACTTTCTATCTGGAAAAGAAATACTGTGGGGTTAAAACACCCTTAGCACACGAAGGGGAGGTGGTGACAAGTAAAAATGATCGAAGACGGCCGATATTAGTGTTGAATCTATGGCTTTTGGGGTCGGCGAGATTGATTGTGATACTCTGGATACCGTTTAAGTCCAAGTTCAGCCTTCATTGCCATGGGGGTTGAAAGGGGGTAAAAAAAGGAAATGTCCAAAATGACCGACAAATTAATATAAATAATAATTTCGTGTGGCTATTGTTAGCCGAGTAAGGCAGATCCTCCGATGAGAGTGGGCGGCATCTGCCATGAGAAGGTAACTGCGTGTTATTGGTGGAGGATAGTGTTATGCGTGGTGTGTGAAAAGCAGGGATGTTGGGTACAGCACAAACACCCAGCACCCGGGCCATTGGAATTAACCAATGAAGGAGAAAATCCCCGACCCGGCCGAATCGAACCCGGGACCCTCTAAATAGAAAGCCAGCACGCTGACCATTCAGCCAACGAGTCGGACACCTACATTAATATTAAATAAAAGAGTAATATGAACTGTAACAACATTTAACTTATAGCTCACATCTGGTGCTGTGTCCAAAAATTCTCTTCCGTTTCCAGGGTAGGAGCTCGGACAGAACGTACTCTTCAACAATTTGGTGGATATGCCTTGCGAAGCTGCATCTATATTCCGTAAAATAGACTCTTTTTTTTTGCACATATGCCACGGTTTGATCGGATTCGTACGAGGATAGATTAAGTTCCCATGGTATGCTACCGGCAAAGAGTAATCCTTCCAATAGGGGTGAGGTAGGCTACTAGTACACCATTTTTACAACCATCTCTCATTAAAGTTGAAATTGTGTTCTACCAAGCGGTTTAGAGCGGAGGATGTCTGAAATGGAACCTACTGATTCCAATGACAGTAATCTAGAGGCTAATACAGGATTTTGGAAGAGCTGAAGTTTCGACCAATAGCAACCTCACCCCTTACTGAGACCGAGTGGATTCTCTTGCGCCCAGCCGTCATTACTCTCATACATGAATCTGGTACTAATTTCTCTTGAGTAACCTCCGAGGGCCATGTTCACTATGACATGGAACGTCCTTCCGGGTGTACCGTTTGTGCCTGGAAGCACGTATGGAGATATAGGTTCTGAATTTAACATACTGTAGCACTTACTAGTGACAACAGGAGAGGCAATAACTACACAGTTCACGTTGTTCGCGGGAGGGGGCGGAACAACACGTCAAGTGAACTTCTCGCGAACTGGGAGTCGACCATACGATATTATTACCTCGTCGCTTCGAAGAGAGTTTGATAGGGTAGCATTTTAAAGATGAGAGTTTCAACTCCATGCCACGTAATACGTTATGTTACCTCCACTTCGTAACATGCTTTGTGTTCTTGATTCACAGCTAGATATGTGCTAATTGGCAGGTTCGCGTCTCGACCTGATATTGCAGTTTACAGCCGTTAACCTGTACTTTGCGACATCATTGGTTACTGACGTCATTCACGGATGTGGAAGTTTTTCGGAGTCCTAAGTCATCATAATCGAAAGGATGTATGTTAATAATAATGTTATTTGCTTTACGTCCCACTAACTACTTTTACGGTCTTCGGAGACGCCAAGGTGCCGGAATTCAGTCCCGCAGGAGTTCTGTTACGTGCCAGTAAATCTACCGACACGAGGCTGTCGTATTAGAGCATCTTCAAATACCACCGGACTGAGCCAGGATAGAACCTGCCAAGTTGGGGTTAGAAGGCCAGCGCCTTAACCGTGTGAGCCACTCAGTCCGGCTGTTTGTATGTTAGTATGTATGTATGTACACTATGTGATCAAAAGTATCCGGACACCTGGCTGAACATGACGTACAAGTTCGTGGCGCCTTCCATCGGTAATGCTGGAATTCAGTATAGTGTTGGCCCAACCTTAGCCTTGATGACATCTTCCACTCTCGCAGGCATACGTTCAATCAGGTGCTGGAAGGTTGCTTTGGGAATGGTAGCCCATTCTTCATGGAGAGCTGCACTGAGGAGAGGTAACGATGTCGGTCTGTGAGGCCTGGCACGAAGTCGGCGTTCCAAAACATCCCAAAGGTGTTCTATATGATTCAGGTCGGGACTCTGTGCAGGCCAGTCCATTACAGGGATGTTATTGTCGTGTACCGAGCTCGGTAGCTGCAGTCGCTTAAGTGCGGTCAGTATCCAGTATTCGGGAGATAGTAGGTTCGAACCCCACTGTCGGCAGCCCTGAAGATGGTTTTCCGTGGTTTCCCATTTTCACACCAGGCAAATGCTGGGGCTGTACCTTAATTAAGGCTTCTTTCCCACTCCTAGCCCTTCCCTGTCTCATCGTCGCCATAAGACCTATCTGTGTCGGTGCGACGTAAAGCAACTAGCAAAAAAAAAAAAAAAAAAAGTTAATGTCGTGTAACCACTCCTCCATGAACAGATGCTCGATCGTGTTGAAAGATACAATCGCCATCCCCGAAGTGCTCTTCAACTGTGAGAAGCAAGAAGGTGCTTAAAACATCAATGTAGGCCTGTGCTGTGATAGTGCCACGCAAATCAACAAAGGGTGCAAGCCCCGTCCATGAAACGCACGACCACACCAGCACACCACCGCCTCCGAATTTTACTGTTGGCACTACACACGCTGGCAGATGACGTTCACTGGGCATTCGCCATACTCACACCCTCCCATCGGATCGCCACATTGTGTACCGTGATTCGTCACTCCACACAACGTTTTTACACTGTTCAATCGTCCAATGTTTACGCTCTTACACCAAGCGAGGCGTCGCTGGCATTGACCTGCGTGATGTGTGGCTTATGGGCAGCCGCTCGACTATGAAATCCAAGTTTTCTAACCTCCCGCCGAACTGCCATAGTACTTGGAGTGAATCCTGATGCAGTTTAGAATTCCTGTGTGATGGTCTTGATAGAGGACTGCCTATTACACTTGACGATCCTCTTCCACTGTCGGCGTCTCTGTCAGTCAACAGACGAGGTCGGTCTGTACGCTTTCGTGATGTACGTGTCCCTTCACGTTTCCACTTCACTATCACATCAGAAACAGTGGACCTAGGGATGTTTAGGAATGTGGAAATCTCGCGTACAGACTTCTGACACAAGTGACACCCAATCACCCGACCACGTTCGAAATCCGTGAGTTCCGCGGAGCGCCCCATTCTGCTCTCTCACGATATCGAATGACTACTGAGGTTGCTGATAGGGAGTACCTGGCAGTAGGTGGCAGCACAATTAACCTAAGATGAAAAACGTACGTTTTTGAGGGTGTCCGGATACTTTTGATCACATAGTGTATAGTAAATTACATATCTCCTCATAAACCGCTGGAGCAAAATCAAAGACATTTTGTACACTCATAACTTACTATCTGGGGACGAGCACTGTGGGGGTAGGCCATCCCTAATACCCTTAGGGGTTGGGGGTCAGTGGGGTTATATACAAAATTATTAGAAAATAGTGTCGAATACATAATTTTCGGGTTCGCTGGCATGAATAGTGACACACCGGATTTTTTAAAAGTCCAAGTCAGCCACCTTCGTGAAGGGGGGCGAGGGGGGAGTGATATATAAAAAATCGATAATAGCGTCGAATCCATTGATTTCGGGGTCGCTGAGGTGAATAGCGACATTCCGGAATTTTTTAAAGTCCAACTTCAGCCCCCTTTGGGGTGGGGGGTGAGGTGTTAGTGATATATGAAAATAATCAAAAATAGTGTCGAATCCATACTTTTCGGGGTTGCTGAGATGAATAGTGTCACTCAGGATATTTTAAAAGTACAAGTTCGGCCAGCTTTGGGGTGGGAGGCGTACACATATTACCTACTATTTGGAAAATATACTGTGGGGGCAAGACGCCCCTAGAACCCCTAGGGAAGGGGGTTAAATATAACCTATATTAATAAATGGAAGTCGGTTTGGAACGTTCTATATACGTAGTATATTGTACTGTATATATAAGTTATAAAATTAAAAATAGACGTGACTTAATGAGGCAATTCCAGACATCCTAGAAACTTAAAACTTGGACATCAGGATCCCTAGAAAAATAGAAAATTTTCAAAATATCCTGAAAGGCCTCGCTGGGAGTCTCAAATGTGTGGCTCAGCATAAGGACGCAGTCGGATATATTTATCCTGAACGATAACCTATAGGTTTCATGGGCTTAAAAGTTTCCTGAAAGTCATAACTTTTAATCCCCTCCACCATATCAAGATGGCGGCATAATCTGCCAGACGAGCTAGAAAATTGAAATTTAGCTAAATTATAGCTTTTAGCCTAGAAAAATTACGAGATGTTTAAAATGATTATATTTTATCCCCCAAAAATATCGAAATATGGAGGCAATTTTAAAGACAGTGCAGACCTTACTTTTGAGGTATTTGGTGGCTAAACGGTAAGTCGTATCACAAAACGGATGGCATATCCTCGGTTCAATTTGGAGTGGTCTACAACTTTATTCCTATGACGTTTTGTCGTATCCCTATCCCTTATACGTTAAATATAGCTCTATTTCTGGATTGTGCGTATTTTTTGCACTTTTTACACGTATCATTGGTAGTTTGATTCACTTATCCGAAAGATCGGATCATCAACTTCTACGTGAACCTTGGCCCACTCAGTAGCTATATGTGTACCAAATTCTATGTTTGTAGCTGTCGCATATGTGTCCGAAAATAAATTCACTGTGAGAAAACCTTGCGAAAATTTCACCGTATTCAACCTTTCTAACTCAATTTTACCCAAAAATAGATGAGATATGAGAACATATCTTAGGACCAGCCATTTAGACCGTTATATATGGCATCTTATCCTAGATTTACAATCCTTTTCTCGATATGATGTATATTTTAGAGCAGTTAATCTTCAAATAAAGGTAAAAGTGCACATACTTTTGTATGTCTGTCTATATTTATTCATTGAATTCGATTTGTAGCAATACAAAAAGGGTGAATCTCAGCAGGATGGCGTCTGCTATTGTAATCAGTACTCCCCACATCGGTTTTAACTGGCAGTATGAATGGGGTCTTTCTCCAACTCCTGTGTACCATTATAATGAATATTTTCCTTCTCAATATACTGCCAGAAGGCTAGGGAACACGCATTTTTTTAAAAACTTTTTTTTTACCCGATTTTGTTTGGTAATAGACTAGGGTGGTTGCCATTATAAACAAATTTACCCATCTAAAATATGCTTGACGTTCGGCATATTGGCCTGCTATTATAATGGAAACTCACCAAATCGGTGTGAGTGGCAGTAAGCTGACTGGCATTAGGAAAAGGGGCCTGTCATTGCATTGATAACAGCACAACTCAATTTTGACTGGCTGTAGGGAAGGTGCCTGCCATTATAATAAAAATTTCTCTTTCTGGAAGTAGGAAATAGGGCCTGTCATTGCAACGAAAACTCCCCAAATATATTGTGACCGCGCAGCAGGCAATGGGGTTCGCCATCATAATGAAAATTCCCAAATCGATTGCGAATGGTAGTAGGTAAGTGGACCTGCCGTTACCGTCACAACTCCGCAACTTGCTCTTTACATTAGAAGCAACGTATGTTGACCTCCCTATGCTGTTTCTCGCATAACGCTCAGAGACATGGAATTTAAAAAATCTTATTCACTGCACGTACTGTAATTTACTTCGATATCCGTATACAATGTAGAATACCGGAGCGAAGCACGGGAACATTTGCTAGTTATCTATCTATGTAAATAAAATCGTAACGACCGTGTGTCTGTACATTGACTATTTTGGCGAAATTTCCGGACAGTTATCCGTTTCAGGTGTAGTAATGACCATCTGCATAATTTTTAGCTTTGGTGTCTGTCTGTTTGTCGGTTTGTCTGTTTGTCTGTTTGTCTGTTTGTCTGTCCTTCTATAACTTGAAAACTACGGCATATATTTCCACCAAACTTCATATTTAGAATCCACCTGTCCTTGGGTAGGTTTTAGCGCAAATAATGTTTCTAAATCCCTGAAGTGAGTGGAGAATTTTACGAAACCCAAACCGTGATTTTCCACTCCCTCAAAGTATACACAACAGAACTTAATGGAAATCTACCTGCCTTGACGAAAATTAATTTCTAAACTATTTCTCATGTGCATCATTTCGATAACAGGAATAATAAGGGAGATATCATTAACGGACCGTTTTTCGGTACAAGTCCCACCGGACTTAACGTTAGAGTGGGTGCGCGTAAAGCATATTTCTTACAACTTGAAAACTACTGAAGATATTTGAACCAATCTTTATATATAGCATCCATCTGTCCAGGGGTAGGTTTCTTTGGTGTCTGTTAGTTTGTTTGTTCGTTTTTTTGTTCGTTTATTTGTTCTTTTGTCTGTTTGTCTGTCTTTCTGTAACTTGAAAAATACTGGGCATATTTCCACCAAACTTCATATTCAGAATCAATCTATCCTTGGGTAGGTTTTAGGGCAAATATTGTTTCTAAACCCCTGAACTGATTGGGGGTTTATACGAAACCGAAAGCTTGATTTTGCACTCCCTCAAAATATACACAACCAAACATAATGGAAATCTACCTGCCATAATGGAAATTAATTTCCAAACCTTTTTTTCTCATGTGCATCATTTCGATACCAGGATTAATAACGGAGATATCATTAACGGACCGTTTTTCGGTACAAGTCCCACCGGACTTACGCTAGAGTGGGTGCGCGTAAAGCATATTTCTTACAACTTGAAAACTACTGAAGTTATTTGAACCGATCTTTATATTTAGCATCCACCTGTCCATGGGTAGGTTTTAAGGTCAATACCAATTCAAATTCCCGGAAAGGACTGGGGTTTTATAGGAGACCGAAATGGTGATTTACTCTCCCACAACATATAAAGTACAAGACCAACCTGACTGGAAATCGATCAAACTTTTTGGAAATCCATTTCTAATTTGTTTTTCTCATGTGCATTTTTCAACAGGAGGATTAATAAGGGAGATAACATGAAACGTCGGTTTCTCAGGCTAAGTCTAGCGGACATAGCCCAAAAGGTGTTATACGTGGAGCAGATTCCTTATCTATCTACATAAATCATATCGTAACGACCGTGCGTCTGTGCATTGACTATTTTGGCGAAATTTTCGTATAGCTTTCCGTTTAAGGGGTAATAATGACCATCTGCATATTTTTGAGCTATAGGGTGCGATCAGTCGTTGAGAGGAAGTTGGATGAAAACCAGTGTGGTTTCAGACCACAGAGAGGCTGTCAGGCTTTCAGTATGCGCCAGGTAATTGAAAAATGCTACGAGAGGAATAGGCAGTTGTGTTTATGTTTCGTAGATCTAGAGAAAGCATATGACAGGGTACCGAGGGAAAAGATGTTCAGTATAATGGGGGACTATGGTGTTAAAGGTAGATTATTAAAATCAATCAAAGGCATTTATGTTGACAATTGGGCTTCAGTGAGAATTGATGGCAGAATGAGTTCTTGGTTCAGGGTACTTACAGGGGTTAGACAAGGCTGTAATCTTTCACCTTTGCTGTTCGTAGTTTACATGGATCATCTGCTGAAAGGTATAAAATGGCAGGGAGGGATTCAGTTAGGTGGAAATGTAGTAAGCAGTTTGGCCAATGCTGACGACTTGGTCTTAATGGCAGACTGTGCCGAAAGCCTGCTGTCTAACATCTTGGAACTTGAACATAGGTGCAATGAGTATGGTATGAAAATTAGCCTCTCGAAGACTAAATTGATGTCAGTAGGTAAGAAATTCAACAGAATTGAATGTCAGGTTGGTGATACAAAGCTAGAACAGGTCGATAATTTCAAGTATTGAGGTTGTATGTTCTCCCAGGATGGTAATATAGTAAGTGAGATTGAATCAAGGTGTAGTAAAGCTAATGCAGTGAGCTCGCAGTTGCGATCAGCAGTATTCTGTAAGAAGGAAGTCAGCTCCCAGACGAAACTATCTTTACATCGGTCTGCTTTCAGGCTAACTTTGCTTTACGGGAGCGAAAGCTGGGTGGACTCAGGATATCTTATTCATAAGTTAGAAGTAACAGACATGAAAGTAGCAAGAATGATTGCTGGTACAAACAGGTGGGAACAATGGCAGGAGGGTACTTGGAGTGAGGAGATAAAAGCTAATTTAGGAATTCACTCGATGGATGAAGCTGTATGCATAAACCGGCTTCGGTGGTGGGGTCATGGGAGGTGAATGGAGGAGGATAGGTTACCTAGGAGAATAATGGACTCTGCTATGGAGGGTAAGAGAAGTAGAGGGAGACCAGGACGACGATGGTTAGAGTAGGTTTTAAACGATTTAAAGATAAGAGGTATAGAACTAAATGAGGCCACAACACTAGCTGCAAATCGAGGATTGTGGCGACGTTTGGTAAATTCTCAGAGGCTTGCAGACTGAACGCTGAAAGGCATACCAGTCTATAATGATAATGTATGTATGTATGTATGTATGTATGTAATTTCCTGGAAGTCCTAAATTTTACCCCCCTTGCCCAAGTTCAAGATTGCCTCACAATCTGCCACACGAGCTGAAAAATTGAAATTAAGCAAAATTACACGTTTTAGCCGGTAACATACGGAAAATTTCCAAGATCTTTAAATATTTCACTTTTTATGCCGAATAATATCGAAATATTGGCAATTTAATGACGGTGCAGACCTTCGTTTCGAGGCATTTCGCGGCTAAACGGTAACTCCTATCACAAAACGGATGGCACAATCTCCGTTCAATTTCGAGTGATCTACAACTTTGGTCCTGTGATATTTTGTCGTCTCTCTCTCTCTCTCTCTCCCTTATAGTATAGATTTGGCTGCATATTTCGATTGTTCGCAAAATTTTGTGCTTTTTACACGTTTGTTACTTAGATTGACACACATATAAGAAAGATAGAGTCATCGAATTTGACACGCACATTGACACGACCAATGGCTATATGCGAACCAAATTTCGTGATTCTAGCTTCCAAATAAGTATGTGAAAAATAACGTAAAATGACAAAAATGTACTCACATTTCACCCCATTCAAATAACTTAACTCAATCGAACCCATAAATATGTGAGATACGAGCAAATGTTTTAACACCAAACATGTAGAGCGATAAAAGGGATGTCTGATTGTGCAAACTGTTCGTTGGTATGATGTACCGTTTAGGAGCAGTAAATCTCGAAATGAAGATTTGGACTTACAAATGTGCCCATGCTTATCTGTCATCTATATAAATATAATTGTAACGACCATCTCTCTGTACATTGACTATTTTGGCGGAATTTCCATACAGTTAACCGTTTCAGTTGTAATAATGACCATCTGCATATTTCTTAGCTTTTGTGACTGTCGGTTTGATTGTATGAGTTTTTATAACTTGAAAACTACTGAATATATATCTACCAAACTTGATATTTAGAATCCACCTGTCCTTGTGTAGGTTTTAGGGCCAATATTATTTCTGAATACCTAAATTTACTCGGTGTTTATCCGAAACCGGAACCATGATTTTGCACTTCCTCAAAATATGCACATCCGAAATTAATCGAAGTCTACAATCCTTAATGGAAATCCATTTCTAAATTTTTTTTCTCATGTGAATTTCTTCGACAGGAGGATTAATAAGTGAGGTATCATGAACGGTTGGTTTTTCAGGTTAAGTCCAGCGGACGTAGCCAAATGGTGTTGTACGTGGAGCAGATTCCTTTATCTATTTATATAAATAAAATCGTAACGACTGTGTGTGCCTGTACATTGACTATTTTGATGAAATTTTCGTACAGCTACCCGTTTGAGGGGTAATAATGATCGTCTGCATATTTTTTGGTTTAATTTCCTGAAAGTCCTAATTTTTATCCCCCCTCAGCCAAAATCCAGATTGCAGCATAATCTTCCAGACGAGCAAGAAAATTGAAATTTGGCAAAATTATACGTTTCAGCGGACGATAAACTTCCAAGATCTTTAAATGTTTAATTTTTTATCCCCGAGGAATATCGAAATATGGAGAAAATTTCAATGATGGTGCAGACCTTTATTTCGAGGTATTTCATGGGATAAACGGGAAGACCTATCACATAACTGATGACACCATCTTCGTTGAATTAAGAGTGATCTTCAACCTTGGTCTTAAGACTTTTTGTCGTATCTGTATCGCTTATACGTTAGATTAGTGTCTGTTTCTCGATTTTAAGTTAATTTGGACTATTTACCTGCTTAATTCATACTTTCTATCACTTACAGGAAAGATAGTATCATCAGACTCTACACGAACATTGGCCTATCAAATACCCATACGTGAGCCAAATGCTATGTCACATAATTATCCGAAAATTAATGCAATGTAAGATAATCTTACACAAATTTGAACCTATTCAACGTTTCTGACTCAGTCTGACCCATTAATAGATGAGATGCGAGAAAATATCATAGGACCAGTCATGTTGATCGCTAAATACTGCACCTTATGGTCAATCCTTTGTCGATATGACGTACCGTTTAGCAGCAGTTAATCTGTAAATGAAGGTCTGCAATATTGTAAACGTGCATATACTTTCGTATGTCCATCTCTATATATATTCATTGATGTCGATTTGTAGCGATCGAGAAAGGGTGTGTCTGCTATCGTCATCAGTACTCCCTACACCGACTTTGACTGGCAGTAGGAATGGGGTCCTTCTCCAACTCCTGTGTAACTGGCATTAGTAAGGAGGGCCTACCATTGTAACGAATAATTCACACCTCGATTTGTCTTGCAGAAGGCAAGGGAGGATGCAGTTTTGTTCAAAAGTCCACTACCCTATTGTATTTGGCTCTAGGCCAGGGTGCCCGCCATTAGAAACAAATCTTCCAATCTAAAATGTGACTAGCATTAGGCATAGTGGCCTGCTATTACCATGGAAAATCACTAATTATGTGTGACTGGCAGTAAGCTAGCTGGCAGCAGGAAAAAAGGCCTGTCATTATAATGATAACTGCACAACTCAATTTTGACTGGTAGTAGGGAAGTTGCCTGCTATTATAATAAAAACTCCTCAAGTGAAATCTGTCTGAAAGTAGGAAAGGGGCCTGCCATTGTAACTAAAACTCTCCAAATCGATTGTGACCGTGCAGTAGGTAATGGGGCCTGCAATAATAATGTAAACTTGCCAACTCGATTGTGAATGGCAGTAGGCAAGTGGGCATGCCACACTTTACAGTGGAAACAACGTATGGGGACCTCCTCGTGCTATTTCTCGGATGAGGCTAAGAGACATGCATTTTTAAAACAAATTCATTTACTGCACGCACAGTATTTATTTCGATATCCGTATAGAAATACCGTAGCGAAGCACGGGTACATTTGCTAGTTTTTAAATATAGTGGCAGATTTTATTCTTTCCTTATTTCTTTCTTAATCTGCTTACCCTCCAGGGTTGGTTTTTCCTTCGGACTCTGCGAGGGATCCCACCTCTACCGCCACAAGGACAGTGTTCTGGAGCGTAAGATATTTTTGCTTTTTTTTTTTTTTTTTTGCTAGTGGCTGTTTACGTCGCACCGACACAGATAGGTCTTATGGTGACAATTTGATAGGAAAGGCCTAGGAGTTGGAAGGAAGCGGCCGTGGCCTTAATTAAGGTACAGCCCCAGCATTTGCCTGGTGTGTAAATGGAAAACCACGGGAAACCATTTTCAAGCCTGCCGACAGTGGGATTCGAACCCACTATCTCCCGGATGCAAGCTCAAAGCCGCGCGCCTCTGACCGCACGGCCAACTCGCCCGGCCGTAAGACATTCGGTCGGGGGATACAACTGGGGAGAATGACCAGTACCTCGTCCAGGTTGCCTCACCTGCTATCCTGAACAGGGGCCTTGTCGGGGGATAGGATGATTGGAAGGGACAGACAAGGAAGAGGGAAGGAAACGGGTGTAGCCTTAAGTTAGGTAGGCCTACCATCCCGGCATTTGCCTGAAGGAGAAGTGGGAAACCACGGAAAACCACTTTCAGGATGGCTGAGATGGGAATCGAACCCAACTCTACTCAGTTGACCTCCCGAGGCTGAGAGGACCCCGTTTCAGCCCTTGTACCACTTTTCAAATTTCGTGGCAGAGCCGGGAATCGAACCAGGGCTTCCGGGGGTGGCAGCTAATTACACTAACCACTACACCACAGAGGAGGACATATTTGATTCACTCATAATATTATTATTGGTTTTACGCCCTATCCACTACTTTAAGGTCTTCGGAGACGCCGAGGTATCGGAAATGTCGCACAGGTTTTATTTTTCATGCTGCGAATGAGCCGTGAAGGAATTCGCCAGTTTGGACTCAGAATGCATGCACTCACCATCTGAGACATTTATCCTGGTTAAATATTGCCATTGCCAGATTTCAAAGGGGGTGGCTGTCTAATTGGACAAAATCCACATCAAGTGCCAACTCCAATAAATTGACAAAAGCACCAGGAATACCAAAATATCGTATTAATAAAACAATTGAATTTTGTTAGTTTCTTACAATTTTACTTCATGTTGCACCAACACAGATAGATCTTATTGCGACGATGGGATAGGACAGGACTAGGAGTGAGAAGGAAGTGGCCGTGGACTTAATTAAGGTACAGCCCCAGCATTTGCCCAGTGTGAAAACGGGAAACTATGGAAAACCATCTTCAGGGCTGCCGACAGTGAGGTTTGAACTTACTATCTCTCGGATGCAATCGTACAGCTGTGCACTCCCTACCACACGCCAACTCGCCCGGTAAAACAATTTCTAAGCAATCCATTCAATTATTTGTGAGAACGGCTACTGGGTACTTTACAGTAATGTCCACCGGGCGAGTAGGAGCGCGCAGCTGTGAACTTGCATCCGGGAGATAGTGGGTTCAAATCCCACTGTCGGCAGCCCTGAAGATGGTTTTCCGTAGTTTTCCATTTTCACACCAGGCAAATGGTGGGGCTGTACCTTAATTAAGGCCAAGGCCGCTTCCTTCCAGTTCCTAGCCCTTTCCTTTCCCATCGTCCCCATAAGACCTATCTGTGTCGGTGCGTTGTAAAAGCCACTAGCAAAAAAACAAAACAAAAAAAACAATATTCTGAGTAGGCTTCTTTTCTTCTTTACATTTATACGATGTCCACCAGCTAACAAAGAATCGATGTTATTATCCGTGGACAAGGAAAGTAGACCAGTTACCTTGAGATTTGAATGCCATTTCATATATATACTATGCATTCCCGTTAGCCTTTGCAACATGCTTTAATGTAAGAACAAATTCAATAAACACTTCACTACTTTTCTGAGAGGCAAACACGACGTTGATTCAATAAATTAGGTAATAAAATTCCTCGTTGCATGAATCTACGTAATTCTTAAATACACTTACCGAATATTGCATAGTTTGAACTTGGCATATTATACCTTTACACGAAGTCCTCATACTTGTACATGCATTAGCTTTTAATGGTACATCAAGAAAGCTGTCCAGGTATAGAAGAAATTATCGCGATAAAGCGCCTGGCCTAAGAACATGACTATATGCTGAACTTAACCATCAGCTCAAAATTCTCTTCCACCTAGATTCTTCTACAATGGTACGAAATGATGGGTAAATATCAGTACGAAGGCTTCTCAATACCTCCCAATGGCAGCACCATAATACTTCACATGGTGAGTTGGCTAAGCATGGCCTGGAAGCATTGTGTAGTAATTTGATGCATGTTCATACTTCGTTTTCTACGACCTTCGGTCCGAAACTAGAATGAGAGCCATTCAATATGAGAGGTATTCTTTATATTAATTCAACCACCTAGAAATATAATAACATATTAAATAAGCCAAGTGGATGTAAATTTCTAATCCAATTCTCAAAATGCTTGAAAGATATGTATTTTGAATAGTTTCAACTTAAGAAAGGGCCACAAAACTAACGACACCATGAGACATCAGATTTGCATGGCGCCAATCAGTGAGAATATGCAGCGGTACAACCTTGTTCTCAGGGTTCACCCAATAGTATTAGAAACACTACCTCCCATCTCAAAGTGGAATATAGGAGACCTTGCGGACGAGAAATACAACGATGGCAAGAATCTATAAGAAATAACATGAGGACTGTATCTTTCGACAGATCCATAATTTGGACTCCGCATCAACGGGAAAAACACGAAGGAAAAGAAGAGGACGAAGATGATGAAGGAGGAAATATTGTGAATATAATAATAATAATAATAATAATAATAATAATAATAATAATAATAATAATAATAATAATAATAATAATAATAATAATAATAATAATAATAATAATAATCTCTTTCATTTTTCACAACAAAACGAATGATTTCACCGAGCTCGATAGCTGCAGTCGCTTAAGTGCGGCCAGTATCCAGTATTCGGGAGATAGTAGGTTCGAACCCCACTGTCGACAGCCCTGAACATGGTTTTCCGTAGTTTCCCACTTTCACACCAGGCAAATGCTGGGGCTGTACCTTAATTAAGGCCACGGCCGCTTCCTTCCCAGTCCTAGCCCTTTCCTCTCCCATCGTCGCCGTAAGACCTATCTGTGTCGGTGCGACGTAAAACAACTAGCAAAAAAAAAAATAAAAAAAAAATGATTTCCCAGTGATTTATTAATGTTGATATATATTTGCAAGTAAGCACTGTAATTTCAGTTACTTTCTCACTCGCAACTCTACTTTAAAATAATTATAAATTACACAAAGTTTTTGAGGTCTACAAGGGTGCAATTTTCGCTACTACATACGTTCACAAATGTTATTGCTTTTATAATAGAGACCTGATGGATAAACTGCAAAACAAAATGACCACCTTCTACGTTAAATATTGTGGGACTGAATCCAGATGCAACTCGTTGTTGTAATTTAACATTGTTTAAATTTAAGAAATGTATTTACATATATACATCATTATAGACCGTTATGCCTTTCAGCTTTCAGTCTGGAAGGCCCTGTGAATTTAGTAAACGTTGCCACAATCCTCTATTTGCAACTAGTGTTGTGGCCTCATTTAGTTCTATATATCTTATCTTTAAATCGTTAGAAACTGAGTCTAACCATCGTCGCCTTGGTCTCCCTCTACTTCTCTTACCCTCCATAACAGAGTCCATTATTCTCCTAGGTGACCTATATTCCTCCATTCGCCTCATATGACCCCACCGACGAAACCGGTTTATGCGTACAGCTTCATCCATCGAGTTCATTCGTAACTTAGCCTTTATCTCCTCATTCTAAGTACACTCCTGCCATTGTTCCCACCTGTTTGTATCAGCAATCATTCTCGCTACATTCATGTCTGTTACTTCTAATTTATGAATAAGATATCCTGAGTCCACGCAGCTTCCTCTCCCGTAAATAAAAGTCTGACAACAGACCGATGTAAAGGTAGTTTCGTCCGGGAGCTGACTTCCCTCTTACAGAGTACTGTTGATCGCAACTGCGAGTTCACTGCATTAGCTTTACTGCACCTTGATTCAATCTCACTTACTATATTACCATCCTGGGAGAACACACAACCTAAATACTTGAAATTATCTACCTGTTCCAGTTTTGTATCACCAACCTGCCATTCAGTTCTGTTGAATTTCTTGTCTATTGACATCAATTTAGTCTTCGAAAAGCTAATTTTCATACTATACTCATTGCACCTATTTTCATGTTCCAAGATATTAGACTGCAGGCTTTTGGCACAATCTGCTATTAAGACTAAGTCGTCAGCATAGGCCAGGCTGCTTACTACATTTCCACCTAACTGAATTCCTCCCTGCCACTTTATACCTTTCAGCAGATGATCCATGTAAACTAGAAACAACAGCCTTGTCTAACCCCTGTAACTGCCCTGAACCAAGAACTCATTCTACCATCAATTATCACTGCCGCCCAATTGTCAACATAAATGCCTTTCATTGATTTTAATAATCTACTCTTAATCCCATAGTCTCCCAGTATGGTGAACATCTTTCCCCTCGGTACCCTGTCAAATGCTTTCTCAAGTTCTACAAAACATAAACACAGCTGTCTATTCCTCTCGTAGCATTTTTCAGTTACCTGGCGCATACTGAAAATCTGATACTGACTTCAATAGATAAATTGGTCCGTTGAAGAACTTCTTCTCAGGGCGAAATTTCGTCATTCTGGTGTGTCTTGAAGCAGTAGCTATTGAAGCACCAATAGACACATCCAAGGAATTCCATTCTCGCCTTTCAGCATCGACTGAAGGGAAAAATCGTTTGCGAATGTACTATTTTATTTACTTTGATAATGGTCTGACCCATTATGTAATTCTACATAAGCTAGGAACTCACTTCAGAATACGAATGTATGCTACCTTCTGGATGGTAGTATAGGCCAATATTAATTCTTACCGAGTGGAGTAGCCGCGCATGTTAAAGCGCTATGGCTATGGAACCAAGCTCTGCATTCGGGAGACACATGGGTTCGAAACCCTCTGTCCGCTGTCCCGATGATGGTTTTCTGTGGTTTCCCATTTTCACTTACACGCAAATGCCCGGAAACATAGGCCACAGCCGATTCCTTTCGTCATCTTACCCAATTTCTTTCACCATCATTCATTTCATCTTCATCAGCTCCTCAACTGAGTTTGGCGTCAGGAAGAGCATCTGCCCGTAAAAATATGCCGTATAAATTAATCTCATCTCATCTCATGCCCGACCCCATGTGAAGATACTGGAATAAGAGGCTAATGTGTACGTACATATTGCACTTTGTATCTATACTAATATAACGTAATATAAAAAAGTAAAGTTTGTTTGTATGTAATGGCTAATCTCAGGAACTTCTGGACCGATTCTAAAAATTATTTCACTAATGTGAATATTCATTATCTCTGAGGGACATGGGCTGTATTTTATTTTCAAAACAATTCGCGGGGGGCGGCACGGGGGGAGGGAGATATATAAATACTAGGCTAATACAGGCGAAAAAAACGCATTTGTCTTAACGGGCGAGACAAAGCTCAATTTAAGCCCCTTGACGAAAAGAACAAAACTCGGTACGCCCTGTGGGACTGAAAACCTTCTTTATAAGGCCCTAAAACCAACCGTTATGGAGATATTGGCACCACACTAACCCTGCTCTAGGAATAGGATAAAGAAATGAACTGCCGTAACCATGGCAACGTCATTTCCAGTATTCTTACAACAGCGAGATTATCTACAATACATCACAAAAACCTAGCATGTTGCAGGTATGCAAATTGGTTTTTAGAATCTCCTTTAAAAATAAAAGAACACATATTTTTGTTTTCAGAAAATCCACTTAATGGGTGAGGGGGTTAAAAAGCGAGAAAGGAGTTGAATTCTTTATATGAGGATGCATATACCTCAGAAACTGAAGATGTTACAGACGTTAAAAGTGGTACTTGGAATCTCTCTTAAAAATAAATAAGTACATTTTTGGGAAAATCCACTTAAGGGAGTGAAATAATACCAACAGCGAATTAATTTTTAAAATGAGTATCTCCTTCCTCTACTGCTTTTTCCACACCTGTAGGGTCGCGGGTGCGAACTGTGTCGCACGTGCGGATTTGACCCTGTTTTACGGCTGGATGACCTTCCTGACGCCAATCCCGTGTGTAGGGGTGTAATAACTATTGCGTGTTCCTTTTGTGGTTGGAAATGTGGTGTATTGAGTGAATATGAAGAGGAGAGTGTTGGAACAAGCACAAACAACATGTTCCCTAGCCAGATGAATAAATCACATGCGATTAAATTCCCCGACCCAGCTCGGAATAAAACCCGGAACCCTGTGAACCGAAGGCCTCAACGCTGACCATTCATCCAGGAGTGGGATAGTTCTTAAAATGAGTATATCTAGTATATCTCATAAACTTAACATGTTACAGACGTGAAAATTGGTATTTGGAATTCCCTTTAAAAATAAAGATACACGTAATTTTTGTTTAGGGAAAATCAACAAGCTGGAGATCGGAATAAGTGAAAAAGGAGTTGAATTCTCTTTGTGAGGATACTTATATCTCCAAAACTAAGATGTTACAGACGTGAAAATCGGTATTTGGAATCTGCTTTAGAAATAAAGAACCCCCTTTTTTTAACATAAAAGAGGACTGTTTCTCACATGCAGAGTTCCTTGTCGCATGTTTCAGATTTAGCTCTGCTAGCAGCCCGGTCATCTTAACCTCAAAAGGCAATGCCACAATCATAGTTTACAAAGAGGTTCTGGGGTAAATGAAATGCAGTTCTTCGGTGAGTTTTTATACTTTAGGGATTTTCAAATAATGCCTTAGTTCAGTACCAAGGAACAATTATTTTTATCAACTTACCAAATCCTCGCGAGCCCAGCCGTGGGTAACAGCTAGGAGTTTATAAAACTATCAGGTTGCGTAATTGTGACCTCAACTATAGTCGGTGCAATGTGTCCTCATGCAAACAGGGTATTTCCTTGAAGTCTCCACCTACCATGGCATTTGGCCGCCAACTAGTAGCAGTGACGCCCCACCCACGTAGACATTCCCCATTTAAATAAATTCATACACAACTTTGTTCATTGTTTACCTTACTTTGCAATGTCTCTCCTGTCAGCTGGCATGAGTAAACGTTTCCATATGGACTCAATGGGAGCTCTTCAGCAGAAAGACAAATAGACACGGGTGCACCCAATATATTCACGTAGCTTTGAACTTAAGTTTGGTGTTAAGAAGGTCCACGTCCTTTTTCCTGGTTTTAATTGAAGAAATTCCATTCTCGCCCATCCAAATCCGTAGAAATGAAAATCGTTTCGGAATGTATTTCATAATTTTCATAACGTTTTATTAAGGGAAAATCGATGGGAATTCTACCTATGTTTGATTGAAGTGTAGTTAATATAAAATTAATTTCAATAATTTCTGAACACTAATTACCGGTACTTTATATTAATTTACCATACTTATATATTTTTCACAATTTTCTAAGATAGTTAACGAGCCTTCGTGGCTCAGGCGGCAGCGTTCCGGTCTCTCACCGCTGGGTTCCGTAGTTCAAATCCCGGTCACTCCATGTGAGATTTGCCGTAGAATTCGTGTAATAACTATTATCCTGGATTTATATGAATTCGACAAAGAATTAAGAGAATAAAAATGATTTTTTTAAACATTGTAACAACAAAACATATTCAGAAAATAATTAAAACTTAAAAACAAAGTCTGCTGCTGATGCTGCTGCTGTTGTTGTTATTGTTGTTCGGACTTCAGGTCATGGCCAATTTAGTGCAGTTCTTACACAACCCACCTTTTCGTGTTCTCCTTTCTATGTACCTACGCAGACAAAACTGCAGATAAGCTCTGAGAGTACAGTACAAAGAAGTGTAGAAGCAGACTGTAAAAACCTTCCTTAATGCCAAAAGAGCCAGAAATCACAGAAGAAATTTATAACACTGGGTCAGAATTCAAAATAAACAACAGCAGACATTTTAACAGGATCTTCAAGCAGCATGTAAATGGCTATCAAACACCAAGTTTGAACTTAAAGAGAGACTATGGAAAACTGGCAGTTAACAATAAAAAACCGTGGGATCCTAGCCAAGTACTTCAAGACACTGCTTAACTGCGAAGAACCCAGAGAAAAATGCCCGAGAATAATTCCAGAGCAAAGAAACAACGATTAAGCTCCTCCTACCCCTGATGAACTTCGGATGATAGTTGAGGGACTGAAGAATAACAAAGCCACCGGGGAAGATTCAATCATAGCAGAAATTTTGAAAAGTGGAAGAGAAATTACCATTAATGCCCTAGGTCAAGAGATAGAAAAGATCTGGGAAACTGGAATAATACCTAGTGAATGGACAACAGCACTGATTCACCCTCTATAAAAAAAAGGTGATAGAACTGGCGTCAGTAATTATCGTGTCATTTCTATCACACGTCATACTTACAAGGTACTCTCCAAAACACTGCGGGATAGACCAATAGAGCGAGTAGATCATCAACTTGGCGAATGTCAAGGTGGATTCAGGAAAGGGAGATCCTGCGTTGAGCAGATTTGGTGCTTGGAAAGAGTATTGGAAAATTATGTCTCTAAGGACCTGGTAGTTGTCTTCGTTGACTTTAAGAAAGCCTATGACTCGGTCAACCGGAAAGTATTGTTTGGCATCTTGATAAAATTTGGAGTGGACTGTAAAACAGTGGAAATTATCAAGTAAACTCTAACACAGATACATTTAAAAGAAAAATTCATGGGAGAACTACCCAAAGAGAGGTTAATTAAAACTGGTGTCAGACAAGGTGATGGACTGTCCCCAGTTCTATTCAATTGTATGTTAGAAATCTCATCCGAGAATAGGAAAAGGAATTAGCCGGAAAAGGGTTACTGAACAAAGTTCACATTGGAGGGTCTAAAACTGGCGTGAGAATCAACTGCCTTGCATTTGCTGATGACCTAGCAATCCTGTCAAGAAACATAGCGATAGTTGTGGAAAAACATGCTGAAAAAGCAGGCAGAGAAATCTGGCCTCCAAATTTATTTCGAGAAAACAAAATAGAATACCAATATTCAAACAGCACCTCAACACCTAACAACAGAGTACGGTAAAATAGAAAAAATGGACAGTTTCAGACATCTTGGTGAGATAGTGCAGATGAAAACTAACAACAGCGGGAGAGAGAAGATGGCCGCAGCTCTTCGTGGGACGCATGTCCTGTACAAGGGAAAGGTAATCTCAAGGAAAGCTAAACTCAGACACAGTGATCAAACCCGCGTGTCTGTACGCAAGTGAATGCCTCAGAATGACAGAAAAGGCTGGGCTGAGAAGAGGAGAAGTATGAACGCAAGATCCTTCACAAAATAATGGACCCTAAGATAACAGATGGACAGTATAGACTCCGAGGAAGAGAAATTATATACATGGATAATGTTCAGGTTGGATGCAACCCAACTAACGAAGCAGATTTTTAATGTGTTGGACAACAGACCCAACGTCTCGGATAAATGGTTCAAGTAAGGTAGAACCTCATGGGCGTGGGACTGAATCAGGAGGACATCTCTAACTGATCAAAATACAGATAAGTGATCAACAAATTTAAGGGCTTCCATGATGAGCAAAATCAGAACAGCGGCTGGACAGAAGAGAGAAGACAGGTGGCCAGAGAAACAATGTAACGTTTTTGGGCT
Source organism: Anabrus simplex (assembly GCF_040414725.1). Lineage (NCBI taxonomy): Eukaryota > Metazoa > Arthropoda > Insecta > Orthoptera > Tettigoniidae > Anabrus > Anabrus simplex. Next base: position 448,484,125 of record NC_090265.1, read on the forward strand.
GCAAAAAAGGCTTCCAGATATGCCTTATAGTTATTTGACGTGGTCTATAATAGCCCTAAATGAGAATAATAATTAAGTACAAGAATCCGAAAATCTCAACAGGTAAATAAAAGCTTGCTGGGCTTATTATTCACCATGGGTAATGCATACCATGGATATATTTCATTCCTCACCAAAGGTGTTCACAGACATGGAAATTCACAGTTGCAGTTAATATTTCCTTATTTCTGAACAATTGAAATTATAACATATGTACGCTTGGAAACCTCTGAAATCCGGACCCACCGGAGGATGCTCAGGATTTCATAGGTTGCTCGACTAACGAACCAAGAATTTCTCGGATGAGCACGGGCAAGTCGGTAACTCATTCGAAAATTAAAGCGCCGTAAGCTTTCTTAACTAGGCCATATCCTCAGAAATTACGATTACATGATGTCACAATGGATTGTACGAGGGGAAATACAGTGTCGAAAACGTGTCGGGAGGAAGCGAACATCATGGCTTGGAAACATAAAAAATTGGACTGGAATTCTCAACACTGAATGACTTTTCCATCTAGTAAGAGAACGCACGACATTTGCCACAGTGATCGCCGACGTCAGGGGGACCTGATATGGTACTTTGAAGATGTACCTAAATGTGAACTGTATTCTCGAGGAAGGTTGCAAATATTAAATATACTCGTACGTGATAGTTAAATTCTCTCTACTCATATTTACAGATACGTAACTTATGTCCGTTGTTCCTTTCAGCTGAATTATGAGTTTAAATCTATCTTCTAATTAAATTAATGACTTTCATTACATACATTCCTCAACACGGTAGAACGGTAGAAATAAATTTACAGAAAAACAGGTATTACTGAAAATATTGATTATGAATTAAACTCATTTCTGCAACGATTTCTTGAGTTTTCTCTTATTTTCTTTACTTCTCCAGTAATAAACCTGAATAAAAAGAGTTGGATTGAATAACTCAGTTAAGTTTGGTTCTACAATCCGTACTATATAGGTTAGTAATTTTCGAGCGCTAGCGGGGAGGGGTGAGGGGGGAGGAAAGTACGCCGTTGATAGCCACATCAAGGTAGCCATAGCTCGAATTCCAGAAATTATACATTACATTTTTGAAATGTAAAGCCATGTCCATATAGTTCATATTGGTTGTAGAACTGTAAGTTTCACGGTTATGATCACGGAATGAAGCTACAATTTCCCCTTTAATTGAGTAAAATATAATAGAATAAATATATTTATTAGTGACCCACCCTATATTTCATCTTTGTACAGTTAAAAACTATTAAATGTTTCATGATTCATATAAAAGAATCGTGAAAATTATCGGTAAGATTTTTGTCACTATTCCTGACTTATTTCTCTCCTATTTGCACAATGCTGTAATAATTTGTTTTTATACCGAGAAACAATCATAATATTTCCGTTTAGTGGAGAGTAAAATCTAACCTCAACATGTGATAAAGGTGTTTTAATTTACAGTAAAATAGTGGAGATGAGACAACATATCAGTAAAGGAGCGCGAAACTATTTCATCATTTTATTTCTTTGCATGAAAGTTAAAGTTTGGATTTTGTTAATTTAATGCAGCATTTGGCAGTACGCTAACTTCATAATGAAATTATTACGTTTTCTTCTTTGCTCGTAGGAGGTGATGAGTGGGCATCTTAGCATCATCGCCATTGTTTGTCGGTAAGTAGCACAACTCTCCTTTGTACACATGGTCGGTTCTATTGACAATAGTGTTCCGCGCGGTGATTTTGAGAAGAACTGGCATTTCATACTTGTTCTCTATAGTGCTGATCACATGTGTAAAGCTCTGCTTTGTTGGAGTATTTACACGAAAGAACTGGGCAGAAGTATATAAAAACCCGGATATTTCAGAGAAACTTTCCACAGACAGTTTATGTAATAGTACTCTGTTAATATCTGCACTATACCTTGTCCAGGGATAGTACATGTTTTTCTTAGATCAGAGGCTGAAAATACACATCAAGTAAGAGATCTGGGATATCTCGATAGAATACAGTCGATGGATACCGAAGCGTAGTTGTTATCACTATTGAAAGCGAGTTCCACCAGAAACGAAGCAATTGTTGATCTGCGAAGGAACGCATGGTTGTGACAAGATGCCCTCTGCTAATTGTAAAAACAAACATCCACACGTTCTGTCCTAGTAATCTGATTATACCTTGGAAGTGATGACATAATCACTGGGCCATCAGTCTATGGACTGGTTTGATGTAACCCTCCAAGACACTCTAGGTTTTACTCTTCAGCTTGATTCCCTCCGACATCCACTCTTATCATATGGTCATATTTATGGCTTGATTTTCCTCTATCATTCATATCCTTACAGTTACTCTTATAACCAACAGAATAAATACTCTACGGTGAATGGTGATCATGTCCTCCCAGCGGACCAAGCACCATTCCGAATAAGCATCCCCCGTCTCAAGTGTTATTAATAAAGGGGAAATATCTAAGAAAATATTCCTGAACAGTGTAACAGGATATTCATAAGAGGACATGTGTTTTTCTTCATTGCGTCTCTTTTTAGGATATAAAGTACAATATCTACGACGACCTTTCGACGGCCATCCTTGACATGCAAAAGTTGTGTTGCTAATGCACATATTTTGTAGCTATGCACGTAGCACAGACTTAACGGGGTACCTTTTAGTTATTGTATCGCCTTCATTGGTAATATTTTGTGATATATAGTGGGTAGTGAGTGTAATTTAAACAATTAATTTGCATCTTGGATGTTAAACTACACTGAGCAAATATTACACCAACATCATCGCACGAAAGAGACTAGAGCTTAATAGATGATATATTATTGGTTCGTTATACAGACAGGTAGCTCAGACCCAAATGTCAGTGTCGAAATGCTTCGTTTGTAGATGCATAATAATAATAATAATAATAATAATAATAATAATAATAATAATAATAATAATAATAATAATAATAATAATAATAATAATAATAATAATAATAATGAAATGGCGTATGGCTTTTAGTGCCGGGAGTGTCCGAGGACAAGTTCGGCTCGCCAGGTGCAGGTCTTTTGATTTGACTCTCGTAGGCGACCTGCGCGTCGTGATGAGGATGAAATGATGATGAAGGCGACACATACACCCAGCCCCCGTGTCAGCGAAATTAACCAATTATGGTTAAAATTCCCGACCCTGCCGGGAATCGAACCCGGGACCTTGGTGGCAAAAGGCCAGCACGCTAACCATTTAGCCATGGAGCCGAACAATAATAATAATAATAATAATAATTTATCTCCTTTGAACTGGAGTGTTTAGAATAAATGAGTGACACATTTCTAATATTAATAATGTTATTTGTTTTACGTCCCACTAACTACTTTTTTAAGGTTTTTGGAGACGCCGAAGTGCCGGAATTTTGTCCCTCAGGAGTTCTTTTGCGTGCCAGTAAATCTACCGACACGAGACTGACGTATTTGAGCACCTTCAAATACCACCGGACTGAGCCAGGATCGAACCTGCCAAGTTGGGGTCAGAAGGCCAGCGCCTCAACCGTCTGAGCCACTCAGCCCGGCTGACAAATTTCTGGCTCGCGACAAGCACTGTCTCGGAAGGTATCACATAGGCCGAAGTTATACTAAATATTCTGCACGAATTTGTAGTTATATACATTTATTAAATTAGTTTTCAGAATTGTACCGTGGATTGTTGCTCCGTCAGAGTGTAGTCGCAATATCTTCGTACATGTAAACAGTATATGTAACCCACATAATATTCTTCACCTTGCAGTGATCGTTTCCGAACGAAATTTCGTCTATAATGCCCATATTATTTTGTTGTTTTAGTGCCTGTATACGAGGGTTGAACTATAGGTGCCCTTACAGAGATCTGTTAAACAGGAACTTTAAGAAAGGGGCTTTTCCAACATCTGGTCTGTATGACCTACAACCGTACTTGCGTCGGCGGTACATATACCAAAAAGTGGAACTACACACAGATGATCAGCAAGGTACGTGCCCAAGGATGACACGCAAAATCGTGAAGCGTAACACACTTTTATTTCCTTTGCTGGCGAGACCTAGTGTGTACAATGAATTTCTGGCAAGGGATAGAAAAAAATTGTTACTTTCATTGACCTGAAAAAGAAGATCTTCCTAATTATTTTCCGTATGCAATTGCTAGTGACTAGGAGTTAACATAAACCAAGTTTGCACATGAATACAACATTTGTGTTTAACTTACCCTTAAATGCTGTCGATTTTGTGAGAAGCTGGAGCGTCGATATAATGCTTTCAAAGCAGTTTTTTAAATGTGCCAGAACAACAGGTCCATGCAATATAATCACTCTGAAATATCAGGGTCTTTTTTTTTTTGCTATTGGCTTTGCGTCACACCCACACAGATAGGTCTTATGGCGACGATGGAATAGGAAAAGCCTAGGAGTTGGAAGAAAGCGGCCGTGGCCTTAATTAAGGTACAGCCCCAGCATTTGCCAGGTGTGAAAATGGGAAAGCACGGAAAACCATCTTCAGGGCTGCCGACAGTGGGATTCGGACCCACTATCTCCCTGATGCAAGCTCACAGCCGCGCGACTCTAACCGCACGGTCAACTCGCCCCGTGAAATATCAGTTAACTGTGGTGCAGGAGTGGACATTTCTGTTGGTTCACAAAGACGAATATAAAATCTACGTCCTGCTAGGATTTCAAACTTGACATAGACTTTATAAATCTGATGAAACACGACATTTATAAAGGCGAGAAAGAAACCAAGATTAATGAGTCAGTCATTCAACAATATTTCTAAATGGTAATTGTAGGATTATTTAATATTCAGTAACATCATCAATTTTTTTTAATCCTCTGTTACTTTCGAGTTCGTCCTTGAGAACTATTAGTTTGGTATCTGACAACCGAGAGAGTTGGCTGTACGGTTTGGAATGTGTATTGGTTAGCTGGCATTCGGAAAATTGTGGGTTCGAACCCCACTATCGACAGCCCTAACGAAGGTTCTCCATAGTCCCTCACACTTTTACACCACGGGGCTCTACCGTAATTAAGGCCGATTATTTCACAGTCCTAGCGATTTCCTATCTTGTCGTCGCCAGAATACCTGTTTCAGTTGGTGATGTTTTAAATCACTAGCAAATATATATATACCGGGTGGGCCGACCGCCGTGGCCCGGCCGCCCCTTATTATTTACTTTTATGAAACCCAACCAAAATTAAATTGCTCTGAATTCTGCATGTGTGTCAGCAATGAAAATGAGCGATGGAAGTAACAAAGGTAAAATGACTATGCACAACTTCCTCGCACAATCCTACGGGCCAGTGTGAAAGCATGTGATTTATCATCTGTTAACCCTCCAGGTTCGGCTTTTCCCTCGGACTCAGCGAGGGATCCCACCTCTACCGCCTCAAGGGCAGTGTCCTGGAGCTTCAGACTGGAGCTTCAGACTCTTGGTCGGGGGATACAACTGGGGAGAATGACCAGTACCTCGCCCAGGCGGCTCACCTCCTATGCTGAACAGGGGCCTTGTGGAGGGATGGGAAGATGGGAACGGATAGACAAGGAAGAGGGAAGGAAGCGGCCGTGGCCTTAACTTAGGTACCATCCCGGCATTCGCCTGGAGGAGAAGTGGGAAACCACGGTAAACCACTTCAAGGATGGCTGAGGTGGGAATCGAACCCACCTCTACTCAGTTGACCTCCCGAGGCTGAGTGGACCCCGTTCCAGCCCTCGTACCACTTTTCAAATTTTCGTGGCAGAGCCGGGAATCGAACCCGGACCTCCGGGGATGACAGCTAATCACGCTAACCACTACACCACAGAGGCGGACATATGATTTATTCCTTTCTGAAATAACACATGTTCCCGTAACAGATCGAATTGAGAGGTTATGCAACGCGATCTGTAATGATAGAAAGTTAAATGAACACCGTAAACCGTGATTGAAAACTCTAGCACGGATATTGACTTTGAGGTGGAAGTGCCGTAGTTTACTATTACTACTGTGTTTGTGGCTGAGTCGATAATGTACCGGTCGCTTGTGGTACCTGAGAGTGTGTAGTGCAGTCGTTCCTTTCCAACCCTATGTAGTCCGCCTCGTTGGCTGAACGGTTAGCGTACTGGCCTTAGGTTCTGAGGGTCCCGGGTTCGATTCCCGGCCGGGTCGGGGATTTTAACCTTAATTGGTTAATTCCAATGGCACGGTGACTGGATGTGTGTGTTGTCTCCATCACCATTTCATCCTCATCACGACGCGCAGGCCGCCTACGGGAGTCAAATAGAAAGATCTGCACCTGGCTAGCCGGACCCGTCCTGAGATATCCCGGCACTAAAAGCCATACGACAAAAAAAAAAAAAACCTATTTACTTTTTTAAATGAAAGATCGTGCCTACTTTTAACGGGGCCACAATATTTATTCACACCTAGATGGTCAAATTACAGTACTTATTCACTCACTCGCGATGATACGTTGCTAATACAGGCCCTATCGAGAAACAAGGCAGAACGCACTCGAGTGAGAACGTCTGTATCTCGAGTGGTTTATTGACAGAATACTACTGTCCACCGATTCGTTGCGAAAACTTGAACGACGATTGCGGTCAACTGGGACACTTGGAGGTAATTTCTGGTCCAAATGAAGGGGCTGTTCTGCGCGCTGTCTGGAATACTCCTCATATAAGTACACGGACATTTGCACGGCAGAACATCTCCATCCGGTCGTCTGTTAGGCGAATATTGCATATCAACACATTTCGTCCGTACAATCTGCAGTTATACCAGCAGTTCCACGGACGTGATTTCGATGCTCGAGTAACATTTTGTCAATGGCAATTACGCAGTCCGGCCTAGGATGCAGCCCTTTTTTCAAGAGTCTAGTTTTCAAATGAATTACGATTTTAAAACTTTTGTACTGTGGATCGGCGCAAAATGCACTATTGAAGCGCGGATAATCCCCATTGGGTAAGACAGGACGCAATTCAAATACAGTGGGAAGTAAATTTCTGGTGTGGGATCTTGGGCGACTAACTAATTGAATCATATTTTTTCGACGTCCATCTGACGAGAGCACGCTTCCTTTATTTTCTTCAAACCGAACTTCCACATTTGCTTGAGAACGTGCCACTGCTCGACCGATTAGTAATGTAGTTTTCAGCAAGACGGGGTCCGACCTGGCGGATCAGTAGTCGTCCAGAACCATCTTCATACTTGATATCCTAAGAATCTGGCCCGCCATATAACCTAATATTACGCCACTTGAATTCTTTCTGTCGGCTCACTTAAATCAGTAGCGTATGCAAAAGAGCCTGATAATACTGGTCACCTTCGGCAAATGATCACTGAGGCTTGTCAAGCTGTTACACGTTAAATATTACAACGAGCAATAATGTCGTTAAAAAATCGTGCTGAAATCTGTATAAACCAATGTCGTCAACGGTTAGAGCCTGTTTGCTGCTCTGACTATGCAGGGTACACTATTTCCTACCTAGGCCGTCATTTTGTAGTCCAATCTGGCAACGTAACGTCGATATACATGGCCCTTTTCAGGACCAAATAAAAATTCACTCGTTGGAGCTAGTAGGTATGTGGCCCTATCACATCCACTGCAAACGGCATAAAGCGAGAAAAAACGAGGCACCAGCCTGGAAATGGAACCTGTTTCTAGCAGCTTGGCTCCTCAAAAGCAGCGAAACGTCATTCAGCTACCTTAGCTACATAGGGCCAGGGCGCATGACTGGCACGTATGGTAGTACTAACAGACACTTCCTGTCCATACGTAAGGTAGTGTTATTCGCAGCTGTGAAGCGTTATAAAAATTCGTTATAATTTAAGTCACTGAAACAACATTGGCACCAGTTATCTCATCTATAATCCAGATCACGAACTCAACGGAATAGTGGTATTGAGACAATATAAGATCAGGTACCAACGCTTTTAGGTGGGCTGTGATGTAATCTACGTGTTCATTCGTAGACATTTATCAAACTTATCGAGAAGAAGAAAGTTTAACACGTTTAAACTTCAGGATGAATCTTTCGCCAGATATTTTCAGAATATGATCGATGTCGAGCTGACTATTAATCCAGTTAGCACAAATGAACTTTAGCAAGAATGGGCCACTATGAGGAAGATATTCACGAAGTCAGCTGAGGAAACCATTGGTTTTATAAAGCAGAAGAGGCAAGACCGGTTTGACGACAACAATGGGGAAATTTTGTTTCATCTATGTAAACAAGGGAAGCCTATCTCCCATCTTCAACATCCATTGAAGAAAGCACATTTTCTATATCTCAAAATAACATGTCAGACACAGATGAGATAAATTAAGAATACCTGATGGCAACAGAAAGTTCATGAACTTCAGAGAGTTTCTGATGCTTGGACCCTGGGGAACGTTTACGCCGGAATAAAAGAGCTGGGTGATACATCTCGCTCTTCATCAAGTACACTGAAAAGTGCAGACAACTCTACCACTCTTACTGACAGCCAGAAAATCGTGGAGCGTTTAAAGGAGCATTTTTCTACCCTTCTAAATCGTCCTTCCTCTGGTGGCGAAGATTTTCTTCATGATGTGCTTCAACAACCCTCCCAACCATGGAAGACACGCCAACTTACCAGAATTCAGTGTATATCACAATCGACTGAAACTTAGAAAGTCATCTGGTCCAGATAACATTCCTCTGGAATTAATTCAAGCTGGCGTTCAATCCCTTTCACTCTCATCACCAAACTTTGGGATGTCAGAGAAGTACCTGCTGAACTAAAAATGACACTAACATCATAATCTTCAAGAAAGGTGATCGTAGTATTTGAGGCAACTACCGCGGTATATCACTAATATCTACTGTAGGTAAAGTTCTCTCAAAAATTTTGCCTCCAGGTTATTTCTGAAAGGATCCTGCCAGAGTCCTAATGTGGGTTTCGAGCCTCCAGAAGCACAACTAATTTGATTTTCTGCGCACGGCAACTCAAGGAAAAACACCGAGAGCAACAGAATCCTCTCTTCTTAGTATTTTATGACCTAGAAAAGGAATTTGAGTCTGTTCCAAGATCTTCTATCTGAGCGGTGCTAAAACACTTTGGCTGTCCTCAGCGTTGAGATCTGGTTCAGGCTGTTCAGGATGGCATGACCGGGCACGTATCTCATCCGAATAATATCTCAGACGAATTTCCTATTACTCGTGGACTGAAACAAGACTGTGTGGTTGCCCCAACACTATTTGGATTACATTTGGCTGCCCTGCTATATGAATCACCTGCGAACAACACAGGTATCTTTTTCATGGAGGGCTTTTCAACCTAGCCACACTTCACTCCTTGGGGCTCATCCAGGTTACAAAGGTAACCAAAATTTTGTATGCAGATTATGCTGTATTACCTACACTCACACTAGAGGAATTGTAACAGACATTCAGCTTCCACAAAAGTTCATTTCGTCGTTTTGGACTCACCATTAATATTTAAAAGACCAAGATCCTGGCTCAACCTTCACCCGAAACAGCCTTTCCACATTTCAACGTCTATCTCAGATAGCCTACTCCACTTGAGCAGATAGACCATTTTTCTTACCTGGGTAGTAATATCTACTGTAGGTAAAGTTCTCTCAAAAATTTTGTCTCCTGATTATTTCTGAAAGGATCCTGCCAGAGTCCTAATGTGGGTTTCGAACCTCCAGAAGCACAACTAATTTGACTTTCTGCGCACGGCAACTTAAGGAAAAACGCCGAGAGCAACAGAATACTTTCGGATGCCTAAATGCCCCACTAATGGGCTCTCATGATGAGAAAATATACAGGAGGGTCTTAAACATCTGCTTCCACCTTGTATTTTTCTCTTCTTCGTTATCTTCTTCTTAACGAAGACTGATAAACAACAAGAGATAATATAGAGGAGGGTCCAAAAGTATTCCTTCGTTAACTTCTTCTTCTTCTTCTTTTTCTTTGTTAACTACATCTTCTTCTTCTTCTTTTCGCCTTAAGGAAGGTTCGAGGACTAGAAGGGAAAACGTACACGGGGTCTTAAAATTGTCCTGCCTCCTGCTCCTCTAATTTCGTGAAGTAAAATACCAAGGTTGTGCCTGGAGTTGTGCTTCTGATCGTAATGTATTGTGTGTCGAAATTGTGAGAAAAATGTGGAGAAAGGAATTGGTGCTGCCCATGCATCATTCAGGCGACGATCACACTGGATGTTCACGAATAAAGAACATGAAACCTCGCAGTTGTCATCACAACATCGCTGTTTAGCTGTGAAACGTGTAGTACCCTTTACCGACGTGATTAGAAAAAGCTTGAGCGCCTCCAAGATCAAAAACTTTGATCCATCTTTGAGGTCGAAAGGGAAGACCATATCATCCACATTGGCGTTCTTGAAACTGTGCATGCCAGGAGCATAGAACTGACCACCACTGGTCATCTGCTTAGATGAATTGACCATGTCTGTCGGATGAGTGGTTCCAGATTTCCTCACCAAATCCTCCATGGTGAACTTCGTGGAGCCCACATGAGCCCCTATGAGATGCCAGGTCTCACTCCACAGACCTGGGACACGATTGCTCAAGACCGTCCAATTGGTACCAGACCATCCCTGCTGCTGTCAATCTGTATGAAGGGGAACGACGCAGACGTGAAGATATAAGGAGATAAGCACGAAAACTCCTTGCAGTACATCCGCGCCCTCCTTCAACAATTCTGTGGAATCCCTGTGGACACTTGTTCCATGCTAGGATTGGTCTGTTCCACCATAGAAAATACACCCACAGACAGAAGTGAATTTAATGGAAGAAGATAGTTATTCGGAAACAATGTTAAGCCGACAACGAGTTTATTGGGTTGTATATCTCAAAAGTAAGAGGTGGCCGGGCCGCGTGGTATCAGACAACGGTTATCTTCTGAACTATGTTAAATGTTCACACAAGGTACAGATCTTATGTTGAAGTTGAATACGGTATGGAAGCATTGAAAATAATTCCGATAAGTCACAAGATATTCAAATAATATGCAACTAGAGAACAAACTACAGTAAATCTTCCAGTATCGCATGAGGAGAATTTGAGTGTAGGTACAATTATTTAAATAACAGAGGAAATCAAACCTGTTTCCACAACGTACGGATCAATCACGTAATGAAGTGATGATAAAGAAAGTAAAAACTGAGTGGTTTAATTTCATACTGAGATGAATGTTGGCAGTCATTTTAGATATCATTTTCTCTAAATCAACTCGCACTCGCATCAGGCAAATACGCTTTTAAGTACTGTGGTCGTCCGCCTCTGTGGTGTAGTGGTTAGTGTGATTAGCTGCCATCCCCGGAGGCCCGGGTTCGATTCCCGGCTCTGCCATGAAATTTGAAAAGTGGTACGAGGGCTGGAACGGGGTCCACTCAGCTTCAGGAGGTCAACTGAGTAGAGGTGGGTTCGATTCCCACCCCAGCCATCCTGGAAGTGGTTTTCCGTGGTTTCCCACTTCTCCTCCAGGCAAATGCCGGGATGGTACCTGACTTAATGCCACGGCCGCTTCCTTCCCTCTTCCTTGTCTATCCCTTCCTATCTTCCCATTCTCCCTCAAGGCCCCTGTTCAGTATAGCAGGTGAGGCCGCCTGGGCGAGGTACTGGTCATCCTCCCCAGTTGTATCCCCGACCCAGAGTCTGAAGCTCCAGGACTCTGCCCTTGAGTCGGTAGAGGTGGACTCCCTCACTGAGTCCGAGGGAAAAACCGACCCTAGAGGGTAAACCGATAAAGAAGAAGAAGTACTGTTGTCCATTTAAAAACCACATGTTTTAAAATCCTTCCAAATTAACGACTGCTACGCATGGCTGTGGTAGTAGTGCTTGATTTTCGCTTGAAGGGGCGAACAATGGGATTTTCAGCCGTTTTCAACTCAAATTGAAGGACGGAAAAGAAGATTGAAGAAGTCCAAAAGTCAAAGAGAATGATAAAGTGCAGGCGTAGCATACTTTATTCATTCAGGCTTGGAGGAGAACAGCAGCTAAATAAGAAATGTCAAGAAGGAAATATGAAAACGGAGACTGCTACAAGCTATTTCATGCTTTTAATGTTTGAACCGCTGGGGAGATGGATACGTTCGCATCCCTGTATCAATCTTCGAAATCGAAATTCCCACTTTGTTACAAGAAGACCTACAGTAGAGTTTTAAGTGAAATTGTAATGGCATACAGTCCATTTTGGAAAGCTCTCCTGCATTGATCGGGTTTTGAACACAGGTCAATCCGGGGAGAAGGCATTGTCACAACTAGACTTTTCATTTATCACATAAGTACAGTGCTTAAGGTTGAAGACAACAGTACCCTCTGGATTATAACACAGAAATTAACTTGACAGCATTTAAGAATGGTAACATCGTACAAGATTTGCAGAATCATTTTTTAGTTTTTGTGTGTTCTTTTGACAAAAAATCTCTCCTCTGAGCTTATATCCACAGGTGCTCGAGTGTGTAATTTCAATTGGAGCGCGTCATATTCTATTTTAACGAACGAACGGCTGGACGGAGGCGCGTTCGCCACAGGAATGTTAGTTTGTCCGCCCGACCCGCATCTCCAGCCTGTCATTGTATGCTGATGAACCTAGGACGACAATGTCACCCAGGGACGCGTGGCTGTAATTATCCGCGGGGCCCGCTCTACACGTGGGCCGAACAGTGATAAACAGTTCTTTGCTTGCGGATCTCCTGACATCTAACTGTCCCGATAACCCTTTACCTCCCAGGTAACTCATCAATCACTACTGCGAACATCATGTACTCATCTACAGACAGATGTACCTTCGAATCCATTTATTTTCACGACCATGTAAACATCTTAAATGAGTACTTAACCCTTGACTATGGAAGTGCGTCTGTTTGACCGTGGCAGAAATATTAACTAGTCCTTTTTTCCTCACTTATCCGTCCCAGGGTTTGCACGCTTATAATACCTTCCTGGCTTAACCGAGCCTGTCACCCATATTCATTTTACTGCCCTTAGTATCAACGTAGCCGTGATAATAGGCAGCTGGGTTTTATAGTGGTCAGAAGACCTTAGTGTCCTTGGTTTGTACCTGGACATAGAGCATCGTGGGGGGAGAATGAGTACCTACATCAGTGATCGCACTAATACATCGAAGGTTTCCGGCGACGCAAGGATGGGAAAGGACTAGGATTGGGGAGGTAGCGACCGTGGCCTTGGTTAAGGTACAGCCCATGCATTTGACTGGGGTGAAAATGGGTAACCACGAAAAACATCTTCGGGCCAGCTGACGGTAGGATTCGAGCCCATCATCTCGCGAATACGTACTTACACTTACATCAGAGAATCTTCGAATGTATTGTTTGAAAAATTGCAATAATGTTATTCTACAGCAACATATGCGGTGACAAATGGACGATTGTAATCCACTAGTTAGACTGATAAAAGACAACTTTTAAAGCAAATTGAGATGTCATTTTGCAATGATTATAGTATACGAGCATAAAATCTCTATCAACTGCCAAATTAAAAACGGTAATGTGATTATTTTGGTATTTCAAAGAGCGAGTGAGTTGGCCGTGCGGTTAGGGTCGCGCAGCTGTGAGCTTGCATTCGGGAGATAGTGGGTTCGAATCCCACCTTCGGCAGTCCTGAAGATGGTTTTCCGTGGTTTCCCATTTTCACACTAGTCGAATGTTGAGGATGTACATTAATTAAGGACACGGCCGCTACCTTCCCAATACTAGCCCTTTCCCAACCTTTCGTCGCCGAAAGCTTTCGATGTGTTAGCGCGACGTTAAACCACTGGCAAAAAGAAAAAAAATGTCTTCCACAATCTCCTGTCATCACTTGATAAATTTCTTTCCCAGGACTACCCCATTTCCATGCCGTTAAGTAGCTTACCAGTAAAAGGGCAGATATGCAAGTAGTAGTCTCTTGACCAAAGTGCGTTTCCACCTTAGACATACTGACGAAGGTTCAGCGCCAATGTATCTCCTAAATAGTGATCATAGATTATTTGTGACCCTAACGTGGACGCAAGTTTTCAGAGCCGCTTAACGTCAATGTTATTCTGATGGATAAAAGTCAAACCTCTCTTTAAACTACTTTTTCGCTTTCTTGATTTGTGTGTGTGTAAGAAGATTGTCCAAAGACTGAAATACAGCGAAGTAAAAACGATAAGGACAGAATGTAATAGCGAGACAGCTCTAGCAGAATGTTGTGAAATAAGTGTAAATAAGGCAATAAGGACTCAAACATTAACAACAAGGGAAATTAATAATAATAAAATAATAATGTTATTTGCTCCACGTCCCACTGACAATTTTTACTGTTTTCGGAGACGCCGTAGTGCCAGAATGTTGTCCTGCAAGAGTTCTTTTTACGTGCCAGTAAATCTACCGACACGAGGCTAACCTATCTGAGTATCTTCAAATACAACCGGAATGAGCCAGGATCGAACCTGCCAAGTTGGGGTCAGAAGGCCAGCGCCTCAACCGTCTGAGCCACTCAGCCGGTTAAAAGGGAAATTAGAGGGATTATTAGGTGGTCGGTGAGCCTCCGTGGCTCAGACGGCAGCGCGTCGGCCTTTCACCGTTGGATACCGTGGTTCAAATCCCGGTCACTCCCGCTGAGATATGTGCTGGACAAAGCGGAGGCGGGACAGGTTTTTCTCCGGGTACTCCCGTTTTCCCTGTCAGCTTTCATGCCAGCAACACTCTCCATTCTCATTTCATAGCATCTATCAGTCATTAATAAATCACTTTGGGAGTGGCGACCCCATCGTACTAATAGCCTACGTCTGCTTCATTCATTCCATCCCTGACCCAGTCAATGACTGGAAAACAGGTTGTAGGTTTTCATTTTCATTTGGTGGTCGATAGGATGTACAAGAAAAACGCCTTAAGAGAAAAAATAACGAAAGACCAGTGCTATTTTGCAAGTGGCACACCTACTAAAATATTGTAAAGAAAGGAGAAAAAATAGAGAGCAATATATAGATGGAGGGGGGGGGGATAAATATCTGACATTGAATATGAACTAAAATAGGAAAAACCACGAGGAACAGCAAAATTATGTAATATGATCAGAGGAATATGGGAAAAGAAATCTAAAGAAGGTGAAAACAAAAAGACATGTAGTAAGGATATATATGAGGAGGTATCTTTGACAATCTAACTTACTTGAAGTAAAGGAAAATACCTCAGAATCTAAGGTTGTCCAACTTTTAAAGATATATCCAAGTAATATTCGTGGGATATGTACTGTATTAGCAAAGTGTGTTTAAATAATATTTCTTGTAATATTGCATAAATTGGAATACCTTTGATATTTTGTAATACAGTTCTAACAAAACTAACTGCATGTAATTGTTATGTTTACAATAAATGAACACTCTCCCAAGTTGGTGGCGATTGCAATAGTAGTTCATTCATTCATTCACCTCTGCCATTGTTGGCGAGACCTAGTGTTTACAGTGCAATATATCTTTGCTATGGTTTAAATCAGGGCCTCTCAAACGCCCAAAATCTCACGCGTGCAGACAGAGGCGCAACAGCTCCGTGTACTGTGCATCGCTGCCGCTCGGCATGGCTCGGATCAACGCTTCGTCTCTGGGCTACTCGGCTATGCTCGGCTCTACTCGGCTATACTCCGCTCAACTCAGCCCGGATTTGGTGCGCTACGGCGCAAGTGGGGCAGAGGGAGACAGGCAGAGCGAGCGAGACAGGTGTGAGGAAAGAGAGAGTAAGCGCTATTGCTCCAAATCGAGGAGTGGGGGGTCTGCACTCTGGTCAACCAAGCCAAGTCATCTTTTGCACCGTGCACAGTGCATGCACCACGCGCATGCACCCTGAGATGCCCTGGTCTAAATAAAATTTGTTACTTTCATTTAACAGTCTCAGTCTCTTCCTTGTTTTTGAAAGATGACAGGGGCTGAGGTATGAGTGATGCTAGTAATGTCGTTTCTTACGCAGCCAGTACCTGTGTTAAATGGGGGTGAAAATGTCGCTCATAGGGTCGGTTAATGCGTATACTTCAGTCGGCTTGGCAGACCGATATGTAATAGCAACTTCTGGTTCGATGAGAACAACGCATATCCAATTAATTCATAATTTCCCTCGTGCGCCTCTTCAGTGACACCAAGGCCATTTATAACAGCCTGACAGTGGAGCTGTTTAGGACCAAACTAATGTTCGGGCTGAGTACTCAACATACATACCTGCACCTAGTTTCATAAAGAGATGATAACAATTGATTGGCCTTTACTATGTTTGAGAAATGAAGTCCAATACTTAACTAACATCACAAAACATTTGTTTTCGTAAGAGTGACAAAGTATTCTTCCTTCTGAGGCTAATACACTAATTAAATGTATATGGATGATGATAATGGGGGCTTTCTAACCAAGGCGTTGCAGTCGTCCTCACCAACCAGAAGGACGGGGGGAACCATTCCCCGTCAGAAAGCCGAAAAGTTTAGGAACGATATTTCTACTTATGGAGAGGCGCATGGCCTTGAGGATCACTCATTATACACCAAAATATGTTCCAGGTTAATTCATGAATACAAAGGAAACCGAGTCTAGAGTTAACCACTCTATCCCACTTAATGCCGAGATTCCTTAATCTTAACTAAAACGTTATGTCACTCCTCCATGAGCCTTCTTGGCCCGTACGGAGAAGGGTTCTTGAAGCATGATGCTGTTAACAAAAATAATAGACAAATTTATACTCAACAAATTCAGTTTTACGAAGGATTTACATTTATCTATGTTAGACTTGGAAAAAGTAGTGTGTATTTTATTGTTTTATAATGTGTTTTTACAGGTATGTTATAGGGTTGTAATAATAATAATAATAATAATAATAATCATATAATAATAATAATAATAATAATAATAATCGTATGGCCTCAGTTACCGTGTGCAGACATTTCAATTTGACGCCATCTGGCTGTCTGCTCGTCAATTTCGACGTTCCGTTTTACTCTAGGCCCCCACTAGATGGCAGACCGAGTAAACCGAAACTCTCTTGGGCGTCTATGGCTGAGATTTAATGAATTTTGTCGGGTAAACACCAAATGTGTCACCAGAGATCTTTAACATGCCGACATCGTACGACATGGAGTGTCGAATGGACTTTTTTCCGCCCTTCAAAAATCCGACTACCTCTGGCGGGTTTGAACCCGCTATCTTGGGATCCGGAGGCCGACACTCTACCGCTGATCCACAGAGGCAGCTATAGGGTTGTAATTGTTGTATTTGGTGTTCGACTGACTAGAGAATTAAAGCTACACGATTTTTAACAAAATAATTTACCTATCTTAGTCTTAGGAATCAACCGCTGGTGTTTTGCTTTCATTACCAGATGGCAGGACAATCGGTTAATTTAAATTGGTGTCCAGGTAGATCGAAAGGTCCGCACTTCGGAAGGTCTGTCACCTAGAGAATAGCCCGTACTGAAGTAGTAAACGTTCATGTGATCATCTTTACTTATACAAGAATGCTGAAAGGTGAGATGGAATAAAGAGTGAAAAGTAGCAGTGGATGCTTCTCTTGCCCCATGTTGACGGTTACAATGTTTTTTTTTTTTTTTTTTTTTTGCTAGGGGCTTTACGTCGCACCGACACAGATAGGTCTTACGGCGACGATGGGATGGGAAAGGCCTAGGAGTTGGTAAGAAGCGGCCGTAGCCTTAATTAAGGTACAGCCCCAGCATTTGCCTGGTGTGAAAATGGGAAACCACGGAAAACCATCTTCAGGGCTGCCGATAGTGGGATTCGAACCTACTATCTCCCGGATGCAAGCTCACAGCCGCGCGCCTCTACACGCACGGCCAACTCGCCCGGTGGTTACAATGTGAGAATATTATACAGTATTTTTAGAATTAACAACTAGTCCTAGAAGGACTGTAAGAAGGCTGACCAGCCGATGCGATAAAGTCGCACTGGTTTATCCGCGATGACGTAGGCTCGATTCCCCGACAGGAAACGCATGTAACCTTGGAGTTCACTCTGCGTACGACAGAAATGAGTGCCAAGTTAATTCTTGGAGGTAGACAGACATAGGCCTGCAGTAATGAAATGGCGTATGGCTTTTTTTTTTTAGTGCCGGGAGTGTCCGAGGATATGTTCGGCTCGCCAGGTGCAGGTCTTTTGATTTGACGCCCGTAGGCGACCTGCATGTCGTGATGAGGATTAAATGATGCTTAAGACGACACATACACCCAGCCCCCGTGCCAGCGAAATTAACCAATGATGGTTAAAATTCCCGACCCTGCCGGGAATCGAACCCGGGACTTAGCACTTAGCAATAGAGCCGGACAGGCCTGCAGTTAACCACTCCATTACATTTAGTGACGAGAATACGAATAGTATAGGCACCACCAGAGTAGTCAAGAGTCTGTACGGAAGGGCTTGTTTTCATTGTTTTACTAATCAGTGAAACACGTTGTTATTTCAGAAATTTGGTGTTCATGCCAATGTGGAAGCCGGTATCGTGTAAGACAAAATCACCTTGTGTACAGATATTGTTCCTCAGAAATGAAGGTATATTATTTTGTGTCCCAGTCTGTACGTATTGGGCATAGGTAGAGCAAGTAGACGCTATATTACTCAACAGGGAATAAAAGCACAAAGCAAGCTTAGCTATTATCCTTGGAAGAGTTGAAGGTAAAGCCTTCCACTATCCGTAACCTCGACACTGAATTAAGTTTAGTATTTAGCCCTATGCCCAATGGCCTTTGTTCCTAGGAATTAACCTAGTGATAGACTGAGTGAACTTCAATGCCATATTCTTGTGGAAGTGGAAACAAACAAACAAACAAACAAACAAACAAACAAACAATCAAGCAAACAAGTTTGCTTGCTTAGACGATGAGCTTCTACCTTGTGGTGTAGAGGTAGAGTGGAAATCGCGATTTTTAAATTATTCGACTCCCTGACGGAAATTGAACCCACGTTTTTCTTATTTACAGAGCACATTTTTACGGCCAAGGTTTGACAGCCTGGGGTTCACTGCAAAGCAATTGGGTTTATCGCAAAATTCATCTCGATACCGCTCTCTTTTACGCATTGTATATCCTAGCTGTATAGAAACCTTTTAAGGTGTGTGTTTTAACAATCCTTTATATGCCCCCCCCCCACCCTCCCAACCACCACCACCTATTTTACCACTAACTGCATCCCATCAAAACCCACCAAATGGATTTATGAAGAAGTAACAGCACAAGAGCAACCCCACTTACTGTATATGCTAACGGGCCTAGATAAAATCATTCTGCCGCAATATATCATAAATGAGAATCCTCAGATTTGTTTATACATTTATCGGCAGGGTTCCAACAATGAGGCACCGTTGTTTGACACCACTTTATCCAAGATCGTGCCAACTGTCTTGGGTTAGAATGCTATCACTAGACCATGAGTGGTAGTCGAGCGTAATATACTTGTTACTTAAATTCGTTACAAAATTCATTCGTAAGGCATGATTTGCTTGAAGCCATCTATTCACTTACGGTCAGGATGACCAGATGACTCGTTTACTCCTCGAGTGTTGTTATTTCATATTGTCCTGCCCGTCCCATCGTTTTTACATTTCGTGGCGTTTTCCAAATGTTCCTTTTTTGTAAATAAATGTAATAAAATATTTTACTACATGTTGGTAGGAGATGGTAAAGTAAAGTTTGATAACATGAGGTCATCTTAGGCTTCGCCTTTCTCTTTGTTTCTAAATATGTTAATTATTTTTGAGTTATTACTTAACATAGAGCATAATATAACTTCATAACACTGATGTTTAATTAAATAGAACAGGGCGAGTTGGCCGTGCGGTTAGGGGCGCGCAGCTGTGAGCTTGCATCCGGGAGATAGTGGGTTCGAATCCCACTGTCGGCAGCCCTGAAGATGGTTTTCCGTGGTTTTCCATTTTCACACCAGGCAAATGCTGGGGCTGTACCTTAATTAAGGCCACGGCCGCTTCCTTCCAACTCCTAGGCCTTTCCTATCCCTTCGTCGCCATAAGACCTATCTGTGTTGGTGCGACGTAAAGCAACTAGCAAAAAAGAAAAGAAATAGACATTCTGGATATTGAGAAAAATAATATTGATTTTTAATTCACAGTGCTCAAGGTGATTATTTTAACGTTTAACGTTCTTGACTAAAATTAAAAATCATGTGATGTCCGTGGAAATGCGACTAAAATGCTAACATCTTGTAATCCGTAACTATGTGTTTTTCTTTGTAATTTGTTTTACGTAGCACCGACACAGACAGGTTTTATGGCGACGATGGGATAGGACAGGGCTAGGAATGTGAAGAAAGTGACCGTGGCCTTAATTAAAATACAGGCCCAGCATTTTCCCTGTGTAAAAATCACCTTCAGAGTTGGCGACAATGTGGCCTGAACTTACTATTTCCCAAATGCAAGTTCACAGCGTAACAATCCAATTGGTAATAAGTAATAACAAAATGTAACATCTAGTACTTAGTACCTGCTTGTTGTTTTAAGTGGCCATTAGGTCATCAACCCCTCAGAATAAATTACTCATTTTCAAGCTACCAACCACGTTAAAACATATGTTCCGTTTTGGACCTCAGAAATATAGTCATCCTACTTAAAGTTCAAGTATTCTGATATAAAAGATATTTCAAAAATACACATCGTAATTTCAGAATTGGATCGCTCACATATAGAGAAGGAAAAAAGTGTATATGAACATGGGTCCAAAAACGCGTACTTTCCAAGATATCAGACTGTCTTGGGATAGAACCTCAGGTACTGTGGGCTAACTTGCACATTCTGATGAACTCCGGTCATTGCTTTACAAGAGGAGTTCGAAATGCTTGTCTCCTGCCATCCTACAGGCTTGTACTCTTCGTCGCATGGAGTTACGAACACGTTCGAATACGCCTGGTGTTGTTGATATTATTTGAAAAGACCTTACAATTCAGCCATGAAGCGTTGCTTCATCCTCCACAGCAGTGGTGTACAAAAAAGCCTTTGCGTATCCCCACAGAAAGATGCCCAACGGGTTCAGGTCAGGTGATCGTGGAGGCCAAGAAGGTACACATTTCCGGACCCAAGTTTATTTCCCCTTTTCTCCTTCTCTGTATTTGAGGAATCCATCCCTGAAAGCACGTCGAGTATATTTGAAACACATGCATTATTAGTACGATCGGCACGAAATGTACCTTAAATGATTATCATTCATCCATAGTTAATATGAATCATTTACTCGAAGGTTTATTCGGGGGAAGGGATGCAGAAAGTAGTTTACATTATGTCTCCATGTCGATATCTTGCAATTTATGCTCGAATCTGAAATGAAATGCAGCATATTTGACATAAATATCAGCATTTCTAAGACTAAAGATATATTAGTTAAGACTAAATCTGCAAAGACTGAATGTACTGGATTAGAGATGTACGTAGGACGTACTTCTCCCGAGATGATGGATAATAATGTAACGAAGCATGTAAACTAATTCAGTGATTCCCCAGCCGATGTTTTCTTGATTGGCAATTTAGTGATTTCCTTCTTAATCGGTGATTTAGTAGTACTCTCATTGCTTTGCACAAGCTTGTTTTTGTAGCCAAACGTGTAGGGTAACCACAGAACTGAATAGTATTTTGTAAAGAAGGAACTTAGATCGAGACAAAATTATTCTTAAAGAGAAGTAAGCTTGTAATTGTGCGTGACGGATCATAATCACGGATTTCCAGTTTTACGTAGAATTAAAACTGAAGGGACGTGATTTTTCATTTCAAAATGACTGGACAATATTATTCTTAACACTGCATTGTCTTCGCTGTACGAGAATAAACCCCGGGTAACTGATGTGGATTTTGTCCAGCTTTACGGCCGGATGGCCTTGCTGACGTCAAACTTGTGTTGAAGGATGTAGGCATGTTTCTGTGGCGGTTGATAGTTTGATGTGTTGTGTTGCATCTAGATGAAGAGAAGTATTTTATAAACATCCAGTCTCCGAGCTGGAAGAATAAACCACACCCAGTTAAAATCCTCAGTCCAAACAGGAATCGAATCCAGGACCATATGAACCGATGGCAAGTGCGCTGATCATTCAGCGAAGCAGCTGGACTTAGTTGCTGGTATAAATATGTGTGAAGAATGACAGACCAATGTTCGGAATTCTTCTTCCTCTTTTCCCACACCTGTGGGGTCGCGGGTGCGAACTGCACCATACATGTGGATTTGGCCTTGTTTTACTGCCGGGTGCCCTTCCTGACGCCAACTATATATGGAGGGATATAATCACTATTGTGTGTTTCTGTGGGGAGTAGTTGTGCGGTGTGTTGTCTGAATTTAAACAGGAAAGTGTTGGAACAAACACAAATACCTAGTCCCCGAGGCAGAGGCATTAATCAAATGCGATTAAAATCCCCGATCTGAAAGGAAATTGAACCCGGGATCCTCGGAACCAAATGCCTCAAGACAATTATTCGCAATGAAGACGGAAATTTAGAAATGATCATGTATGAAGCTGTGCGTATGAATTGGTTTCGATGGTGTTATCATGTGAGGCGAATTGAGGACGCGATGATTATACTTGGTTTAAAATGATTCCATAATAAGAGATTTGCGTTAAAAATAACTGAGTCTACATTGCGACTTGATATTAGACGATTATAGAGAAGATTATTTTGCTAGCCATGGTTAAAAACTGAAAGCTGGAAAGCTTAACACTCTAAAACATAAAAGTATGTAGACTATGCTCGCGTGTAGTTCACCGCGAAGAAGGATGTTTATACTGTAATGTATCCAACAAGCATATTAACGTGATCCCTACATAAGAGATACATGATAAAAGCTTTAAGCTATTGTCCCTTTGATTTTGTGTTTGACGAGTGGGGTCAATTATCTGTTATATTATCCGTTAGATTCTTCTTCTCAGAATGATGGGTCTTGAGTAAAGTGAACGATAAAGGCCATTTCATGCGAAGTAAAGGAGACAAACAAAAACACAATAAGTAATGATCGCCATAGTTGAACTCGATTAACCTCGGAGCAAAGTTACAGCTGTCAATGCCTTTGTTTGCCTCACATATTACCTAAGTCATTCATGACGGAGTGTTGACGTTTATGTATATCATATTGTCATCCATGCGGTAACAAAATTCGATTTCCAGGAAGGCGTTACGATCCCCGTCTCCGTGCTGTTAGTAGATGATTATCTTCAAAAGCATCACTTGTCCCACACATTACTAATTCAATGATTGATATAAGCCTTCTTTCACGGTGAAACAAATAAATCAGATCTGTTGTCTTGTGAGTTCCTATAAACATGTGTGTGTTTGTGTTTGTGTGTGTGTGTGTGTGAGAGAGAGAGAGAGAGAGAGAGAGAGAGAGAGAGAGACAGAATAATAGAGAGGCAGAATTGTAGAAGAGAGCTCACATGGGCCTTCTTAAAAATATTCGAACCTTATACATCACAGACCAAAATGAGTTTCACGGACAGATCGCCCCGAGAAATTTGCAGCGAATTTGTCTATATTGTTGCAAACATTGAAAGTAGGAGGGCAAGGAATGTTCTTAAACAATGGGTGCTGAGTCAGCATTTTCCCACGAGGTCATTGACCCTTTGTTGAGTAGTAAGGCAATGCCGATCCTGCAACGAAGTAATTGACCCCTAGTTGAGTAGTAAGGCAATGCATGTTCTAAACCATTGAACGCGGAACCTTGCGTACGAGATGAAGTCAGGGAATGATCCGGGGTGCTTTTTGACCCCCTTAGGTGAGGTTATGACGCCGTACCCTTACGTACGAGGGCAATGCTAACCTCACGGGCCTTTTTGGAAGCCGAAACGGACGGGCCCCCTTGGAGGAGCTGAGTCGGAAAGGTCACGGACCGCTTACGTACGAGGGCAACGCTAACCTCACGGACCCCTTTGGAGGAGCCGAATCGATCGGGTGCCCATGGCCGAGCCACAAATCGGTTAGGTGACCTACAGTTGAGGTTAAGACGTCATTATGACGTGTTAACCTAACCTTGCGCACGAACGCTAACATAACCGCACACACAGGCTCCCCTTGGACGAGTCCAATCAGTAGTCCAGGTTATGACGTGTTAACCTATGCTCGCTACGAGGAACGCTAACCTAACCTCAGGCGGGTTCCCCTTGGAGTAGCCGAACTACTGAGGTGACTTGTAGGTGTGATTGACACGTGTGTTAACCTAACCTTGGCCATGAATGGTAGCCTAACCTCACACAGGCTCTTTGTCGTCTCCCCCCCTTGGAGTAGTGACAGAGCTGTGACGTGATAAGCGCGAGCGAATTAAAATGCATGCTTATCTTTACATAAACGGCTATAAAAATCGATCATGACAGGTTCAACCCTTGTCCCGTTTATCTACAGTGTCATGTATGAGGTGAGGTAAACCTGCAAAGTTTGCAACGGAAGGCGAGCGTCTCAACGGTCTAAGCCATTCGGCCTGGCAGGGTAAGGTAGGTGGTGGTATACAATTCCTAATTACTAGATTGTGTGCCCCAAGAAAGGCTTGATTAAATTCCAATCCTCTCCTCAGTGCTCATATGGAGTGAGGGCATATAACGCTGTTGATGGTTATTTTTCCGTCGGATGGAGACGTACAGCCTTGAGCGGACCTCTCGATGATATTCGACAGGGGAAGGCTATGTGTAACTACCGGGTTTTACCTCTCCCTTCCTACTATCATGGATCATGTCATTTATTTCATAGTATAATCTTCCCTGATGAGGTTGACGTCAGGAAGGGCATCCGGTTATAAAACTCCATCTTAACAGATTCATCTCACCACAAACCCAACACCGTAGAGAAACGGGGCAAGGAATGAACACACGCTAGGTGATAACGTCATGCACCCTTAGTCCGCATTTCAAATCACCCACGCTGTGACGTCACAGCTCTGCACAAAACAAGGCCTGCGCGTTCGGTTGTATAAAGGGAAGCATGCATTTTTAAATCGTCCGGTATCTCATAAAGTCGCCGCGAGAGCGCACTGGTATGTCTGTATCGGGATTTGATAGTTATTTTTTACGCTGTGACGTCATCGGCGCGGATCAGCCTTTTTAATTACAAGATGAATAGCATCTAAGTATGGTGTATTTTAATATCAAGACGTGACTTTGTGTCGTTAGTGCGATGAGGTGTATCGTTGTAGGTAGACACGAGTCTAGGTAGCAGTTTAATCCAACAAAATGAACCTTGTGCTGTAAATTTTCGCAACATAATTGTATTGAATGTGCGATTGCTGTACGTAGAGTAGTGATGAATGCCAAGTAACTTGAGATAAGAAGAAAAATCCTTGTTGTATAACTCTCTACATTTATCGGTTTGAAGAAGCCTTGGGCAGCGTTTTGATTGTTCAACAATGTGTTTAAATGAGTCTTTAACTTGAGCTGTTGTCTTAGAACGCACAGGTTGTGCTAAAGCAAACTTAGAGTACACATCGATTACAGTAAGTAGATACCCATACCCCTTATTGCTAGAGGCATATGGAATCATTTCTACTAAGTCTGCTTGCCAGATATCATCTTTTCCGCGTGTAAAAACGTGTCTGCGATATTAAGTGCGACGAGCTGGTTTATGTAACACTTGTGCGATGCTTATCTTTACTGATGAGGTCTTATCTTGACGAGGCGTTACCGAATAATACCCGCACGATATAATTCTCTTTCTGTTTCTAGAATTTCTAATTCATGACCTGTGTGACCCGCATCTTGTGAAGCTCTTAGTAGTTGTAATCGTTCAACGAATAAGATAGGGTCATTCCGGTATCTTTCTTCTACATTGGGCAACAACGGCTTGTGATAACATTAAAACCACATGCAGTCGGTTGATGTGACGGAAACAGCTTAGAAATAAACTCTCGATACTTGCGACTCTTATTTGAATTTGCAGCTTCTGTCCTCCTGTAATTACGTCGTGTTGCGTCAGTAGCAAAAGTATTGCTTTATATTTTTTAAGATCATCTTGTGAAATTATATCCTAGTCAGGTATTCGTGAGAAAGAAGTTCTAAGAGGCCTTTAGTAGGTTTATAGGTGACACATTTTACGATGAGAGTGTTGCCATTAATCTTAACATTTGAATTATCTATCCAGAAACAGTAGTTTTCCTAGCGAATACCGTAGGTTGTGTCAATTTGTCCTGTAAAGAGATTTTCTATATAAGGAGCAAAGAGAGTTCCAAAGGTATTTTGAATAAAATCTAAAAATGACTACGATACTCTCGTGTGACCATAACCTCTGACAAAGTAGGTAGATCTGTGTTGACGTAGTAGGAGTTTCAGTAATAACATCTGAAGTTGAAAACTTAAGTCGCTTAGATGGTGAAGTGTCGTTATCTTCTTCTTCCTCATGCTCATCTTCATCCCTATGCTGCTTCTCCTCTTTCTCGTCCTGCTTCTCTTCTTCTTTTTCTTCAGTATTTTATTGTTCTTCCTTCTTTTTATCATGTGATGTTTGCATAGAAACAGAAATTGTAGTAGACTTGGGCATAAAGTAGAATTTAAAATTTCTTTCAGTGGTGTACCTAGTTCCGTTTCCAAAAATAAATGAGTGTTTGCTTGAATACGTTTAAGCTCTTTAAATTTTCGTCAAATATTGTTTCGAGCACGGATTATATGTTGTATAATAGCTTTGCTGGATGTCATGATGGCGGTTTTTGATCAAGTGGAGTCTGTAAATCTGTGTTTATGCATATAAAATGTAAACAAAACCATGCGATACCGTCCATAATGAACTTCACTTTCTTTCTCAATATAAAAAGCGATGACCAGCATGTAGGACACATATATTTGAAGTCATTGAATGTCATATCAGTGTTAGCATGATCATCATACACATGTCGCATGTTGCGCTCATCTTGCGGGAAGAGCACAATAATGTTTGCGTTGTCGCGTATCAAATGCTTAGGCATATTTATGTCGTCCCATAAAAAATCGATCTTGACAGGTCCAACCCTTGCCCCGTTTCTCTACAGTGTCGTATATCAGGTGAAGTGTACCTGCAAAGTTTGCGACGGAAGGCGAGCGTCTCAACCGTCTGAGCCATTCAACCTGGCAGGGTGGTGTAATACAATTTCTAATTACTAGATTGTGTGCCCCAAGAAAGACTTTATTAAATTCCAATCCTCTCCGCAGTGCTCATATGGAGTGGGTGCATATAACGCTGTTCACAGTTATTTTTCCGTCGGATGGAGAGGATAAGACTTGAGCAGACCTCTCGATGATATTAGACAGGATAAGTCTATGTGTCACTACTGGGTTTTATACTCTCCCTTCCTACTATCATGTATTATGTCATTCATTTCATATTATTATCTTCCCTGATGAGGTTATCATTAGGAAGGGCATCCGGTTATAAAAATTCATCTTAAGAGATTCATCTCACCACAAACCCAACAACCTAGAGAAACAGGACAGGGAATGGACACACGTTAGATTATAATGTCGTGCACCGTAAGTCCGCATGTCAAATCACCCACGCTGTAACGTCACAGCTCAGTCAGGATCCATCTTAACATATTCATCTCACCACAAACTCAACACCGTAGAGAAACGTACAAGGAACGGACACACGTTAGGTTATAACGTCATGCACCTTTAGTCCACATTTTAAATCACCCACTTTGTGACGTCACAGCTATAACCATGCATTATTAAATCGCCCGGTATCTCACAAAGTCGCCGCGAGAGCGCACTGTTATGTTTGTAGCCTGATCTGATAGTCATTTGTCACGCTGTGATGTCACAGCTCTGTCAAGGAGAAGGCATGCGCGTTCAGTTATGTAAAGATAAGTATGCATTTTTTAAAATCGCCCGCGCTTAGTACGTCACAGTTCTGTCACTATTCCAAGGGGGCAGACGACAAAGAGCCTGTGTGAGGTTAGGTTAACGTTTGTGGCCAAGGTTAGGTTAACACACGTGTTAACCACACCTACAAGTCACCTCAATAGTTCTTCTCCTCCAAGGGGAACCCGTCTGATGTTAGGTTAGCGTGCTTCGTAGCGAGGATAGGTTAACACGTCATAACCTCATCTACCGATTGGAGTCCTCCAAGGTGAGCCTATTTGTAAGGTTAGGTTAGCATTCGTGTGAAGGTTTAGGATAACACGTCATAATAACGACTTAACCTCATCTGCACGTCACCTACCCGATTTGTGGCTCCTCCACGGGCACCCGATCGATTCAGGTCCTCCAAATGGATCCATGAGGTTAGCATTGCCCTCGTACGTAAGGGCACGAGGTCATAACCTCACCTAGCGGTCAAAACACTCTAGGTTGGCTAGTGAGGTTGGCATTGCGCTCGTACCTATGCGTATGACGTCATAACCTCACCTATGTGGGTCAAAAAGCACTCCAGATCAATCCTTGACCAAGTATGGCCCTCCAATGGAGTCTGTGAGGTTAGGCTTGCTCTCGTACGCAAGGTTCCGCGTTCAATGGTTTAGAACCTGTATTGCCTTACTACTCAACTACGGGTCAGTGACCTCGTTGCAGGATCGGCATAGCCTTACTAATCAACCAGAGGTCAATGACTTCGTGGAAATATGCTGACTCAGCACCGATTGTTTTAGAACATACCTTGCCCTACTACTGTTGAATCAAGTTATTTGGTGATGTATTCCTATGCACATTTTTGGCGATAGTTGTCTAACGTCACACTAACAAATTAACGGATTTCGGCAATACGAATATAGGGAAGGGCTAGGATTGGGAAGTTAGTGGCCATGGCTTAAATTTATGTACAGTCCGAGAATTATACTGGTGTGAAAATCGGAAACCAGAGAAAACAATCTTCAGGGCTCCTGATGATGGGATTCGAACCCATCATTTCGCAAATCGAAGCTTACAGCTATGCGATCCGAACCGCACGGCTAATATGACGGGAACCAAAAAACTAAAACTTCTAATGATCGGGAAATCGGCGAAGCCTCGTTGTTTCTCGGATGTGAAAATTAGCGGTCACATATGAAAACAACCCCCGAAGTTGTGGATGACAACTTCCATTTACGAATCTCGGCTACGAGAAGTTCCAATGTGAAGGGAGGAAAGCTTAACAGTAACAAACAGAAGAGACTAGCGGATTTTTCCAAAGGTGTTAATGGAGGTATGTTTCTAGTTTCACTACTGTATCCTGTCTTCTAAAAATTTAATATAATAAGGGTGATAATGAAAGTGATGCCGTAAAATAGAGTTTGTTTGTATATTTTTAAATACTTTTAAAAATAATGTATTCACTACAAGCCCGTAGATACATAATTATTAAATTATGTGGCATACATGCTGAAGTCCGACTCGTTGGCTGAATGGTCAGCGTACTGGCCTTCGGTTCAGAGGGTCCCGGGTTCGATTCCCGGCCGGGTCGGGGATTTTAATAGCTTCTGATTAATTCTTCTGGCTCGGGGACTGGGTGTATATGTCCGTCCCAACACTCTCCTCATCATATTCAGACAACATACTACACTACCAAGCACCACAGAAACACGCAATAGTGCTTACATCCCTCCATAGAGGGTTGGCGTCAGGAAGGGCATCCGGCCTAAAAACAGGGCCAAATCCACATGTTCGACGTAGTTCGCACCCGTGACCCCACAGGTGTGGGAAAAAGCGGCAGGAAAAAGAAGAAGTGCTATACATGCTCAAAAATGGTATTCCCTATATATCGAAATTTCGATAACTCGAAATAAAATTTAGCTTCCGAGATGATTCGAGATATCGAGATTCCACTGTATTTCCATAGAATACAAATGTAATTTAAAAACTTTTCAGTCTGTCGAAATTATTCCTTGTTTAATAATGCGATATTTTACAGGTATGTAATAGTGTAATATTTATATTTAACTTGTGTGTTCGACAGACTGAAAAGCATTTAAGATATATTTAACTGAGTCAACACTGTAAAGTATGGCTTCATTCTTCTTCTTCTTCTTCTTCTTCTTCTACTACTTCTTCTTTTTAATCCGTTTACCCTGCAGGGTTGGTTTCTTCCTTCGGACTCAGCGAGGGATCCCACCTCTACCGCCGCCAGGGCAGTGTCCTGGAGCGTGAGACTTTGGGTCGGGGATACAACTGGAGAGGAGAACGGATACTTCGCCCAGGCAGCTTCACCTGCTACGTTTAACAGGGCCCTTGTAGGGGTGCAGGAAGATCGGAAGGGATAGACAAGGAAGAGGGAAGGAAGCGGCCGTGGTCTTAAGTAAGGTACTATCCTGGCATTTGTCTGTAGGAGAAGTGGGAAACCACGGAAAACCACGTCGAGGATGGTTGAGGTGGGATTGAACCACCCCATCTACTAAGATTACCTAAATGGATTCCGTTCTAGCAACTCGTACCACTTTTCAAATTTCGTGGCGGAACCGGGAATCGAACCCGGGCCTCCCGGGGGTGGTAGCTAATCACACTAATCACTGCACCACATGGGCGGACAGTATGGTTTTCTTCCTAACAAAATAGAACACACGTGCAGATTTTCAGCCTTGAATCTCAACGTAAAATTATTAGAAATGATCAATTACTAAAACAAACCCAGAGATTGATATTGTATTCAATGGTGTCAATAATAATCGCATTACCTCAGCTACCGGACTGCGTAATTTTTGAAACAATGTCATATTTTAGACGACGTACCGACTATGTTGCCATGAAGCAAAGTGGAATTCGACTTAACTGTTCCTGAGGCTTAGTAGGTTTTGTCAGATGACTGCAGAGTGAATGTATATCGCATGCACAATTATTACGAAGTTAATTTTTGTAAGGTGATTACTCAAAGCGTATGCTGTAATATTACAGTCATGTATTTGCTTTTTTTTTTACGAGTTGTTTTACGTCGCACCGACACAGATAGGTCTTATGGGATAGGAAAGTGCTAGGAGTAGGAAGGAAATGGCCGTGGCCTAAATTAAGGTACAGCCCCAGCATTTGCCTGGTGTGAAAATGGGAAACCACGGAAAACCATATTTAGGGCTGCCGACAGTGGCGTTCGAATCCACTATCTCCCGAATACTGGATACTGGGCGCAGTTAAGCGACTGCAGCTATCGAGCTCGGTTACAGTCATGTAATGGGGCATGCTGTGAATAAATTATTTTAAAAATGCATACATGCTGTACACAATAAATAATTATAATAAATCTCGAGTTCTTTTATGGGTCGTAAAATTCGATATGATGACCCAAAATGCGAAGAAGCTCAATATGATACTAGACTTTTTAGGAAATTTTGAACTTTCAAAAGTAGGCTGAATACTAACTCTCTTTATAACGAAACAACACTGTACGAAAATTCATATAGTAATGTTACATTTAAGAAGCCACTTATCCCCAGCGGTAAGGAAGTGTTTGATTGTTTTACATCGACTTAGGTTTGATTCCTCTCCCTATCAGGAATTCGAGTAATTTGTAAATGAAATTACCTCTTCTAAAATATATAGAAAATGGTCTGTAATAGTGTTGTATTTCCTTTCTGGTATTATTTCTGATGAAATGAAATATCGTATGGCTTTTAGTGCCGGGATATCCCAGGACGGGTTCGGCTCGCCAGGTGCAGGTCTTTCTATTTGACTCCTGTAGGCGACCTGCGCGTCGTGATGAGGATGAAATGATGATAAAGACATCGCATACACCCATCCGCCGTGCCATTAGAATTAACCAATTAAGGTTAAAATCCCCGACACGGCCGAGAATCGAACCCGGGACCCTCTGAACCGAAGGCCAGTACGCTGACCGTTCAGCCAACGAGTATTATTCCTGATGACTACGTGAGTGTCAGAGATGTCATGTGTTCGCATTTAATGAAACTATAGGTGATCTTGGTTCTTCTCAAACCGAGCTCGATAGACGCAGTCGCTTAAGTGCGGCCAGTATCTAGTATTCGGGAGATAGTGGGTTCGAACCCCACTGTCGGCAGCCCTGAAGTTGGTTTTCCGTGGTTTCCCATTTTCACACCAGACAAATGCTGGGGCTGTACCTTAATTAAGGCTACAGCCGCGTCCTTCCCAGTCCTAGCCCTTTCCTGCCTCCCATCGTCGCCATAAGACCTAACTGTGTCGGTGCGACGTAAAACAAATAGCAAAAAAAAAAAAAAAGGGCGGGGGGAGGGTTCTTCTCAAGGCCACTTGAAGTGAATAAACAATAATTTATTTATTAAATAATGAACATAATATTTTCTCCGTCCAACTACAGTGTTTAAGGTAAACAAATACACATTTCAATACTTAAATAATAAAGTCATAACGGAAAAGTATTACATGTTAGTCCATCTCCTTATCTGAATGGTCAGCGAAGTAGCTTCTGGTTTGCAGGGCCACGAGTTTGATGACGATGATGCTTGTTGCTTGAAGGGGCCTAACATCTAGGTCATCGGCCCCTAATGGTACGAGATGAGAGGAAATGTAATGACAATTAAAATTCTAAAATTCATCCAGTAATCAGAATTCAAAACATGATAATGACTCTTCTTCTTTCCTGTGTGGTCAAGGGTGCGAACTTTGTTGCACATGTGGGTTTGGTCCTGTTTTACGGCCGGATTCCCTTTCTGACACCAACCATATATGGAGGGATGCAATCACTATTGCGTGTTTCTGTGGTGGCTAGTAGTGTAGTGTGTTATCTGAATATGTAGAAAGTGTTTGGTCAAACACAAACACCCAGTCCTCGGGCCAGAAGAATTAATCAGAGGCGATGAAAATCTACGACCCGCCCGAGAATCGAACTCAGGACCCTCTGAACTGAAGTTCTCAACGCTGACCATTCAGGCGATTAGTCGGACAAAACATCATGATGGATAATGATTGAATATGAATTTAAAATAATCAGCAGATCCAAATTCAGAATATTGAAAGTAAAAGTAATTCCGAAATCCATCCACTGACTGGAATTCAAAAAGACGACAATGGACAATAATTATTAACTTAAAAAGAATCAATGGATCCTACCCGCTATACCTCTCTTTCCCATAAAATAACTTAATACAATGGTACGAACTGAACAGCAAAATCCTAAATCGATGATTCACGTTGTCTAAAGGGGTCCAAACTCCAGACCACCGGCCTTTCATAATGTGACCTCTGGTGATGGTACTAATCACAAGTAATTTCATGGTTCAATAACCATCATACCTTGGTCGCCCCCTTTTAGTCACCTCTTACGACAGGCAGGGAATACCGTGATTTTATTTTTCATCTGCGTCCCCCACCTACAGAGTTTGATTCCTGGCCGAGCCAGCACGAGGATTTTAAGCACATCCGGTTAATTCCTGGGTGTTTATGTTTGCCTCAATATACTCCTTCATCCACACAACGCACTACAATACCAACCACCACTGAAACACGTATTAGTAAATATATACCTTCACATATCGAAAAGCATCCGGCCTTATAGTATCATATATAGTACCAATCCCAAGTAACTGGGATAAGACCAAGAAGAAAAATGATCAAATATTAACAATGTAACTAATACAATAATCCATGGAATTAAATGATAACTAATAGGATCGTAATACGCCGCACGTCTAATTCCTTTTCGCACTGGATTGAACTCCATTGACCTCGGTGACTCCTGGGAGAAGACCTCAGTAAAACACAACTACTAATGCCTCTTGTTTGTTTTCAGTTTGACATAAACACGTGTGCTGTGTTGACAACTCTTAGTGAACAGTTAACGAGTGCCATACAAATCCCTGGTATACAGTATGTCGTGTAACAAAAACTGCCCACCGGTACAAACCACAACAGCGCCGCCTTGTAACCTAAGAGGGAGGCTGCATTTTAAATTGTGGCGGGGGTCGGCGCGTGTTCCACTTCTTTCAACCACTTTGTAGACAATTATCGTAAATAAAACGAGACGGCTATGATTTATAGGGTCTTGGTAGCTGATACAAGGACGAGTTCAAATGGATGGTAGAAGGAATTGTTGGTGAACAGTTTTATTTATAAGGGAGAGCTCTTGCAGTGTGGTTCTCGCTCGTTCGCTATAACAAGGACTGCGGGAGTCTGAACGCAGTTCGCAGAGGAATCTGGCAGCTATTGAAGCCAAAGGAGATCAACGGGCCCATATTTCTAAATTAATGATTCTATATATCCTGATTCTGTTCACAAAGTTGAACCCACTGATCCAGTCTTCCAAAAAAG